>NC_079189.1:265729779-266081344 GCF_029499605.1 Hyla sarda
GTTAAAAAACCCAGTGTCAGGCAATATTGGAGTGGGGATGTCCTTTACCAGACACCCCTCTACAGTATGGCCATGACACGTTCCCGGTTCGAGGCCATTCGTAGATGTTTGCATTATGCTGATAATGCGGCATGTCCCCCCCGAACTGATCCCACGTATGACCGCCTGTATAAAATCAGGCCGGTCATCAATCACTTCGGGGCCAGATTTTGGGAGGCCTATGTCCCGAGGCGGGAGGTCGCTATTGATGAGTCGCTCATCAGCTTCAAGGGGAGACTCAGCTTCCGGCAATACATCCCGAGCAAGCGAGCGCGGTATAGCGTGAAGATGTACAAACTTTGCGAGAGTACGTCCGGGTACACTTGCAAGTTTATAGTGTATGAGGGACGAGATTCCCGTTTTGAACCCCCAGAATGTCCCCCCACTCTGGGTGTTAGCGGGAAAATCGTTTGGGGCCTTTTGCACCCATTGCTAGATAAAGGATACCACCTTTACGTGGATAACTTCTATACTAGTATCCCTCTCTTCACATCCCTCGCCGCCAGATCCACGGTCGCTTGTGGGACAGTCCGGAAGAATCAAAGAGGCCTTCCGCTCCATCCCCTACATGCTCCTATCCCCCGGGGTGAGTCCCGTGCCTTTTCCTTGTGCGCCCGTCCAGCACGTTACCCCATATGTGGATGTTTTTTTATAGTCAGGGGAAAAAGCCTTCAAAAATTTGTAACCCAATTCCTCATATTACCCCTTGTGAAAATGTAAAAAATTGGGTAAACCCAGCATTTTAGTGTAAAAAAAAATCAAATTTTCCAACTTATGGCCCACTTTTCAAAAAACCTGTGAGGTGTTATTTCCCACTGTACCCCTTGTTACGTTCATTGAGGGGTGTCGTTTCTAAAAAGGTGTCACATGTGGGTTTATTTTTCCTTTTGGGGGCTTTATAAATGCACATGACCCCCGACTTCAATTTCAACAACATTTTCACTCCTATTATTAGGAATGCAGTGCGTCCACAGAGCAATTTACATCCACATATGGGGTATTTTTTTTTTCTCAGACAAAATTGTTCTACCAATTTTGGGGGCCTTTTGCCCTATTACCCAATGTGAAAATGAAACATTTGGGGTAACACTATCAATATAGTGCAAAAAAATAAAATTTTTCACTTTTACGGCCCACTGTTCAAAAAACCTGTGAGGTGTAAGTACTCACTGTAACACGGTTATGTTTCCGGAGGGGTCTAGATTCCAAAATGTGATGCCATGTGGGTTTTTTTTTTTTTGCTGTCCTGGCACCATAGGGGCTTCCTAAATGCGGCATGCCCCAAGAGCAAAATTTGCTTCCAAACAGCCAAAATGGGACTCCTTCTCTTCTGAGACCTGTAGTACGCCAGCAGAGCATTTTTCACCCCCATATGGGGTGTTTTCTGAATCGGGAGAAATTGGCCTTCAAATTTTAGGGGGTAATTTCTGCTTTAACCCTTTGTAAAAATGTACAATATTTGGGAAACCAAGCATTTTCGGTAAAATATATATATATTTTTTTACATATGCAAAAGTCGTGAAACCCCTGTGGGGTATTAAGGTTCACTTTATCCCTTGTTACGTTCCCCAAGGGGTCTAGTTTCCAAAATGGTAATCCATGTGGGAGGTTTTTGCTGTCCTGGCACCATAGGGGTTTCTTAAATGCGGCATGCCCCCAGAGCAAAATTTGCTTCAAAAAAGCCAAAAGTGACTCCTCTTCTGAGACCTGTAGTGCGCCAGCAGAGCACTTTTCACCCCCATATGGGGTGTTTTCTGAATCGGGAGAAATTGGGCTTCAAATTTTGGGGGGTATTTTCTGCTTTAACCCTTTGTAAAAATGTAAATTTTTTGGGAAACCAAGCATTTTAGGTAAAAATTTTTTTTACATATGCAAAAGTTGTGAAACCCCTGTGGGGTATTAAACTTCCCTTTACCCCTTGTTACGTTCCCCAAGGGGTCTAGTTTCCGAAATGGTATGCCATGTGTTTTTTTTTTTTGCTGTCCAGGCACCATAGGGGCTTCCTATATGCGGCATGCCCCCAGAGAAAAATTTCCTTCAAAAAAGCCAAATGTGACTCCTTCTCTTCTGAGACCTGTAGTGTAGACCTGTGGGGTATTAAGGCTCACTTAATTCCTTTTTACGTTCCTCAAGGGGTCTAGTTTCCAAAATGGTATGCCATGTGTTTTTTTTTTTGCTGTTTTGGCACCCTAGGCGCTTCCTAAAGGTGACATGCCCCCCAAAAACCATTTCAGAAAAATGTTCTCTCCAAAATCCCCTTGTCGCTCCTTCCCTTCTGAGCCCTCTACTGCGCCCGCCGAACACTTTACATAGACATATGAGGTATGTGCTTACTTGAGAGAAATTGAGTTACAAATACAAGTAAACATTTTCTCCTTTTACCCCTGGCAAAAATTCAAAAATTGGGTCTACAAGAACACGCGAATGTCATTTTGAATACTTTGGGGTGTAGTTTTTATAATGGGGTCATTTATGGGGTATTTCTAATATGAAGACCCTTCAAATCCACTTCAAAACTGAACTGGTCCCTGAAAAATATCGAATTTGAAAATTTTGTGAAAAATTGGAAAATTGCTGCTGAACTTTGAAGCCCTCTGATGTCTTCCAAAAGTAAAAACTCGTCAATTTTATGATGCAAATATAAAGTAGACATATTGTATAAGTGAACCAAAAATAAATTTTTTTTGAATATCCATTTTCCTTACAAGCAGAGAGCTTACAAGCAAAATTAGAAAAATGCTACATTTTCAATTTTTTCATCAAAGTTTGGGATTTTTCACCAAGAAAGGATGCAAGTTACCACAAAAATTTACCACTATGTTAAAGTAGAATATGTCACGAAAAAACAATCTCGGAATCAGAATGATAAGTAAAAGCATTCCAGAGTTATTAATGTTTAAAGTGACAGTGGTCAGATGTTCAAAAAATGCTCTGGTTAAGTGAATTTGAGGGTCTTTATGTTAGAAATACCCAATAATGGACCCCATTATGAAAACTGCACCATTCAACGTATTCAAAATGACATTCAGAAAGTTTGTTAACCCTTTAGGTGTGTCACAGGAAGTGGAGGCAAAAATTCAAAATCTGAAGGGCCAGATGTTACATAGTTACATAGTTAGTATGGTTGAAAAAAGACATACGTCCATCGAGTCCAACCAGGGAATTGAAGGGAAGGGTGTAAGGGGATAAGGGAAAGGGATGTAGTTTTATAATTCTGCATAAGCATTAATGTTATTTTGTTCCAGGAATGTATCTAACCCTGTTTTAAAGCTGTTAATTGTTCCTGCTGTGACCAGTTCCTGAGGTAGACCGTTCCATAAATTCACAGTCCTCATGGTAAAGAAGGCGTGTTGCCCTTTAGACTAAACCTTTTCTTCTCCAGACGGAGGGAGTGCCCCCTCGTCCTTTGGGGGGGGTTTAACCTGGAACAGTTTTTCTCCATATTTTTTGTATGGGCCATTTATATACTTATATACGTTTATCATATCCCCCCTTAAACGTCTCTTCTCAAGACTAAACAATTGTAACTCCTTTAATCGCTCCTCATTATGTCCCTGTCCCTTGAGTCCATGCCTCTTTTGATACATGACAATATCCTGCCAGCTTTGGAAGCAGCAGTCTGACATTGCTTGCTATTCTGTAGTCTGTGATCTACAAGTACACCCAGATCCTTCTCTACCAGTGACTCTGCCAGTTTAATCCCCCCTAAGACATACGACGCATGCAGGTTATTAGTACCCAGATGCATAACTTTACATTTATCCACATTGAACCTCATTTGCCAAGTGGATGCCCAGACACTTAGTCTATCCAAGTCATCTTGTAACTTATGCACATCCTCTATAGACTGTACCGTGCTACAAAGCTTGGTGTCATCTGCAAATATAGAAACAGAGCTGTTAATACCATCCTCTATATCATTGATAAATAAATTAAACAGCAGCGGGCCCAGTACTGAACCTTGGGGTACACCACTAATAACCGGGGACCAATCAGAGTACGAATCATTGACCACCACTCTCTGGGTACGATCCATGAGCCAGTGTTCAATCCAGTTACAAACTAAAGTTTCCAAGCCCAAGGACCTTAACTTACCTGTCAGACGTCTGTGGGGGACAGTATCAAACGCTTTGGCAAAATCCAGAAACACTATATCCACAGCCATTCCTCTGTCAAGGCTTTTACTCACCTCTTCATAAAAGCAAATTAGATTGGTTTGACAACTTCTATCCTTAGTAAACCCATGCTGGCTATCACTTATAATACTATTATCCCCTATGTATTCCTGTATGTAATCCCTTATAAATCCTTCAAACAATTTACCCACAATGCACGTTAGACTTACCGGTCTATAGTTTCCTGGGGAAGACCTAGAGCCCTTTTTGAAGATTGGTACCACATTCGCCTTGCGCCAGTCCCTTGGCACAATACCAGACACCAGAGAATCTCTAAATATCATGAACAAGGGTACAGATATTACTGAACTTACCTCTCTAAGAACTCTTGGGTGCAATCCATCCGGCCCTGGAGATTTGCTTACATTTACTTTACTTAACTTACCTTGTACCATCTCTACATTAAGCCAGTTCAATACATTATATGATGTGTTACCAGCACTGACCTGGCCAATGTCAGCTCCTTTTTCCATAGTGTATACAGAACTAAAGAACCCATTCAGTAGCTCCGCCTTCTCTTGATCGCCCGTGACAACCTCCCCATTATCATTATTAAGGGGTCCTACATGCTCTGTCCTTGGTTTTTTTGTATTTATAGATCTAAAAAAATATTTAGGATTAGTTTTGCTTTCTTTGGCCACCTGTCTCTCATTTTGAATTTTTGTTGTTTTTATTACAGTTTTACAGATTTTATTAAGCTCCTTGTACTGTTTAAATGTTATAGCTGACCCATCAGATTTGAATTTTTTGAAGGCTATTTTTTTGTTGTTTATTGCTCTTTTAACCTCATTTGTCAGCCATGTAGGATTTAGTTTTAATCGTTTATATTTGTTCCCCTTTGGTACATATTTAGCTGTATAGTTATTTAGAGTTGATTTAAAGATGTCCCATTTACCTTCTGTATCAGTATTTGAGAACACCTCCCCCCAGTCTATGTCCTGTAGTGCAGCTCTCAGCCCAGGGAAATTTGCCTTTTTAAAGTTATATGTTTTTGCTTTCCCCGTCTGTCTTTGTTTTCTACATTTTAAGTCAAAAGTAACTATATTGTGGTCGCTATTACCAAGGTTTTCCCGCACAGTTACATTACCAATCAGCTCTGCGTTGTTGGAAATGATCAGATCCAACAAGGCATCACTTCTTGTTGGGTCCTCCACAAACTGGCCCATGGGTCCTCCACAAACTGGCCCACATGTTGCAGAAGTACAACTCCCAGCATGCCTGGACAGTCTCGGCATGCTTTGAATTGACATCTGGAGCACTAGAGTTTGAACACCACTGTATAATGGTCTCCAAACAGTGCCCTTCCAGATGTTACAAAACTACAACTCCCAGCATGCTGAGACTGTCCAGGCATGCTGGGTGTTGTAGTTCTGCAACATCTGAAGGGCCAGATGTTACAGAACCACAACTCCAAGCATACCTGGACAGTATGGGGATGCTGAGAGTTGTAGTTTTGCAACATCTGGAAGGACAGTGGTCATCCAGATGTTGCAAAACTACAACTCCCAGCTTGCCCAGACAGCCAAAGGCTGTCTGGGCATGCTGAGAGTTTTAGTTTTGAAACTCCTAGAAGCAGCAGTGAAGATTATTTCACGGCAATATTCACTGCTGCATCTGGGATGCCGCTGCCTGCCGCTGGTCCCGCCATCTTCCCCACAAATCGCCGCCATCTTCCTCCGCTCTGCCCTGACATCCACTCAGGGCAGAGCCAATGGCAGTGGATATCGGCCAATCGCAGGGGTTAGGAGGAGGTGACACCACTGCCAACTCGCTCCTATTCTTTAGGATGATCGGGGCTGTCGGATCGAAATTCCCACGGGTGTACAGGAATGCCCTTGATCCTCAAGTACCAGGACGCAAGGGTGTATCCATGCGCCCGTGGTCCCCAACAGGTTAAAATCTGAATTTTTCTTGGACCAGTTCAGTTTGAAGTGGGTTTCTTACAGAAAGGCCCAATAATTGACCCAATTTTAGAAACTGCACCCCTCAAAGTATCAAAAATTACATTCAGAAAGTTAGTTCACCGTTTAGGTGTTTCGCAGAAATAGCAGCAAATTGGAGGAGAAAAATCAAAATCTCTATTTTTTACACTTAACCCCTTCCCGCTATAGGACGTATGCATACGTCCCAGCATCCGACACGTTTGCGCGCTGGGACATATGCATATATCCTAGCTATCTCCAGCACTGCCGCAGGCAGCGCAGGAGATTGGCGTCAGGACCCGGTTGTCATCACAGCCAGAGTCCCAACACAGCTGCCGGGGCCACAATCGCGCCGGTCCCAGCAGCATTAACCCCATAGAAGCCGTGATCAATCCTAATCAAGCATCTATGGTATAGACAGGGGGAGCATGCTCCCCCTGTTCAACATTGGCGATGCCGCGATACGGTAGCGGGTGGCCGTTGGTCGCTATGGCAGCAGGAGGTCAGATCATGACCTCCTGTCTGCCTGCTACGGAAGGCTGTGAGATCCAGCCAGAGGCTGGATCACACAGGCTGTACTGTTTGCAGCTGATTGGGTCATATTGTGCTGCAGTACAAATGTATTGCAGCATAGTATAACCTGTAAAAAGTGTAAAAAATACAATAAAAAGTTCTTCAATAAAAGTATGAAGTATAAAAAAATAAAAAAAAATTTAAAATAAAACTTTCCCAATAAAAGCCCTGTATTATCACCAAAAAAGATCAAAAACACAAATCATACACATAATAGGTATTGCCATGTCCGTAATGATGTGTACTATAAAACTATAATGTAAATAATCTCGCACAGTGAACACCGTAAAAAAAAAGAAAAAAGCGCAAAATTCACCAATTTTGGTACAAATAGCGGAATAAAAAAGATCAAAAGGTAGCACATATCGCAAAAATTATACCAATGAAAAAGTACAGCTCATCCTGTAAAAAATAAGCCCTCACTCAATGGCGTCGGACAAAAAAATAAAGTTCTGGCTGTTGGAAAATGAATGGAAGGAAAAGAATTTTGCTCAGAAAAGGAAAAAGACGATAAAAAGCTATATAAAATGGGTATTGCCATAATCATACTGACCCACAGAATAAACATAACATCACTTTTCCCACACAGAGTACACCATAAAAAAAGAAAGATTTAAAAAAGCCAGAAATTTTACAGTTTTTCACAATGTTTTGGAGTTTTTCACCAAAAATTCTGCATGTGTTAACAAAAATGCACCAAAAGTACAATATGTCAAGAAAAAACTATCTCAGAATCGCTCCGTTCAGTAAAAGCATTCTATAGTTATTACCATTTAACCCCTTAAGGACCAGGCCAATTTTCACTCTGGGATGCTTTTACCTTTCATTCTGATTCAGAGATTGTTTTCTCGTGACATATTCTACTTTATGTTAGTGGTAAAATTTTGTGGATACTTGCATCATTTCTTTCCAAATTTTTCATTTTCAGAAGTGGTAAAAGGAGAAAATGTCATTGTAAATTTGTAGATACATTTATTTGGAGTAAGGACATACCTCATATCTTGATGTAAGCAGCTCTGAGGGTGCACACCAGGTTTTGGAGGAGCAGGAGGGCAGTCAGGGTCCTTGAACTTTTGTATTGCTGCCTATGGAGCCAGAACAGTGGGACCCCCCCTCAAGGGGCATTACATGGGGTAAATAACTGGGACACACTAAATAACTAAAATTGGGTACAGTGGGATATAAAATTATAAAACAGATTATGTTTCCAGAATGATGACTCAGAGCATAGTCAAAACTAAAAAATATGCCCACCCCAAACCCTATGCTCTGAATCATCATTCTGGGAATATGATGTGTGTGGCCGACCCTAACCTGTTGCCTCAAATGCGCACCCCGCTCAGGTGGAGAGAGAGCGCTGCACATTTGAGGCAACATAAAAAAGTCCCCGATGATAGTAACTCAGTGACCCATGACCCATTTTTGGAAAAAATACCCCCAGAGGTCTTATCAGTTTTTTGAACAATTTAGTGGTTTTATGGGGTTGAAATTTGCAATGTAATCTGGACTTGGTATATTGGGGTCAAATTATGGAAAATGAAAAGGGAAAATTTAGTACTGCATGGAAGTGTGATACTCCCTGAAGCAGTTTTTAATGCAGAGGCCCGGATGATCGGGGCAAGTGTCACACTGAGTGGTGGTGTCCTTCCGAATCCCCCTCCTGTAACACACTCTTTATCTTTTCTGGGTTTGTCCCTTCTTTCCAGTGTGGGGGACTTCACCTGGAAAGTGTTGGCATGGGACGATTCCTGGCACCTATTACTTCAGTTCCTTGGGAAGTCTGGCCTGCTCTTTCCCGGTCGCCAAAGATCAGGACCTTTAGGACTTCTTCTTGAAACTGAAGGTATGTCCCTGTGTTGCCAGCGTTCTGGTACAGTACAAAAGAGTTGTACATGGCAACCTGTACCAAGTAGACCGCAACTTTTTTGTACCATACATAAGTTTTCCGCATGGCCATGTATTGCTTGAGGACTTGATCAGAAAGATCAACTCCCCCCATATACCGATTGTAGTCCAGAATACAATCGGGCTTGAGGACCGTTGTTGTGGTACCTCGCACAAGGACAGGTGAGTGGCGCGGGGTGTGTGTGTGGGGGGGGGGGGCAGGGGAGTATGCAGTGTGTGTTTGGTGTGACTGTATTATATAGCGGTGTGTGATTAAAAATCACACACCGTTATATGGGGTAAAAAAAAAAAAGCTACTGCCGCCCAAAAAAAGGTGGGGGCAAATCGCAGCACCCTGAACCCCTAATAGGGCCCGGGTCACACTGAAAAAACTGCAGAGGACCCTTGGGGACCTATTAGGGGGTCAGGGGGGGGGGGGGATTTTTTTTTACTTTCACTTTATTTACCCTACCTTTCCCTGGGCTGGATTCTTTCCCTGTTCTATGGTGGCTTCTTATCTCCTGAGGGGGCTCCGATCTCAGCAGAGGGGGGTCCCTGGCTTCATCCAGCAGCTCTGACCGCTGACTGAACCGAGCCAGCCACGGGAGCTGCAGGAGGATGCTGTTTACCCCTCCTGGATGATCGTCCAGCCAATAGCAGCGATCCTGGGGGGGGGGGGGGGGGACGACGAAATCGCCACCTCCCCATAGATACAGGAGGTGATTGGGGGTGTATCCTACACCCCCGATCACCTTGTATCTCCGGGTCAGCGGGTCACCCGCATCACCGTAATCGCAGTAAATTGCAAGTGTGATTGCGATTTTCTGCGATCGCCGACATGGGGGGGTCTGATGACCCCCCTGGGCATTTGCGCGGGGTGACTGCTGATCGATATCAGAAGTATCCCCCGTTCGGTCCCCAGGGACCGAAATTCCCACGGACGTACGCGTACGTCCTTGGTCCTTAACTACCAGGATGCTTAGACGTACGCCTACGTCCATGGTCCTTAAGGGGTTAAAGAGACATGTCCAAAAAAAAATAATTTGTTAAAAAAAAGCCTGGTCATTAAAAAGGTAAAAAATGGGTCTTTAAGGACGGCGGGCATACGCCCCCATTTTAGAGTCCTTAAGGACTGAGGGCGTATAGGTACGCCCATGGGAATTTCGGTCCCTGCCGCTAGCCGGTTGGGGACGGGACCTGCAACCGACCAATAGCAGATCGGGGGCTGGGGGAGTTAAAGTTCGGTTCTCCCGTTCTGTCCACCCACAGTAGTCCTGGCAGAACAGAGAAACTGATGGTGACCTGCGCCGGAGGTCACTTACCATCGGCAGTGGGCGGCGATCACGTGCTGCTACCTCCCTGGTGCAGACTACGGAAGCCAGTGAGTTGCCTAGTAACATCTGGAGGGCTAAAGTTTGGAGACCACTATACAGTGGTCTCTAAACTGTGGCCCTCCAGATGTTGCAAAACTACAACTCCCAGCATGACCACACAGCAGTTTGCTGTCTGGGCATGCTGGGATTTGTAGTTTTGCAACATCTGGAGGGCCACAGTTTGGAGATCACTGTGCGGTGGTTTCTAAACCGTGGCCCTCTAAATCTTGCAAAACTACAACTCCCAGCAAGCACGAACAGCAACGGCTGTCTTGCGATGCTGGGAGTTGTAGTCGCGTACCTCCAGCTGTTGCATAACTAGATCTCCCAGCATGCCCTTCGGCGATCAATACATGCTGAGAGTTATAGTTTTGCAATAGCTGGAGGCACACTGGTTGGAAAATACTGAGTTAAATAACAGAACCTAACTGAAGGTTTTCCAACCAGTGTGCCTCCAGTTGTTGCAAAAGTACAACTCCTAACATGCACTGTCTGTAAGTGCATGCTGGGAGTTGTAGTTTTGCAACAGCTGGAGGTTTGCCCACCCCCACCATGTCAATGTACAGGGTACATTCACACGGGTGGGTTTACAGTGAGTTTCCTGCTTCAAGTTTGAGCTGCGGCAAATTTTCCGCTGCAGATCAAACTCCTAGCGGAAAACTGACCATAAACCCCCGCTAGTGCGAAAGTACCCTAAAAACACTACACTAAACTAACACATAATAAAGGGTAAAACTGTTGTTGTCGCCCCCCCCCCCCCCCCCCCCCCATGTATCGTACTGCAACGTTTCCAAAACAGAGCCTAAAGCTGTTGCAAAGCTACAAGTCCCAGCATTTCCTGACAGCCATTGACTGTCCAGGCATGCTGGGAGTTTAGCAGCAGCTGGAGGCACCCTGTTTGGGAATCACTGGCGTAGAATACCCTTATGTCTATCCCTATGCTATCCCTAATAAAGTCCTTAAATGAGCATGGCGCTCTCTCACTTCGGAGCCCTGTCGTATTTCAAGGAAATAGTTTAGGGCCACATATGGGGTATTTCCGTACTCGGGAGCAATTGCACTACAAATTTTATTTTTATTTTTTTCTCTTTTTACCCCTTAAGAAAAAGAAAAGTTGGGGTCTACACCAGCCTGTAAGTGTAAAATAAATATGTTTACACTAACATGTTGGTGTTTTATTTTCACAAGAGGTAAAAGGAAAAAAAGACCCCCAAAATTTGTAACGCAATTTCTCCTGAGTACGGAAATACCCCATATGTGGGTGTAAAATGCTCTGCGGACGCACAACAAGGCTCAGGAGTGAGAGCGCACCATGTACATTTGAGACCTAAATTGGTGATTTTCACAGGAGTGGCTGATTTTACAGTGGCTCTGACATAAATGCAAAAATGCATACCCATGTGTGACCCCATTTTGGAAACTACAACCCTCACAGAACATAACAAGGGGTATAGTGAGCCTTAACACCCCACAGGTGTTCAACGAATTTTCGTTAAAGTTGGATGGGAAAATGAAAACAATAAAAACTTTTTTTTTTTCTTTTAACTAAAATGCTGTTGTGACCCTAAATTTTTCATTTTCACAAGGGGGAATAGCAAAAAAAAAAGCCCCCCCAAAATGTGTAACCCCATTTCTTCTGAGTAACAACATACCCCATATGTGGATGTAAATTGGGCTTTGATAGAGAGAAAATTTGTCCAGAATTGAAGACCATGTGTGTTTACAAAGCCCCCATAGTGCTGGAACAATGGATCCCCCCATATGTGACCCTATTTTGGAAACTACACCCCTCATGGAATGTAATAAGGGGTGCAGTGAGAATTTACGCCCCACAGGTGTCTGACAGATTTTTGGAACTGTGGTCCGTGAAAATGAAAAATGTAATTTTTCATTTGCACAGCCCACTGTTCCAAAGATATGTGAAACACCAGTGGGGTGTAGATGCTTACTGCACTCCTTATTAAATTCTGTGAGGAGTGTAATTTCCAAAATGGGGTCACATGTGGGGGAGGTCCACTGTTCTGGCACCATAGGGGCTTCCTAAATGCGACATGCCCCCCAAAAACCATTTCAGCAAAATTTGCTTTCCAAAAGCCAAATGTGACTACTCCTCTTCTGAGCATTGTAGTGCGCCCACAGTGCACTTGACGTCCACAAATGGGATATTTTCATGGGGTTACAAATTTTGGGGGGCATTTTCTCCTATTACCCCTTGTAAAAATGTGAAATTTGGGGGGGGGAAGGAGATTTTTTAGATTTACCATAAAATCTCTTTCTCAAAGGATCCATTGGCGGACACAGACTCTGGGTATATGCTGCTGTCTCTAGAAGGTTGACATTATGGTAACCAAAAAGTCGGCTCCTCCCAGCAGGATATACTCGCCTCCAGGCCACTGAGCAATTCAGTTTCGTCTCAGAGCAATAGGAGGAGACCGACAGGACAAAGGAAAAAAAACATGAACTGTTCGAGAACCCGAAGAAACAATAACTGAACACTCCCTCGGACAGATAACCGAAAAGGAACCCCAGAAAAAAGGGGCAGGAGCTGTGTCTCCCAATGGATCCTTCGAGAAAGATTTTACGGTAAGTCTAAAAAAATCTCCTTTTCTCTATCGGCTCCATTGGGGGACACATACTCTGGGACGTACCAAAGCCGTCCCTTGGGTGGGCAGAGAATAAAAAAGGTCAGGCAGTCGGCTGTACCACCGCCGCCTGCAACACCTTACGGCCCAGACTAGCATCAGCCGATGCGAAGGTATGAACCTGATAGAATTTTGAAAAAGTATGTAAAGACGACCAAGTGGCCGCTTTACAGATCTGCAAGGCCTTGTTTCGGAGAGCCCAGGATGCTCCCACAGAGCGGGTGGAATGAGCCAGAACCCTGAAAGGTGGGGTCCTCCCCTTGCAGCGGTAAGCTTCCGAAATAGCACATCAGATCCACCGAGAAATGGTGGCCTTAGAAGCAGGCTGTCCCTTCCGACGGCCTTCCGTAAGAACGAAAAAAGAATCGCACTGACGAAAGGAAGAGGTGACGGAAAGATAAGTCCGAACCGCTCGAACCACATCCAATTTGTGAAGCAGATGCTCCCTGGGATGAGAAGGAGCGGGACAAAAGGACGGAAGGACGATGTCCTCGTTGAGATGAAAGGCCGAAATGACTTTAGGCAAGAAAGACGGATCTGGTCGGAAAACAACATTGTCCTGATGAATTATCAGGAAAGGGGAACGGCAGGAGAGAGCTGCCAGTTCAGAAACTCTCCTAATGGAAGTAATAGCTATAAGAAAAGCCACTTTCCAGGAAAGGAGGCGAAGGGGAACCTCCCTAAGGGGCTCAAAGGGTGCGCCCTGGAGAGCGCCTAGAACTAAGTTCAAGTCCCAAGGGGGAGAAGGGGACCGGTAAGGAGGGGCCACATGTGCCACTCCTTGGAGGAAGGTCTGGACATGCAAATTGGAAGCCAGAGGATGCTGAAAAAGAATAGAAAGGGCCGAGACCTGACCCTTAAGGGAACTGAGAGCCAGCCCTATTTCCAACCCAGACTGTAAAAAGGAAAGGAGACTGGGCACGGAAAAGGTAACTGGAGAAAAAGATTGAGCTTCGCACCAACGAAAGTAAGACCGCCAGGTACGGTGGTAAATTTTCACAGAGGAGGGCTTGCGAGCCCTAAGCATGGTGCGAATTACCTGGGAAGAGAAGCCGCGGGCCCTTAGAACCGCGGTCTCAACCGCCACGCCATCAAATGCAGCGACTGTAAATTGGAGTGGCAAAGGGGACCCTGTGACAGTAGGTCTGGACGAAGAGGAAGGAGAAACGGAACGTCGTTCAGAAGCCAGACCACATCGGCGTACCATGCCCTTCGAGGCCAGTCTGGAACCACCAGAATGGCGGGGACTCCTTCCGCCTTGAGCTTCCTCAGAACCCTGGGAAGGAGAGGAGGGAACAGGTAGGGCAGGACAAACCCCGACCACGGAATTACTAAGGCATCCGCGGCTAGAGCCAGGGGGTCCCTTGTCTTTGACACAAACTTCGGAACTTTCCGGTTGTGTCGAGACTCGAAGAGATCCATGTCCGAGGTCCCCCAGAGATCGCAGATCTGTGCGAACACCTCTGGAAGAAGAGACCACTCTCCGGGGTCAGCTGAGGACCGACTGAGGAAATCCGCTTCCCAATTGAGAACTCCCGGAATGTGAATCGCCGAAAAGGCTGGAACTACTCGTTCTGCCCAGAGGAGGATCTTTGACACCTCGGACACTGAGCTACGAGTGCCGCCCTGCCAATTGATGTACGCCACAGCCGTGGCATTGTCTGACTGGACACGGACAGGGTGACCCAGAAGCAGGGACTCCCAATGCTTCAGACACAGATAAAGCACCCTCAGTTCCAGAATGTTTATGGAAAGAAGGGCTACTTGGGGAGGCCAGAGGCCCTGAACTGTCTGATTCCTGAAAACACCCCCCCAGCCCAACAGGCTGGCATCCGCCGTGACCACCTGCCAGTGGAGGGGGAGGAACGAACGCCCCTGAAGAAGAAGAGGAGAGCTGAGCCACCAGCGCAGAGTCCGCCGAGTCCGGAGCGGAAGAAGAATCCTGCGATCGAAAGAGAGAGGGGACCTGTCCCATCATGCAAGAATCGCCAGTTGAAGAGTACGGTAATGAAACTGGGCAAAGGGTACGGCCTCCATGGATGCCACCATCCGACCCAGGACTTCCATGCAAGTACGGATGGAGAACGGGGATGGTGTCCGGAGAGAGCGGACTCCCGACAAGAGGGCCAGACATTTGTCCGGCGGAAGGCGAATCCGAGCCAAGGCAGAGTCGAACTGAGCCCCAAGAAGACCAGAGACTGGGCGGGGGAGAGAACTGACTTGTCTCGGTTGACCATCCACCCGAAGCGACATAAGGTCTGAAGAGTGAGTTTCACATTCTCCAGAGCCTGGGCTCTGGTGGGGACTTTGATGAGAAGGTCGTCCAAGTAGGGTATCACTGAGACCCCTCTTGACCGTAACAGAGCTACCACAGGAGCCAGAACCTTGGTAAAGACTCGTGGCGCTGTACCCAGACCGAAGGGGAGAGCCACAAATTGATAATGACCTTCCGGAACACAAAACCGAAGTACCGCAGGTGTCCGGGAAAAATTGGAACGTGGAGGTAGGCATCCTTGATGTCCACCGAGGAAAGAAACTCCCCTTGATCCATAGATGCCACCACCGAACGGAGAGATTCCATTCGGAAATGGCGGATAAGAATGGTGGATGTTTGTTGAGACGTTTGAGATCCAGGATTGGCCGCACAGAGCCGTTTTTCTTGGGAACCACGAAAAGATTGGAATAAAAAACCTGAAAGCGTTCCCTTGAAGGAACTGGAATAATGACACCCTGGACGAGAAGGGACTGAAGAGCCTCCCGAAATCCCCTCGCAAGCGAGGGAGATCAGTGTTTATGGGACTGGAAAAAACGATCCCTTGGAAGGGAGGCAAATTCTATCCGGTATCCGTAGGACATCACGTTCCTGACCCAGGAGTCCTGAATGTGCGTGGTCCAAACGTCCCGAAAAAACAAGAGTCGACCTCCCACCCGAAAAAAGGCTGCAGGTGGGGGCGTCCCTTCATGCAGAAGTGGGCTTGCGGTTGCCCGCTTTGGCCGCAAAACGGTCGGGCCGGTTGGTGTCCGACTTCCACGATGGACGGGTCTTGAAAAAGGGAACCTTCTTGTCCCGTGGAGGCACCTGGTTGGACCCTTTAGAGGGGCCAGACGTCCGAAAGGACCGAAAGGAAGAAGACTTCCTACGGGAAGCAGTGCTAGATTTGTTTTGAGGTAATAAAGAGCTCTTTCCCCCTGTCGCCTCAGAGATAATCTCATCCAGGCGCTTGCCAAAAAGAAGGGAACCAGTAAAAGGAATCTCGGTGAGAGACTTCTTAGATGCAGCGTCCGTGGGCTTAGTGCAAGGAAGCAGAACACAGGAAATCTCCAGCTTTGGAACATTGGAGGGCCAGAGCAGACAGTTCTTCCGGGAGAGAACCTGAAAGAATGCCCTGACGGAGTTGGAACTGCCACACTGAGAGGGCCTTAGAAACCCAGGTGGAGGCGAAAGCAGGGAGCAGGGAAGAACCCGCTGCTTCAAAGGCATACTTTGCCAATAACTCAACCTTTTTGTCTGCAGGATCCTTGAAGGCCGCTGCATCCGTCAGCGGCAAAGTAGTAGCTTTAGATAGGCGGGAAACGGGAGGATCCACCGACGGAGAAGAAGTCACTTTGGAAACAAGGTCCTTGGCGAAAGGATATCGCGCTTGGACTTTCTTCAGTCCCTGAAACTTCTTCTCAGGGTACTTCCAGGCAGATTCTAGAATGGCCTCAAATTCAGTGTGAGAGCTGAACACTTTGGGTGCCGGACGGGCACGATGAAAGGATACTTCTGCTGCGTCCAAAGTTCCTGGGTCCTCTAGGTTAAAGGTGTCTCTTATGGCCATAACCAATGAGTTCACCGTGTCCTCTGAGTCCGAATGGTCCTGCGAATCAGATGCCGAATCGGAACCCTCGGCCGCTAGCTCTCCAGGAGAATGCGAACAAGTGGAGGCGGCCCTGGAAGAGGGGGACTCCGACCTGATACGAGGTTCAGGAGAGCCAGAGCGGCGACCATGGGAACGTCCTCTAGAAGAGTGACGCGTGTGGCCTGAAGCAGTGGTCGGGCGAGACCTGCGAGAGGAAAGCCCGTGCCTACCAGTAGACTCCTGGGAAGAGTCAGAGGAGGCACCCCTATTACGCTTATGAGAAGAGCCATGTGAAGGGGAACGGGACCTTCTATAGGGCCGGTGAAGGGTAGACCTCTCCAAGGCAGTCACCACAGAACAGGAGACCTGTGCCAAGTCGGATATAGACTGGGAGAGGGAGGAAACCCAGGCTGGAGGGGCAGCCGAACCCACCAGGTCTGAAGGGGCACCTGGGTTAGAAATAGCAGGGGGGTCTTCTGGGGGAGCAGTGGAGCAGGCCGGACAAATGGGTTCAGCAGAACCTGACATTTTTGCAGAGCAGCTTTTACAAGCGTAATGGGTAACTAATATTGCCGGAAACTGCTTGGAGGGAGGAACAGTTCTGGGCATGGACATAGTTAAAAAATGAACAGTCTCACCCAGAGTCTGTGTCCCGAGGCAGCTGCTGTGAGGAGAACTCTGCACCGTGCTGAGGGAGAGAGAAAAAAACGCCAGCCAATAGCAGGAAGAGGCCGGGTCAGAGTCAGGAGCTCTGTGATTGGCCCCTGCACAGCCCCAACGCGCGTACAGCGCTGATTGGTGGCCCTTTTCGTGCTGCTGAGGCGCTTATTGGGCCAGGTGGATGGAGCTAACGTCCGCCGGGCCGATGCAGATGAACTGCGGGACTCCTGTAATGGCGCCCGCTTCGAAACCCCGAGCGCACACGCCGCCTGTAGCGAGTCCTGTGCGCCCGGGAACGGAGCGGGCGAAGTGCCGTCGGCAGCCGCAGCTGCCGAAGTGAAAGGCGCAAGCCGCCCGCAGCCTTCAACGTGTACAGTAACACACCCGCCTAATAAAGTGCCCGTATAGATAAAACACTGCCCCAAGCTCCACTGCCCCCCCCCCCCCCCCATATAATAAAAAAATTACTCCCCCTGCAGGGAAAAGTATTCCCCCGGCCAGTCCAGCCTCTGTAGGATAGGGCCAAAAAAAACAGAGGGTCTCCAGCTGTTGCAAGATCTAGGGAGAAAAAGATACTCACCTATGCTGAAGAACTTACCTAATTAAGTCTTCAGGCTGTAGTCTTCAGTCAGCATTTTCACCTGCGGCAAGCCAAGCTCATAGCGAGGCGAACAGGGAGGTAGGGGGACCCGGACCCATGAGGTACAACCCCAAGCGCTGACCGTTGGCGATAGGGGGTTAACAGTACATCCAAGATGCCTGCTATCTCTTGCGTTCCTGAGTCCCCACCTGAAAACAGAAATAAAAAGGAATAAAGAACTAACACATTCCCTAAATCTAATAAAATAAAAAAATATGAGACTTGGTCTGGAGAAAACCTCCTTAAGACACAAAAACTGAATTGCTCAGCGGCCTGGAGGCGGGTATATCCTGCTGGGAGGAGCCGACTTTTTGGTTACCATAGTGTCAACCTCCTAGAGACAGCAGCATACACCCAGAGTCTGTGTCCCCCAATGGAGCCGATAGAGAAAACTGAATTTTAGTGGAAAAAAAATATATTTTCATTTACACATCCAACTAAAGAAAAGTCATCAAACACCTATGGGGTGTTAAGGCTCACTGTACCCCTTTTTACGTTCCTTGAGAGGTGTAGTTTCCAAAATAGTATGCCATGTGTTTGTTTTTTTTTATAAATTTTTTTGCTGTTCTGGCACCATAGGGGCTTCCTAAATGCGACATGCCCCTCAAAAACCATTTCAGCAAAATTCACTCTCCAAAATCCCATTGTCGCTCTTTCCCTTTTGAGTCCTCTATTGCACCCGCGGAGCGCTTTACATCCACATATGAAGTATTTCCTTACTGGAGAGAAATGGGGTTACAAATTTTGGGGGGCATTTCTCTCCTTTTACCCATCTGCAAGAACATGCGAGTGTAAAAAATGAAGATTTTGAATTTTCTCCTTCACTTTGCTGCTATTCCTGTGAAACCTAAAGGGTTAAACTTCTGAATGTCATTTTGAATACTTTGAGGGGTGCAGTTTTTATAATGGGGTCATTTATGGGGTATTTATAACATGAAAGCCAGTCAAATCCACTTCAAAACTGAACTTGTCCCTGAATAATTGAAATTTTCATGAAATATTGGAAAATTGCTGCTGAACTTTGAAGCCCTCTAAGTCTTCCTAAAGTAAAAACATGTAAACTTTATGATGCCAACATGAAGTAGACATATTGTATATGTGAATCAATATATAATTTATTTGGCATGTCCATTTTCCTTACAAGCAGAGAGTTTCAAAATTAGAAAGATGCTAAATTTTCATGAAATTTAGGGTTTTTTTCACTAAGAAAGGATGCAAGTAACGCCGAAAATTTCCCACTATGCTAAAGTAAAATATGTCACGAAAAAACTCTAGGAATCAGAATAAACGGTAAAAGCATCAGTCCTTAGCCCCTTAAGGACTCAGCGTTTTTCAGCTTTTGCAATTTTGTTTTTCGCTCCTTACCTTTTAAAAATTATAACCCTTTAAATTTTCCACCTAAAAATACATATTATGGTTTATTTTTTGCGCCACCAATTCTACCTTGCAGTGACAGTCATTTTATCCAAAATATACAGCAAAACGGAAAAAAAAATCATTGTGCGACAAAATTGAAGAAAAAACGCCAGTTTGTAACTTTTGGGGGCTTCCGTTTCTACACAGTGCATTTTTCTGTAAAAATGACACCTTATCTTTATTCTGTAGGTTCATACGGTTAAAATGATACACTACTTATATAGGTTTGATTTTGCTGTATCTCTAGAAAAAATCATAACTACATGCAGGAAAATTTATACGTTTAAAAATGTCCTCTTCTGACCCCTATAACTTTTAAATTTATCTGCGTACAGGGCGATATGAGGGCTAATTTTTTGCGCCCTGATCTCACGTTTTTATCTGTACCCTTTTTGTTTTGATCAGACTTTTTGATCCCTTTTTATACATTTTTTTAATGGTATAAAAAGTGACCAATAATACGCTATTTTGGACTTTGGAACTTTTTACGTGTACGCCATTGACCGTGCGGTCTAATTAATTATATATCTTTATAGTTCGGATATTTACGCACGGGGCGATACCACATATGTTTATTTTTATTTACACAGTTTTTTCTTTTTTCATGGGAAAAGGGGGGTGATTCAAACTTTTATTAAATTATTTATTAACACTTTTTTTTTGCAGTGTTATAGCCCCCATAGGGGGCTATAACACTGCACACACTGATCTTTTACACTCATCACTGGCATGTATCAACATGCCATTGATCAGTGTTATCGGCGCTTATCTAAAGGATAGGGGATAAGTTGCCTGATTGCGCAGGGTCCCGCCGCTGGGGACCCCCGCGATCTTGCAAGCAGCACTCTGCTCGCATCAGGCCCTGATGACTGCCGATCACGGAGCCGGAGTATCGTGACATCACGGCTCCGCCCCCATGTGACGTCACGCTCTGCCCCCTCAATGTAAATCTATGGCAGAGGGAGAGACAGCTGTCTCTCCCCTGCCATAGACTTGCATTGAGGGGGCGGAGCGCGATGTCACACGGGGGCAGAGCTGTGACGTCACGATCACCAGCCCCATCATCAGACCCGGACTTACAGACTGCTGGGCATATAGCCTCTGACTGGGTGACATGCTGGATCCATAATCAATTAAAATTAAAATACCTCCTATGAAAAAGGGGAGGGGTGCACGGCTACAGAGGGTGCCATTCCCCCTAAGTTGTACAAAAAAACAAAAAGAAAAATAGCCAGCACAACTACCTAATACACGGGTGCATGCTGCTGTGGCAAATACAGAGTATACAAAAAAAGAAGGCTGCAGCAGCACACTTGGTTAAAAAATGGAGGCTCTTTTTGGAGGCGCACTTTTTGATCAAAACGTGTCCCCCGTTCAATTTCTCGTGAGTACAGTTGTACTCATGAGTTTACATACCCTTGCAGAATTTATGATTTCTTAACTATTGTTCAGAGAATATGAATGATAACACAAAAACTTTTCTTTCACTCATGGTTACTGGTTGGCTAAAGCCATTTATTGTCAAACAACTGTGTTTACTCTTTTTAAATCATAATCCCAACACAAACTACCCAAATGACCCTGATCAAAAGTTCACATACCCCAGTTCTTAATACAGTGTATTGCCCCCTTTAACATCAATGACAGCTTGAAGTCTTTTGTGGTAGTTGTGGATGAGGCTCTTTATTTCCTCCGATGGTCAAGCTGCCCATTCTTCCTGGCAAAAAGCCTCCAGTTCCCCTAAATTCTTGGGCTGTCTCTCATGAACTGCACGTCTGAGGTATCCCTAGAGTGGCTCAATGATATTGAAATCTGGAGACTGAGATGGCCCTCCAGAACGTTCACTTTATTTTGCTATAGCCAATGACTTTGACTTGGCCTTGTGTTTTGTATCATTGTTATGTTGGAATGTCCAAGAACGTCCCATGCGCAGCTTCCTGGATGATGAATGCAAATTGTCCGCCAGTATTTGTTGATACAGCACAAAGACAAGCCTCAAACCTTCTTGCATAAAGTCATTTGGAGTGATGAGACTAAAATGTAACAGTTTGGACACAACCATAAACGCTACATTTGGAGAAGAGTCAACAAGGCCTATGATGTAAGGTACACCACTCCTACTGTGAAACATGGTGGTGGATCGCTGATGTTTTGGGGACGTGTGAGCTACAAAAGGCACAGGAAATTTGGTCAGAATTGATGGCAATATTAATGCAGTAATGTATCAACAAATACTGGCAGACAATTTGCACTCATCATCCAGGAAGCTGCACATGGGATGTACTTGGACATTCCAGCATGACAATGATCCAAAACACAAGGCCAAGTCGACCTGTCTTTGGCTACAGCAAAAAATAAACTGAAGGTTCTGGAGGGCCATCTCAGTCTCCAGACCTCAATATCATTGAGCCACTCTGGGGAGACCTCAAACATGCAGTTCATGCAAGACAGCCCAAGAATTTACCCATGGTACCAGAACCGCAAAAAAAAAAAAAAAAAAAAACACATGGCACACTATCTGGGAAACTAAACCCCTCAAGGAACGTAACAAGGGGTACAGTGAGCCTTAACACTCCACAGGTGTTTGACAAATTTTTGTAAAAGTTGGACGTGAAAATGAAAAATTTTATATTTTTTTTTCATAAAAATGCTGGTGTTACCCCAAATTTTTCATTTTCACAAGGGGTAATAGAAGAAAAAGACTCCCAAACTTTGTATCACCATTTCTTTTGAGTATGCAAGAAAAAGTACATATGTGGAGTAAACTGTTCTGCAAGCGCACAACAGGGCTCATAAGAGAAGGAGCACCATTGGGCTTTTGGAGAAAGAATTTGGCTGAAATGGGAAGTCAGGGGCCATGTGCGTTTACAAAGCACCATGGGCATTTGAGGCCTAAATTATGGATCCGCATGGGAGCGGACAAAGACGCAGGCATTGCACTTGCCTCCGCCACCAAAAATACCCTACAGCAGTGTTTCCCAAACAGTGCCTCCAGCTGAGGTAAAATATCCGGCATGCCTGGACAGTCAATGGCTGTGCTGGCAATGCTGAGAGTTGTTGTTTTGCAACAGCTGGAGGCTCTATTTTGGAAACAGTGCTGTATGAGAAATTTTTTATTTTCATGTGGGGGGGGGGGTGTAGCTTTGTAAGGGTGTGTGTATATGTAGTGTTTTACTCTTTATTTTGTGTAGTGTAGTGTTTTTAGGGTACATGCACACGGTTGGGTTTACTGCGAGTTTGCGCTGCATCAGAAAATTCATATACCACAAGATTAGTCCCCTAGGGATCCCTGGGCCAACTTATAGTTACACAAAAAACCTACTTGGGGAAATAAATCCCCTCAGGGTAAACACTGACTGAAGATCCCCTATAAAATGTAACTTTTATTTAGGCTTATTAAAAATTTTAATTTTTTGTGTAATTCAAATTTTTTGCCGCTAGATGGCAGTGGTGTTTAAAACGCTCAACGCTGTGCTCAGCTGATTCCTCTCTAATAAGATCGCCAAGTGTCTGTCATGCAGACTACTATTATGAACGTATCTATCTAGTGTACTCCAGTACCCTGCTGCAGCTCGGACACACAGCGTATTTGCTAGAAAAGGTCACTGGCACAGTGCGATATTAAAACAATCCTCTCCTCTTTAACATTTTGAATGGCTTTCTCAAAAAATACTAGGCACCGGCAGAAAATTCGTCACAGCTCAAACTTGCAGCAGGAAATTCACTGTAAACCCCCACCCCTGTGAATGTACCCTGTACTTTTTTATTTATTTAATGTAACATACCATAACTCAGTGTTTCCCAACCAGTGTGCCTTCAGCTGTTACAAAACTACAACTCCCAGCATGCACTGGCAGCAGAAGTGTATGCTGGGAGTTGTAGTTATGAAACACGGACAGCCAAAGGGCATACTGAGAGTTGTAGTGGTTTGCTTCCAACTGTTGCATTAACTAAAACTCCCAGCATTCCCTTTGGCTGTGCATGCTGGGAGTTGTACTTATGCAACAGCAGAAGGCACAGCTCTTACGCCTGCTGCTGCTCTCCACTGCCAGTCCTGGGGTACCGATCCCACCGCTGCGGATCAGGGCCCCTACACTGCCATTAGTTACACCGTCTAACAAGGAGCCCTAACTGGTCGGCCATTCCCAGCCGATCAATCAGGGCAATCGTGTAGTGGCACCAGTGCCACCTCACTCCTACTGAGCAAGGGTGATTTGTGCTGTCTCAGACAGCACCAATCTCCTTTACTTTCCAGAGACCCAAAATGACCAGTGAATCACGGGAACCGTTGATATGGGGAGTCTTAGGACACACCTAGGAATTGCCACAGGGTGCCTGCTGAGCGATTTCACCAGGCATCCCATACCAGTTAACACCCGATGTGCGTGCCAGAGGGTGTACAGGTACACCCCTGGTCCTTAAGTCCAAGGACGCAAGAGCGTACCTGTAAACCCTTCGTCCTAGAGGGGTTAAACATACTTATTTTGTATTTAACCCCTTGGGGACCAAGCCCATTTTGACCTTAAGGACCAGGCCAATTTTCATTCTTGCACTTTCGTTTTTTTCCTCCTCCCCTTCTAAAAATCATAATTCTTTCAATTTTGCACCTACAGACCCATATAAGGACTTGTTTTTTGTGGCACCAATTGTACATTGTAATAACATCACATATTTTAGAACAATCTGTGGCAAAACAAAGAAAAAAAACATATTTGTTGGGTGAAAAAAAACGCCATTTTGTAATTTTTGGGGCCTTCCTTTTCTACGCAGTGCACTTTTTGGTAAAAATTACACCTTATCTTTATTCTGTAGGTCCATACGGTTACAAAGATATCCAATTTATGTACGGTAGGTTTTATTTTATTTTACTACTCTTAAAAAATTATAACTACATGCACCAAAATTAGTCTGTTTAAAATTTTCATTTTCTGACCCCTATAAGTTTATTTTATTTAGTTTATTTTTCCGCATATGGGGCTATATGAGGACTCATTTTTTGCATCATGGTCTGTAGTTTTTATTGGTACAATTTTTGTTTTGATGGGACTTTTTGATCGCTTTTATAAAAAAATTTTATGGCATATGAAGTGACAAAAAAAATGTAATTTTGGACTTTTTTTTTTTTTTTTTTTTTTTTTACATGAACACCATCAACCATGTGGTTTATATTTATATATAACTAGCTTTTGCCCGCGTTAAATTTGGGGTAACATAGATTTACTTTTTACGATCCTATAGTAATGAGGCCGCTCTGGGCATTACATCTGCTGTTTCATGGAATTGAAGATCGACATCCTTTGAGGACTTTTACCGAGTCTGCACGCAGGGAACCCGCCTTCTCGCGCTGCTTATATACTGCCAACAGTCCTCATATCCCGAACTCATATCCCGACCTCCTGTCCCGTCCTCCTGTCCCGACCTGTTATTATTGAGTCCGGTTTGGAACTGGTAGTGCCGACCCCCCCACACTTTTTGTTTGCCAACATCTGGAGGGCTATAGTTTGGAGATCACTGTGCAGTGGTTTCTAAACCGTGGCCCTCTAAATCTTGCAAAACTACATCTCCCAGCATGCACGAATAACAAACGGCTGTCTCACCATGCTGCGAGTTGTAGTTGCATACCTCCAGCTGTTGCATAACTACATCTCCCAGAAAGCCCTGTGGCGATCAGCACATGCTGGGAGTTGTAGTTTTGGAACAGGTGGAAAATACTGAGTTAGGTAACCAGTGTGCCAGTGTGCCTCCAGCTGTGGCAAAAAAGTACAACTCCAAGCATGCACGGTCTGTCAGTGCATGCTGGGAGTTGTAGTTTTGCAACAGCTGGGAGTACAGGGTACATTCACACAGACAGGTTTACAGTGAGTTTCCTGCTAGTGGGAAACTCACCGTAAACCCCCGCCTGTGTGAATGTACCCTAAAAACACTACACTACACAAAATAAAGGGTAAAACCCTATATACACCCCTTTACACTGTACCCCCCAATAAAAATGAAAAAAGTATCGTACGGCAGTGTTTCCAAATCAGAGCCTCCAGCTGTTGGAGCCTCCAACAACTCCCAGCATTTCCGAACAGCCACTGACTGTCCAGGCATGCTGGGAGTTTAGCAACAGCTGGAAGCACCCTGTTTGGGAATTACTGGCGTAGAATACCCCAATGTCCACCCCTATGCAATCCCTAATTTAGTCCTCAAATGCGCATGGCGCTCTCTCTCACTTCAGAGCCCTGTTGTATTTCAAGGAAACAGTTTAGGGTCACATATAGGGTAATTCCGTACTCGGGAGCAATTGCGCTACACATTTTGGGGGCTTTTTCTCCTTTTACCCCTTATGAATAGGAAAAGTTGGGGTCTACACAGCCTGTTAGTGTAAAAGAATAAAACATTTTACACTCATGATGGTGTTGCCCCATACTTTTTATTTTCACAAGAGGTAAAACAGGAAAAAAAGATATGTGGGCGTAAAAATGCTCTGTGGACGCACAAGGCTCAGGAGTGAGAGCGCACTATGTACATTTGAGGCCTAAATTGGTGATTTGCATAGGGGTGGCTGATTTTACAGCTGTTATGACATGAACCCAAAAAAATAAATACCCAATTTTGGAAGCTACACCCCTCATGGAACGTAAGAAGGGGTATAGTGAGCCTTAACACCCAACAGGTGTTTGACCAATTTTCTTTTAAAGTGAGGAAACTGAAAAAAAAATGTTTTTAACTATAATGCTGCTGTTACCCTAAATTTTTCATTTTCACAAGGGAAAATAGGGAAAAAAAGCCCCCCAAAATTTGTAGCCCCATTTCTAGTATGGGGTTCTAGTTGGAGAGTATGGAAATAGCCCATATGTGGATGTAAAGTGCTCTGCGAACTACAATGCTCAGAAGAGATGGAGCGTCATCAGGTTTTGGAGAGAAAATTTGTCTGGAATTAAAGGCCACGTGTGTTTACAAAGCCCCCATAGTAGAGCTGGGCGGTATGACCAAACATGTGCATCATGGTATTTTTGTAAGTTATGGCGGTTCCACTGTATTTAGCAGTAGTTTCCACCCCCCCCAATAATGTGACCCATGGGCGCTGCTTCTATAAAAATTCATATTGTGAGGGAAAATAATTTCGTTTTTTGGTATGAACCGGTATACTGCCCAGCACTACCCCATAGTGCCAGAATAATGGCATCATGTGACCTCATTTTGGAAAAGTTTTCATTTGCACAGCCCACTGTTCCAAAGATCTGTCAAACGCCAGTGGAGTGTAAATACTCATTGCACCCCTTATTAAATTCTGTGAGGGGTGTAGTTTCCAAAATGGGGTCACATGTGGGAGGGGTCCACTGTTCTGACACCACAGGGGGGGGTGTAAACGCACATGGCTCCCGACTTCTATTCCAACCAAATTCTCTCTCCAAAAGCTCAATGGCACTCCTTCTCTTCGGAGCATTGTAGTGCGCCAGTAGAGCACTTGATGTCCACACATGGGGTATTTCCATACTCAGAAGATATGTGGTTACAAATTTGGGGGGGGGCATTCTCCCTTGTAAAAATGAAAAATTTGGGGGAAAAAACTGCATTTAAGAGAAAAAATATTTTTTTTCATTTACACATCCGACTTTAACAAAAAGTCGTCAAACACCTGTGGGGTGTTAAGGCTCACTGTACCCCTGGTTACGCTCCTTGAGGGGAATAGTTTCCAAAATAGTATGCCATGTGTTTTTTTTTTTTTTTGTTGCTGTCTTGGCACCATTGGGGCTTCCTAAATGCGACAAGCCACCCCAAAAACAATTTCAGCAAAATTTGCTTTCCAAAAGCCAAACGTGGCTCCTTCTCTTCTGAGCATTGTAATGCGCCCGCAGTGCACTTGACACCCACACATGGGGTATTTCCATACTCAAAGGGTTACAAATTTTGGGGGACATTTTCTCCTATTACCCCTTGTAAAAATGTTAAATTTGGGGAAAAAACTGCATTTTACTGAAAAAAAAAATCATTTACACATCCATCTTTAATGAAAAGTCGTCAAACACCTGTGGGGTGTTAAGGCTCACTATACCCCTTGTTAAGTTCCTTGAGGGGTGTATTTTCCAAAATAGTATGCCATGTGTTTTTTTTTGTTTTTTTTTTGCCGTTCTGGCACCATACAGGCTTCCTAAATGTGACATGCCCCCATTAACCCATTTCAGAAAAACTCACTCTTCAAAATCACATTGTTGCTCCTTCCCTTCTGAGCCCTCTCGTGCACCCACAGAGCACTTAACATCCACATATTAGGTATTTCCTTACTCGAGAGAAATAGGGTTACAAATTTTAGGGTGATTTTTTTCTCCTTTAACCCCTTGTAAAAATTCAAAAACTGGGTCTACAAGAACATGTGAGTGTAAAATATGAAGATTTTCAATTTTACTCCTTCACTTTGCAGCTATTCCTGTAAAAACACCTAAAGGGTTAACACACTTTCTGAATGTCATTTTGAATACTTTGAGTGGTGCAGTTTTTATAATGGGGTCATTTCTGGGGTACTTGGAAGGCCCTTCAAATACACTTCAAAACTGCACTGGTCCATGAAAAATTCAGATTTTGATAATTTTATGAAAAATTGGAAAATTGTTGCTGAACTTTGAAGCCCTCCGATGTGTTCCAAAAGTAAAAACATGTAAACTTTATGATGCAAACATAAAGTAGACATATTGTATATGTGAATCAATATATAATTTATTTGGAATGTCCATTTGCCTTATAAGCAGCGTTTCAAAGTAAAAAAAATTCAAATTTTTCATCTAATTTTGGAATTTTTCACCAAGAAATTATGCAAAAATCTACAAAAATTTACCACTAAAATAAAGTATAATATGTCACGAAAAAACAATCTCGGAATTAGAATGAAAAGTAAAAGCATCCCAGAGTCATTAATGCTTAAAGTGACAGTGGTCAGATGTGTAAAAAAAAAACTCTGGTCCTACAGTGAAAATTGGCTTGGTCCTTAAGGGGTTAAAGCCATAACTTTAATGCGTAGACTTGTATGCTCTAACGAACCTATAGCCTTATATAGTTGCATTAGTATAAGTGTGGCTCATGCCGTTACCATAGCTTTGGTGTCATAAAGTGCCGAGTGTAAGAATCTCAGTATGAACAGAGGCATTCTATCGGCCTACTGATGGATGGTGGCAGCGAATTTATGTGTGGGCATGTGGACTGTTTTGGGGTTGTAGCAAATTTTTAGGGCCTATTGTGATAGGTGTGTGAAAGTGAGTGTGGAAGCAGAGTACCCCTTTTATCGTCAAAGCAGAGGTCACTTGTGCAGGGAAGACACGGGGACCTACAAACAGTGTGTTGTTAAGTTGTGCCACTGGCTCATAAGGGAGCAGAGCATGCTCAAAGGAGCCGAGAGTGTACGTGCCAAGGTGGCAGCATAGTGTTAGAATATTAGAGAAAATATTCAGTTTGTATTGTGTTTTTTTTCTTTTCTTGTATGCGCACTCTTTTACGAGAGGCGTGGAAATGTCCATATGCCAGGTCATGTGGGCTGTACGTGACAGCACCCCTTTAAGGACGTAGCAATTTTTCATCTTAAATTTTTATTAGGGGAGTGGCTTATTCACATGTGATTTTGCTGCGGTGGTCTTGATCAGCTACCCTAAGCAACCGGTTGTGTCCTCTAGGGGTTAAGAAACTAAGGCTCAGTATGATTACAGAGATACTAAAAATAATTTTTTTTGTTTTACAACTTTTGCCTGATAATTACTTTTCACTATGTTTTTTTGAGAGGCGAGAAAGGAAATAGCAATTTTTTGCATTTTTTTTTTTTAATGTTCAGTGTTTTATGTAAGGGTTAAATAAACTGATAATTTTATCCTCTAGATGACATGCACAGATCACTCATTAAACTGAGCAATGAAATGTCATAGTACAGCACTGCTCAATAAATGCAATCTAATAAGTGCATATAAAAGTCCCTTGTTGGGACTATTACATATGTTTTTAAAATATAAAAAAGCCCCTCCCCAAACAAAAATTGGAATCACTCATTTTCAAATTTTTTAACCCCTTCATTACCCATCTTTTTTTTTTCTGGCTCATGTTTTTTTCCTCCTTAACTTCTAAGATCCATAACTATTTTATTTTTCGACTGACAAAGTTGTATTAGGGCAAATCTATATGGTTGACAAAAACTACGGTAAATCTGACATGCCATCTTTATTCGATGGGTCAGTACGATTCCAATGAAACCGAACTTTAATCATTTTTTGTTTAGTTTTATGGTTAAAAAAAAATTTAAACTTTGGAAAAAATTTATAAAAGGAAAAAAAAAAAACTTTGTTCATGTCCATTTTCTCACCCCTACAACTTTTTTATTTTTTCACCTACGGAGCTGTGTTAGGGTTTTTCTTTTTTTGCGACATGAGCTGCAGTTTTTAACGGTAGTTGTGTAGTTCTGGCTTTTTCATCACCTTTTATTATGTTTTTTTGTGTAATGTAACCAAAAACCTGCAATTTTTGCATTTGGAATCTTTTTGCGTTTACGCCGTTCACTGTGCAGGATCAGAAACATACCGTATTTATCGGGGTATACCACGCACCGGCCTATAACACACACCCTCATTTTACCAAGGATATTTGGGTAAAAAAAGTTTTTTACCCAAATATCTATGGTAAAATGAGGGTGCGTGTGTGCGCGTGTATACCCCGATATACCCCCAGGAAAGGCAGGGAGAGAGAGGCCGTCGCTGCCCGCTTCTCTCCCCCTGCCTTTCCTGGGGTCTAGAGCGCTGCTGTCGGCCCTTCTCACCCCCTGGTTATCGGCGCCGCTGCCCGTTCTGTCCCCCTGACTATCGGTGCCGGCGCCGATAGCCAGGGGGAGAGAAGTGGCGCCGACAGCCAGGGGGAGAGAAGGGGCAGCGGCACCCATTGCCGGCGCCGCTGCCCCGTTGCCTCCCCCCATCCCCGGTGGCATAATTACCTGAGTCGGGTCCGCGCTGCTGCAGGCCACCGTCGTGCATCCCCAGCGTCGTTGCTATGCACGGCGCGGCGCACTGACGTCAAGCGCCGCGCCGTTCAGCGCATAGCAACGACGCCGGGGGTGTATCGGCGTATAACACTCACACAGACTTTAGGCTAAAAATTTTAGCCTAAAAAGTGCGTGCTATACGCCGGTAATAATTTAATAATTCAGAAAATTATGCATGTGGCAATAACAAATGTGTTTTATTTAACATGTTAAGGACGCAGGATGTAAATTTTTGTGGTACCTTGCATCCTTTCTTGGTGAAAAATCCCAAAATTTGATGAAAAAATTTAAAATTTTGCATTTTTCTAACTTTGAAGCTCTCTGCTTGTAAGGAAAATGGATATTCCAAAAAAATGTTTTTTTGGGATTCACATATACAATATGTCTACTTTATGATTGCATCATAAAATTGACAAGTTTTTACTTTTGGAAGACATCAGAAGGCTTCAAAGTTCAGCAGCAATTTTCCAATTTTTCACAAAATTTTCAAACTCGCAATTTTTCAGGGACCAGTTCAGGTTTGAAGTGGATTTGAAGGGTCTTCATATTAGAAATACCCCATAAATGACCCCATCATAAAAACTGCACCCCCCAAAGTATTCAAAATAACATTCAGTAAATGTTTTAACCCTTTAGGTGTTTCACAGGAAAAGCAGCAAAGTGAAGGAGAAAATTCAAAATCTTCATTTTTTACACTCGCATGTTCTTGTAGACCCAATTTTTGAATTTTTACAAGGGGTAATAGGAGAAAATGTATACTTATATTTGTAGCCCAATTTCTCTCGAATAAGCACATACCTCATATGTCTATGTAAAGTGTTCGGCGGGCGCAGTAGAGGGCTCAGAAGCGACAAGGGGATTTTAGAGAGTACGTTTTTCTGAAATGGTTTTTGGGGGGCATGTCGCATTTAGGAAGCCCCTATGGTGCCAGAACAGCAAAAAAAAAAAACACATGGCATACCATTTTGGAAACTAAACCCCTTGAGGAACATAACAAGGAATAAAGTGAGCCTTAATACCCCACAGGTGTTTCACGACTTTTGCATATGTAAAAAAAAAAAAAATTTCACTAAAATTTTGGTTTTCCCCCAAATTTCACATTTTTTAAAGGGTTAATAGCAGAAAAGACCCCCCAAAATTTGTAACCCCGTCTCTTCTGAGTATGGAGGTACCCCATAAGTGGACCTGAAGTGCACTGCGGACGAACTACAATGCTCAGAAGAGAAGGAGTCATATTTGGCTTTTTGAGAGCAAATTTTGCTGTGCAAAATTTTTCATTTTCACGGACCACTGTTCCAAAGATCCGTCAGACACCTGTGGGGGTGTAAATTCTCACTGCACCCCTTATTACATTCCGTGAGGGATGTAGTTTCCAAAATGGGGTCACATGTGGGTGTGTTTTTTTTTTGCGTTTGTCAGAACCGCTGTAACAAACAGCCACCCCTGTGCAAATCACCTCAAATGTACATGGCGCACTCTCCCTTCTGGGCCTTGTTGTGCGCCCCCAGAGCACTTTGCGCCCACATATGGGGTATCTCCGTACTTGGGAGAAATTGCGTTACAAATTTTGGGGGGCGTTTTTCCCTTTCACCTCTTGTGAAAATGTAAAGTATAGGGCAACACCAGCATGTTAGTGTAATTTTTTTTTATTTTTTACACTAACATGCTGGTGTAGACCCCAACTGTTCATTTTCATAAGGGGTAAAAGGAGAAAAAGCCCCCCAAAATATGTTAGGCAATTTCTCCCGAGTACGGCGATACCCCATATGTGACCCTATTCTGTTGCCTTGAAATACGACAGGGCTCCAAAGTGAGAGCGCCATGCGCATTTGAGGCCTGAATTAGGGACTTGCATAGGGGTGGACATAGGGGTATTCTATGCCAGTGATTCCCAAACAGGGTGCCTCCAGCTGTTGCTAAACTCCCAGCATGCTTGGACAGTCAATTGCTGTCCAGAAATGCTGGGAGTTTTTGTTTTGCAACAGCTGGAGGCTCCATCTTAGAAACACTGCGTGCAATACGTTTTTCATTTTTATTGGGGAGAGGGGTGGTGGGGGGGGGGGCAGTGTACGTGTGTATATGTAGTGTTATACTCGTTATTTTATGTTAGTGTAGTGTTTTTAGGTTACATTCACACTGACGGCGGATTACACTGAGTCTCCCGCTAGGAGTTTGAGCTGCGGCGGAAAATTTGCCGCAGCTCAAATTTGTAGCGGGGAACTCACTGTAATCTGCCGCCAGTGTGAATGTAGCCTGTACATTCACATGGGAGGGGGGGGGTCAAAACTACAACTCCCAGCATGCACTGACAGACCATGCATGCTGGGAGTTGTAGTTTTGCAATAGCTGGAGGCACACTGGCTGGAAAACCTTGAGTTAGGTTCTATGACCTAACTCAGTATTTTCCAACCAGTGTGCCTCCAGCTGTTGCAAAACTACAACTCCCAGCATGTACTGATTGCGGAAGGGCATGCTGGGAGATGTAGTTATGCAATAGCTGGAGGCACGCAAGTACAACTCCCAGAATGCCAAGACAGCCTTATGCTGTTCCTGAATGCTGGGAGTTGTAGTTTTCCAAGATTTAGAGGGGTTCAGGTTGTAAATCACTGTCCAGTGGTCTCAAAACTGTGGCCCTCCAGATGTTGCAAAACTACAACTCTCAGCATGCCCAGACAGCAAACTGCTGTCTGGGCATGTTGAGAGTTGTAGTTTTGCAACATCTGGAGGGCTACAGTTTGAGACCACTTAGTGATCTACAACCTGAACCCCTCTAAATATTGCAAAACTACAAGTCCCAGCATGCCCACACAGCAAACAGCTGTCTGGGCATGCTGGGAGTTGTAGTTTTGCAACATCTGGAGGGCCACGGTTTAGAGACCACTGTAAACGGTGGCCCTCCGGATGTTGCTAGGCAACAACTAACCTAGCAGGACCCGGAAGTATTGCTGCCGCCGCCGCACGTGGGGGGAGGATCGCGAACGGGGATCCGGGATCCAGGTAGGGACCTTCGGCGCCGACCTTCCCTGCACGGTTCCCCCGTTTTGCTCGGACACCGATAGGTGGGCAAAGCGGGGGAACCGAACTTTAACCCCCCCTCCCCCGGTCTGCTATCGGTCGGTCGCTCGGCCGACCAATAGCAGGGATAGGAGGGGTGGCACCCCTGCCACCAAACTCCTATCCCTTTAGGGGGATCGAGGGTGTCTCGGACACCCCCAATCCCTCTTATTTTCCAGGTCACCGGGTCACCAGTGACCCGTATGACCCGAAATCGCGCAGATCGCAGGTCTGAATTGACCTGCGATTTGCGCGCATCGCGGTCATGGGGGGGTCTCAGGACCCCCCTCGGTGATGTGCCGGGATGCCTGCTGTTAGATAACAGCAGTCATCCCGGTCCGATCACCGTTACCGGTGATGCGGAGCTCCCGGAACCCCGCGACGTGCCAAGTGACACTTCGCGGCGCCGTACATGTATGTCGCTCGTCGTGAAGGGGTTAAAGGGGTACTCCCGTGGAAAACTTTTTTTTTTTTAACCCCTTAAGGACCAATATAAATAAACCTGTATGCCCCTGAAAGACCAGGCCTGTTTTTTCAAATCGGGGATGTCTGTCTTTATTAGAGAATAACTCTGGTAACGTTTTGCCAATCACGATAATTCTGACATTGTTTTTTTGTCACAAGTTGTCCTTCATGTACATAGTAAAAGTAAGCCGATATCATTCGTAGTTTTTTTTTACAATGCAAAAAATCATGAAATTTTTACAAAAAAATATGATTTTTTGCTATTTTAACACTAATAGGTTGCATATATTTATACATACTGACCAAATAGTTTATGAAACTTATACTTTCAGATGTCTACTTTATTTTGGCGTCATTTTTTTGTTTTTAATTAACATTTTAAATTTGTTAGAAGCCTAACAATTTAACTTGAAATTTTGAAAATTTTGAAAATTTGAAAAGTACATCTTTTTTTGTGTGCTATGCAAGGTTTGCAGAAATTAAAAGGTAGTAGAACATAGGAACACCCCCCCCCCCAAATGACCCCATTTTAAAAACTAGACCCCTCAAGGTATTCGCTAGGGGGTACAGTGAGTATTTTAACACCATAGTTTTTTGGCAGGAATTATTACAAAGTCAGTGTTAAAAATTCGAAATTTGCAATTTTTCACAAATGCATCATTTGGGGGGCATATATTTTGTACATCACTTCTGATATTGAAAGAAATGCACCCTATATTTTATTTAGCTGCTTGTCCCATGTTCGGAAATACCCCCGCTTTGGCCATATATGGTTCCTTGGCCGCGTGGTAGGACTCAGAAGGAGAGGAGCGCCATTTGGCTTTCAGGGCAGAACAGTACCCCCACCCCCACAAGTGACCCCATTTATATACCGCACCCCTACAAGTTATTGGCTGGACCAGGGACCACTCTGATTGGTCCTTGGTCGGCTGGCAGTATAACGCGCCTGTCTGTGACAGTTAAGGCTCCTGATGGATATATCCGCCATGTTGTGGGAATAAGCACCCGCTCATGGCGAATATATCCATCACTGCTGCGGCTGGGTAGCTCAGTGTGTCCGCTCATGACTGCTGGCGGGAAATCCGCCACTATGAGTGGAAACACAAAGCTACCCATCCGCAGCAGCGAGCTCATTACCGTGACTGCTGCATAATGTGTAGGATCAAATGGTGGACATCCGCAGCATATTACATGCTGGGGATGTCCGCCAATGCGATCCTACACATTATGCATTTTTTAAAATTAGATTCATTTAATAAATGTATTTTTAATATATATATATATATATATATATATATATATATATATATATATATAAATAATATATATATTTTTTTTTATTATTATTATTTTTTTTTATTATTTATTTATTTTTTTACACTTTTATTACATTTTTATTTATTTTTACACTTTTATTTATTTTTTTATTTTTACACTTTTTAATGCTTTGGAATACTTAGTATTCCAAAGCATTGCAGTTATATGCTGCCTGCCAGTTTTCACTAGCAGGCAGCATATTAGGACGTGCCTCTGGCACGTACTTTCAGGCAATACCCAGGGCAGACCTGGGGGTCTTTGGAGGACCCCCGGCTGCCCAGGTATGCAGCAGCACCCCGCGATCGAGCTGCGGGGTGCTGCAGGAGAGACAGAGGGAGCCCCCTCCCTCTGTCAGAACTCCTTACAGCGCGCAGTCACTTCTGACCGCGGCTGTAAGGGTTAAACTGCCGGGAGTGAAGTGAACTTCACTCCCGTCAGTGCGGCAGGTCCCGGCCAGCCGCGTATTACACACAGTATCCCGCGATCGCGATGCGGGGTGCTGCAGGAGTGACAGAGGGAGCTCCCTCCCTCTGTCATAACACTTCCAGCCCGCGGTCACTTCCGACCGCGGCTGTAAGGGTTAAAACTGCCGGGACCGAAGTTTACTTCGGTCTTGGCAGTGCAGCAAGGTCCCGGCTGTGTGATACAGCCGAGTCCCTGCTGCGATCTCGTGTGTGCACTGGGCAGCACCCACGAGAATAATGGACGAGTATAGAGGTCCAGGTGCGGGAACGCCAGCCAACCTGGACGTCTATACTGGTCCGTGGTCGTTATCGGGTTAAATCAACTGGTGCCAGAAAGTTAAACAGATTTGTAAATCACTTCTATTAAAAAATCTTAATCCTTCCAGTATTTTTTAGGGGCTGTATACTAAAGAGAAATAAAAAAAGAAATGCATTTCCTCTGATGTCATGACCACAGTGCTCTCTGCTGTCCATTTTAGGAACTGTCCAGAGTAGGAGAAAATCCCCATAGCAAACATATGCTGCTCTGGACAGTTCCTGTAATGGACAGCAGAAGTCAGTAGACAGCACTGTGGTTATGAAATCAGAGGAAATGCATTTATTTTTTTAATTTCTCTTTAGTATACAGCCCCTTAAAAGTACTGGAATGATTAAGATTTAATATAAGTGATTTACAAAACTGTTTAACTTTCTGGCACCAGTTGATTTAAAAAAAAAAAAAAAAAAAAAGTTTTCCATGGGAGTACCCCTTTAACTGCTTCGACGTGGTAATCAAAGATGATCGCCACATCTAAAATGTAAACAAAAATTGCTTCCCGGCAGCTCAGCGGAGCTAATCGGGGCCACCGCGGTAAAACCCCGATGTCCCGATCAGCTGAGAGAACATGAGCATTGAAAATGTGTATGCAGCACTATGGGGCCAATAAATGTGTAAAAAAAACAAAAAAAGGAAAAAAAAGTTAATAAATGTGATTTAACCCTTTTCCTAATAAAAGTATGGATCACCCCCTTTTTCACATTTAAACTCCTTAAGGACTCAGCCCATTTTGACCTTAAACCCTTAAGGACCGGGGTTTTTTCCGTTTTTGCACTTTCGTTTTTTGCTCCTTGCCTTTAAAAAATCATAACTCTTTCAATTTTGCACCTAAAAATCCATATGATTGCTTATTTTTTTGCGCCACCAATTCTACTTTGTAATGACGTCAGTCATTTTGCCCAAAAAATTACAGTGAAACGGAAAATAAAATCATTGTGAGACAAAATTTGAAAAAAAAACCGCTGTTTTGTAATTTTGGGGGCTTCCGTTTCTACGTAGTACATTTTTTGGTAAAAATGACACCTTATCTTTATTCTGTAGGTCCATACGATTAAAATGATACCCTACTTATATAGGTTTGATTTTGTCGTACTTCTGGAAAAAATCATAACTTTTTTAAATAAAAATTGTCATCTTCTGACCCCTATAACTTTTTTATTTTTCCGCGTATGGGGCGGTATGAAGGCTAATTTTTTGCGTCGTGATCTAAAGTTTTTAACGGTTCCAATTTTGCATTGATAGGACTTACTGATTCATTTTTTCATGATATAAAAAATGACCAAAAATGCACTATTTTGGACTTTGGAATTTTTGGGCGCGTACGCCATTGACCGTGCGGTTTAATTAACGATATATTTTTAAAATTCGTTTGGACATTTCCGCACGTGGCGATACCATATATGTTTATTTTTATGGGAAAAGGGGGGTGATTCAAACTTTTAATTGGGGAGGGGTTAAATGATCTTAATTCACTTTTTTTTACAGTGTTATAGCTCCCATAGGGACCTATAACACTGTACACACTGATCTTTATCATTGATCACTGGTTTCTCATAGGAAACCAGTGATCAATGATTTTGCCGCTTGACTGCTCATGCCTGGATCTCAGGCACTGAGCAGTCATTCGGCGATCGGACAGAGAGGAGGCAGGTAGGGACCCTCCGGCTGTCCTGTAAGCTGTTCGGGATGCCGCAATTTCGCCGCGGCTATCCTGAACAGCCCACTGAGCTAACCGGCACTTTTTACTTTCACTTTTAGCCGCGTGGCTCAGCTTTGAGCGCGTGGCTAAAGGGTTAATAGCGTGCGGCACCGCGATCAGTGCCGCGTGCTATTAGGGGCGGGTCCCGGCTTCACTATGATGTCGGGCCCGCCGTGATATGATGCGGGGTCACCGTGGGACCCCGCGTTATATCACGGGAGCGGGACCAAGGACGTACTCATACGTCCTTGGTCCTTAACCACTTAAGGACCTAGGGCGTATGGATACGCCTTGACATCCTGGTACTTAAGGGCCCAGGGCGTATCCATACGCCTGTGGGAATTTCGATCCCCGCCGCGCGCCAGGCGGGGACCGGGCCGGGGTGACTGCTGTTACCAATCAGCAGGCACCCCGTGCAAATGCCCAGGGGGGTCATCAGAAACGACCCCCCCCCTCGGCGATCGGCGCAAATCGCAAGTGAATTCACCCTTGCGATTTGCGCCGATTCCGGGTCATACAGGTCTATTGTGACCCGGAAAGGAAGGGGGATCGCGGTTGTCTAAGACACCCACGATCCCCCTGTAGGCATAGGAGTGAGGTGGTAGGGTTGCCACCCCTCCTATCCCTGCTATTGGTTAACTTTCATTTTCCCCGTCCTGCCCACCCACAATAGGTGGGGCAGAACGGGGAACCGAAGGGGACCGGGCGTCGACGTCCACTTACCCGTCCGGAGGCTGCGGCGACGTTGATCGGCGGGCGGCGTGACGTGCGTCTGAAGAGGACGGCAGCCGGGATCCTACGGAAGCCGGTAAGTTGATCTGGAGGGCTACAGTCTGAGACCGTGGTCCCTAACTGTAGCCCTCCAGATGTTGCAAAACTACAACTCCCAGCATGCCCAGACAGCTGTTTGGGCATGCTGGAATATGTAGTTTTGCAACAGCTGGAGGGCTGCAGTTTGAGACCACTATACAGTGGTCTCTAAACTATATCCCTCCAGATGTTGCAAAACTACAACTCCTAGCATGCCCACATAGCTGTTTGTTGTCTGGGCATGCAGGGAGTTGTAGTTTTGCAACATCTGGAGGTCCACAGTTTGAAGATCACTGTGCAGTGGTCTAAAAACTGTAGCTCTCCAGATGTTGCAAAACTGCAATTCCCAGCATGCCCAGAAAGCAAACAGCTGTCTCGGCATGCTGGGAGTTGTAGTTGGGTACCTCCAGCTGTTGCATAACTACATCTCCCAGCATGCCCTTCGGTGATTAGTACATGCTGGGAGTTGTAGTTTTGCAACAGCTGGAGGCACACTGGTTGGAAAATATTGAGTTAGGTAACAGAACCTAACTGAAGGTTTTCCAACCAGTGTGCCTCCAGCTGTTGCAAAAGTACAACTCCCAGCATGCACGGTCTGTCAGTACATGCTAGGAGTTGTAGTTTTGAAACAGCTGGAGGTTTGCCCCCTCATGTGAACGTACAGGGTACATTCACACAGGCAGGTTTACAGTAAGTTTCCTGCTTCAAGTTTGGGCTGCGGCAAATTTTTCGCCGCAGCGCAAACTCCTAGCGGGAAATTCCCCGTAACACGCCAGTGCGAAAGTACCCTAAAAACACTACACTACCACAAAATAAAGGGTAAAACACAACATATACACACCTTACACTGTCCCCCCCCAATAAACAATTTAAAACGTCTTGTACGGCAGGGTTTCCAAAACGGAGCCTCCAGCTGTTGCAAAACAACAACTCCCAGCATTTCTGGACAGCCACTGACTGTCCAGGCATGCTGGGAGTTTAGCAACAGCTGGAGGCACTCTGTTTGGGAATCACTGGCGTAGAATACCCCTATGTCCACCCCTATGCAATCCCTAATTTAGTCCTCAAATGCAAATGGTGCTCTCTTACTTCGGAGCCCTGTCGTGTTTCAAGGAAACAGTTTAGGGCCACATATGGGGTATCGACATACTAGGGAGAAATTGCACTACAAATTTTGGGGGTCTTTTTTTCCTTTTACCGCTTGTGAAAAGGAAAAGTTGGGGGCTACACCAGCCTGTTAGTGTAAAAAAATGTTACACTAACATGCTGGTGTTGCCCCCATACTTTTTATTTCCACAAGCGGTAAAAGGAAAAAAAGACCCCCAAAATTTGTAACGCAATTTCTCCTTAGTACGGAAATACCCCAGATGTGGGCGTAAAATGCTCTGCGGGCACACAAGGCTCAGGAGTGAGAGCGCACCATGTACATTTGAGGCCTAAATTGGTGATTTGCACAGGGGTGGCTGATTTTACAGCGGTTCTGACAAACGCAAAAAAAAAAAAATGCCAACATGTGACCCCATTTTGGAAACTAAACCCCTCACCGAACGTGACAAGGGGTATAGTGAGCCTGAACACCCCACAGGTGTTTGACTAATTTTCTTTAAAGTTGGATGGGAAAATGAAAAAAATTATATTTTTTCACTAAAATGCTGCTGTTACCCTAAATTTTTCATTTTCACAAGGGAAAATAGGAAAAAAGCCCCCCCAAATTTGTAACCCCATCTCTTCTGAGTAAGAACATACCCCACTTGTGAATTTAAAGTGCTCTGCGGGCGAACTACAATGCTCAGAAGAGAAGGAGCGCCATTGGGATTTTGTAGAGAAAATTTGTCCGGAATTGAAGGCCACATGTGTTTACAAAGCCCCCATAGTGCCAGAACAATGGACCCCCGACACATGTGACCCCATTTTGGAAACTACACCCCTCACGTAATGTAAGGGGTACATTAAGAATTTACACCCCACAGGTGTCTGACAGATTTTTGGAACAGTGGTCCGTAAAAATGAAAAATTAAATTTTTCATTTGCACAGCCCAGTGTTCCAAAGATCTGTGGGGTGTAAATACTCACTGCACCCCTTATTAAATTCTGTGAGGGGTGTAGTTTCCAAAATGGGGTCACATGTGGGGGGGTCCACTGTTCTGGCACCACGGGGGGCTTTGTAAACGCACATGGCCCCTGACTACCATTCCAAACTAATCCTCTTTCCAAAAGCTCAATGGCGCTCCTCCTCTTCTGAGCATTGTAGTTTGCCAGCAGAGCACTTTACGTCCTAACATGGGGTATTTCTATACTCAGAAGAAATGGGGATACAAATTTTGGGGGTCATTTTCTGCTATTACCACTTGTAAAAATTTAAAATTTAGGGGAAAAAGTGCATTTTAGTAAAAAAAATTTTTTTTTTCATTTACACATCCAACTTTAACGAAAAGTCGTCAAACACCTGTGGGGTGTTAAGGCTCAGCGGACCCCTAGTTACGTTCCTTGAGGGGTGTAGTTTCCAAAATAGTATGCCATGTGGGTATTTTTTGCTGTTCTGGCACCACAAGGGCTTCCTAAATGCGACATGTCCCCAAAAAACCATTTCAGCAAAAGTTGCTTTCAAAGAGCCAATTGTGACTTCCTCTCTTCTGAGCATTGTAGTTCGCCCGCAAAGTATTTTACGTCCTAACATGGGGTATTTCCATACTCAGAAGAGATGGGGTTACAAATTTGGGGGGGCATTTTCTCCCATTACCCTTTGTAAAAATGGTATATTTGGGGGAAAACTGCACTTTAGTGAAAAAAATGTTTTTTTCATTTACACATCCGACTTTAACGAAAAGTCGTCAAACACCTGTGGGGTGTTAAGGCTCACTGGACCCCTTGTTACGTGCCTTGAGGGGTCTAGTTTCCAAAATGGTATGCCATGTCGGGGTTTTCTGCTGTTCTGGCACCATAGGGGCTTCCTAAATGTGACATGCCCCCCAAAAACCATTTCAGCAAAATTCCCTCTCCAAAATCCAATTGTCGCTCCTTCCCTTCTGAGCCCTCTAGTGCACCCGCCGAACACTTGACATGCACATATGAGGTATTTCCTTACTCGAGAGAAATTGGGTTACAAATTTTGGGGGGATTTTTCATCTATTATCCCTTGTAAAAATTCAAAAACTGGGTCTACAAGAACATGCGAGTGTAAAAAATGAAGATTTTGAATTTTCTCCTTCACTTTGCTGCTTTTCCTGTGAAACACCTAAAGGGTTAACACACTTACTGAATGTCATTTTGAATACTTTGAGGGGTGCAGATTTTATAATGGGGTCATTTGTGGGGTATTTCTTATATGAAGGCCCTTCAAATCCACTTCAAAACTGAACTGGTCCCTGAAAAATTCAGATTTTGAAAATTGTGTGAAAAATTGGAAAATTGCTGCTGAACTTTGAAGCCCTCTGATGTCTTCCAAAAGTAAAAACACGTCAATTTTATGATGCAAACATAAAGTAGACATGTTGTATATGTGAATCAATGTATAATTTATTTGGAATATCCATGTTCCTTATAAGCAGAGAGCTTCAAAGTTAAAAAAATTCAAAATTTTCAATTTTTTCATAAAATTTTGGAATTTTTCACCAAGAAATGATGCAAGAATCGACAAAATTTTACCACTAACATAAAGTAGAATATGGCACGAAAAAACTATCTCGGAATCAGAATGAAAGGTAAAAGCATCCCAGAGTTATTAATGCTTGAAGTGACAGTGGTCAGATGTTCAAAAAATGGCCAGGTCCTTAAGGTATATTTGGGCTGGGTCCTTAATGGGTTAAGAGGTTAACCCCTTCACGACGAGTGACGTACATGTACGGTGCCGCTAGCGGTAGCGGTGATCGGGTCGGGATGACTGCTGTTATCTAACAGCAGGCATCCCGGCACATCGCCGAGGGGGATCCTGAGACCCCCCCATGACCGCGATGCGTGCAAATCGCAGGTCAATTCAGACCTGCAATCTGCGCGATTCTGGGTCATACTGGTGACCCGGTGACCCTGAAAATAAGAGGGATCGGGGGTGTCCGAGACACCCTCGATCCCCCTAAAGGGATAGGAGTTTGGTGGCAGGGGTGCCACCCCTCCTATCCCTGCTATTGGTCGGCCGAGCGACCGACCGATAGCAGACCGGGGGAGGGGGGGGGTTAGAGTTCGGTTCCCCCGCTTTGGTCACCTATCGGTGTCCGGGCAAAATGGGGGAACCGTCCAGAGAAGGTCGGCGCCGAAGGTCCCTACCTGGATCCCCGTTCGCGATCCTCCCCCCACGTGCGGTGGCGGCGGCAGCAATACTTCCGGGTCCTGCTAGGTGAGTTGTTGCCTAGCAACATCCGGAGGGCCACAGTTTACAGTGGTCTCTAAACCGTGGCCCTCCAGATGTTGCAAAACTACAACTCCCAGCATGCCCAGACAGCTGTTTGCTGTGTGGGCATGCTGGGATTTGTAGTTTTGCAATATTTAGATGGGTTCAGGTTGTAGATCACTAAGTGGTCTCAAACTGTAGCCCTCCAGATGTTGCAAAACTACAACTCTCAGCATGCCCAGACAGCAGTTTGCTGTCTGAGCATGCTACGAGTTGTAGTTTTGCAACATCTGGAGGGCCACAGTTTTGAGACCATTGGACAGTGATTTACAACCTGAACCCCTCTAAATCTTGCAAAATTACAGCATAAGGCTGTCTTGGCATGCTGGGAGTTGTACTTGCGTGCCTCCAGCCATTGCATAACTACATCTCCCAGCATGCCCTTCCGCAATCAGTACATGCTGGGAGTTGTAGTTTTGCAACAGCTGGAGGCACACTGGTTGGAAAATACTGAGTTAGGTCATAGAACCTAACTCAAGGCTTTCCAGCCAGTGTGCCTCCAGCTGTTGCAAAACTACAACTCCCAGCATGCATGGTCTGTCAGTGCATGCTGGGAGTTGTAGTTTTGACCCCCCTCCCGTGTGAATGTACAGGCTACATTCACACTGGCGGCAGATTACAGTGAGTTCCCCGCTACAAATTTGAGCTGCGGCACTCAAACTCCTAGCGGGAGACTCAGTGTAATCTGCCGCCAGTGTGAATGTAACCTAAAAACACTACACTACACTAACATAAAATAAAGAGTAAAACACTACATATACACACGTACACTGCCCCCCCACCACCCCCCTCCCCAATAAAAATGAAAAACGTATTGTATGGCAGTGTTTCTAAGATGGAGCCTCCAGCTGTTGCAAAACAAAAACTCCCAGCATTTCTGGACAGCAATTGACTGTCCAAGCATGCTGGGAGTTTAGCAACAGCTGGAGGCACCCTGTTTGGGAATCATTGGCATAGAATACCCCTATGTCCACCCCTATGCAAGTCCCTAATTCAGGCCTCAAATGCGCATGGCGCTCTCACTTTGGCGCCCTGTCGTATTTCAAGGCAACTGTTTAGGGCCACATATGTGGTATCGCCGTACTCGGGAGAAATTTTGTTACAAATTTTGGGGGGCTTTTTCTCCTTTTACCCCTTATGAAAAGGAACAGTTGGGGTCTACACCAGCATGTTAGTGTAAAAAAATAAAACATTTTACACTAACATGCTGGTGTTGCCCTATACTTTTCATTTTCACAAGAGGTAAAAGGGAAAAATGCCCCCCAAAATTTGTAACGCAATTTCTCCCGAGTACGGAGATACCCCATATGTGGGCCCAAAGTGCTCTGGGGGCGCACAACAAGGCCCAGAAGGGAGAGTGCGCCATGTACATTTGAGGTGATTTGCACAGGGGTGGCTGATTGTTACAGCGGTTCTGACAAACGCAAAAAAAAAACACACCCACATGTGACCCCATTTTGGAAACTACACCCCTCACGGAATGTAATAAGAGGTACAGTGAGAATTTACACCCCACAGGTGTCTGACGGATCTTTGGAACAGTGGTCCGTGAAAATGAAAAATTTTGCACAGCCCACTGTTCCAAAGATCTGTCAGACACCAGTGGGGGGTAAATGCTCACTGTACCCCTCATTACATTCTGTGAGGGGTCTAGTTTCCAAATTGGTATGCCATGTGGGGGTTATTTTGCTGTTCTGGCACCATAGGGGCTTTTTTTTTTTTTACATATGCAAAAGTCGTTAAAAAATCAGTGGGGTATTAAGGCTCACTTTATCCCTTGTTACGTTCCTCAAGGGGTCTAATTTCCAAAATGGTATGCCATGTGTTTTTTTTTTGCTGTTCTGGCACCATAGGGGCTTCCTAAATGCAACATGCCCCCCGAGCAAAATTTGCTCTCAAAAAGCCAAATAGGACTCCTTCTCTTCTGAGCATTGTAGTTCGTCCGCAGTGCACTTCAGGTCCACTTATGGGGCACCTCCATACCCAGAAGAGATGGGGTTAAAATTTTGGGGGGTCTTTTCTGATAAAACCCTTTAAAAATGTGAAATTTGGGGGAAAACCAACATTTTAGTGGAAAAAAATATATATTTTTTTACATATGCAAAAGTCGTGAAACACCTGTGGGGTATTAAGGCTCACTTTATTCCTTGTTATGTTCCTCAAGGGGTCTAGTTTCCAAAATGGTATGCCATGTGTTTTTTTTTTTGCGGTTCTGGCACCATAGGGGCTTCCTAAATGCGACATGCCCCCCAAAAACCATTTCAGAAAAACGTACTCTCTAAAATCCCCTTGTCGCTCCTTCGCTTCTGAGCCCTCTACTGCGCCTGCCAAACACTTTACATAGACATATGAGGTGTGCCCTTACTCGAGAGAAATTGGGCTGCAAATATAAGTATACATTTTCTCCTTTTACCCCTTGTAAAAATTAAAAAATTGGGTCCACAAGAACATGCGAGTGTAAAAAATGAAGATTTTGAATTTTCTCCTTCACTTTGCTGCTTTTCCTGTGAAACACCTAAAGGGTTAAAACATTTACTGAATGTCATTTTGAATACTTTGGGGGTGCAGTTTTTATAATGGGGTCATTTATGGGGTATTTCTAATATGAAGACCCTTCAAATCCACTTCAAACCTGAACTGGTCCCTGAAAAATTGCGAGTTTGAAAATGTTGTGAAAAATTGGAAAATTGCTGCTGAACTTTGAAGCCCTCTGGTGTCTTCCAAGAGTAAAAACTTGTCAATTTTATGATGTAAATATAAAGTAGACATATTGTATATGTGAATAAAAAACAAATAATATTTGGAATATCCATTTTCCTTACAAGCAGAGAGCTTAAAAGTTAGAAAAATGCTAAATTTTTTCACCAAATTTTGGGATTTTTCACCAAGAAAGGATGCAAGTTATCACACAAATTTACCACTATGTTAAAGAAGAATATGTCACGAAAAAACAATCTCAGAATCAGAATGATAACTGAAAGCATTCCAGAGTTAGTAATGTTTAAAGTGACAGTGGTCAGATTTGCAAAAAAGGGCTTCGTCCTAGAGGTGAAAATGGGCTCCGTCCTTAACCCGTTCAGGACCCATGACGTAACGTTACGGCCCGACAACCTGGGTCTTAGGGTGCGTTCCCACAGGGCGTATACGCAGCGTATTTGACGCTGCGCAAAATGTATGGCAGCAGCGTCACAGACACGCCGGCACACGACCCCGCCTCCAAAACTCACTACATACATAGGGCTGCCGCCGGAAAGCCCTGTGTGTATAGTGAGCAAGGGATACGCAGCGTATTTCCCGCTGCTGCCATACATTTTGCGCAGCGTCAAATACGCTGCGTATACGCCCTGTGGGAACGCACCCTTAAAGGACAAATCTCACAGTAAAAAAATGTTCAGCTTTTAGTGCAGAAGGTAAAGTTATATAGGTTTGTAAATCACTTCCATTACCAATGCTGCTTAGAAACAAGCTTTTTCTGCATTCTTCTGTCTGACAGGAAATTCAGCTGTTCCAGGTTTTCATTACTTTCGACCCCCTATTCAGGCTGTTATCAGCAGCATCCCGAGGCCGTGACGTGACAATTACCCAGAAAACCCCTGTGCTGCAGAGAGCTCCCTGTGCTCGGCCTTAGCTCCTCCCATCTGATGAATATTCACACTGTCCTCCCTCTGTTCTGCAGTGATTGGCTGAGCAGCACTGCCTATATGCCGAATGATTCAGATCATAGCAGAGTCAGCAAACAGGCTGATTCTCTCCCCTCTCCTTGCTAATGGTTTTTACACTGAGAACGGAGGAGAGGGGGGAGGGGAGGGAGCTGCCAGTGTAGACCTGTCACACTGAGCACTGGGGAGAGAGGAGTGCAGGGCAGAGAAGGGGGGGAGGTGATTGTGCCACTGTAAAGCAGGAGGGGGAGGGAGTGATTTTACAGTGTAAAACTGCAGCTTCAGCTCTCTCTCTCTGAGCACTGAGATTACATTTTGTTTCCTCGTGGCCACCCTGCTGTATAGGGCTATGATTGGAGCTCAGTGTTATGTGGGAGTGAGCTAGCAGAGCTGTGGGAGTGACTAACATAAGTTAGGGGTGGTAACAAGCTCTATGCTCAGGCAGCTGAGAGCAGGAAATGTGAGCAGTGCATGCAGGGAAATGTAGTCTTTGAGATCACAGGCATAGCCACCATAACCAGGAAATAACTGGAATGTATGAGCTGAATAGCCGGTGAATGGGGGGCGGAAAAAAAATCACAAACATGTCAGAGAGGTGGTAGGTGAATATACTATGGAATGGCTAGGTATTTTTTTTTTCTTTGCTGCATGGGATATCTTCTTTAACCTGTTGGGGACGAAGGACGTATGCATACGCCCTTGCGTCCTGGTACTTAAGGACGAAGGGCGTATCCATACGCCCGTGGGAATTTCGGCCCCCGCCGCGCACCGGGCGGGGACCGGGCCGGGGTGACTGCTGATATCTATCAGCAGGCACCCAGTGCAAATGCCCAGGGGGGGTCATTAGACCCCCCCATGTCGGCGATCGGCGCAAATCGCAAAATTCACACTTGCGATTTGCGCCGATTCCGGGTCATTACGGGTCTATGGTGACCCGGTGACCCGGAATAGAAGGGGGATCGCGGGTGTCTAAGACACCCACGATCCCCCTGTAGCGATATGAGTGAGGTGGCAGGGTTGTCACCCCTCCTATCTCTGCTATTGGTGGTCTAGACGCGACCACCAATAGCAGATAAGGGGCGGAGGGGTTTACTTTCGTTTTCCCCGTCCTGCCCTCCCACAATAGGCGGGGCAGAACGGGGAAAATGAAGAGGACCGGGCGCCGACGTCCACTTACCCCTCCAGAGGCAGCGGAGCGACGGGGATCGGCGGCGGCGACGGAGATCTGCGGCGGCGTGCGGCAGAAGAGGACGGCTCCCGGATGCGACGGAAGCAGGTGAGTAGTTGCATAGCAACATCTAGAGGGCTACAGTCTGAGACCACCATAGTGGTCTCTAGACTGTAGCCCTCCAGATGTTGCAAAACTACAACTCCCAGCATGCCCAGACAGCTGTTTGCTGTGTGGGCATGCTGGAATTTGTAGTTTTGCAACAGCTGGAGGTCTGCAGTTTAGAGACCACTGCACAGTGATCTCTATACTGCCCTCTAGATCTTGCAAAACTACAACTCCTAGCATGCCCACACAGCTGTTTGCTGTCTGGGCATGCTGGGAGTTGTAGTTTTGCAACATCTGGAGGTCCACAGTTTGGAGATCACTGTTCAGTGGTCTCTAAATTGTAGCACTCCAGATGTTGCAAAACTACAAATTCCAGCATGCCCACACAGAAAACAGCTGTCTCAGCATGCTGGGAGTTGTAGTTGCGTACCTCCAGCTGTTGCATAACTACATCTCCCAGCATGCCCTTCTGTGATTAGACATGCTGGGAATTGTAGTTTTGCAACAGCTGGAGGCACACTGGTTGGAAAATACTGAGTTAGGTAACAGAACCCAACTCAGTATTTTCCAACCAGTGTGCCTCCAGCTGTTTCAAAACTACAACTCCCAGCATGTACTGACAGACCGTGCATGCTGGGAGTTGTAGTTTTGCAACAGCTGCCCCCTCCCCCCCCCCCATGTGAACGTACAGGGTACATTCAGACGAGCGGGCTTACAGCAAGTTTCCTGCTTCAAGTATGAGCTGCGGCAAATTTTTCGCCGCAGCGCAAATTCCTAGCTGGAAACTCACCGTAACCCGCCAGTGTGAATGTACCCTAAAAACACTACACTATACTAACACCTAATAAAGAGTAAAACACTACATATACACCCCCTTACACTGTCCCCCCCCAATAAAAAGGAAAAACGTATTGTACAGCAGTGTTTCCAAAACGGAGCCTCCAGCTGTGGCAAAACAACAACTCCCAGCATTTACGGACAGCCACTGACTGTCCAGGCATGCTGGGAGTTTAGCAACAGCTGGAGGCACCCTGTTTGGGAATCACTGGCGTAGAATACCCCTATGTCCACCCCTATGCAATCCCTAATTTAGTCCTCAAATGCGCATGGCGCTCTCTCACTTTGGAGCCCTGTCGTATTTCAAGGAAACAGTTTAGGGTCACATATGGGGTATCGCTGTACTCGGGAGAAATTACACTACAAATTTTGGGGGGCTTTTTCTCCTTCTACCCCTTATGAAAAGGAAAAGTTGGGGTCTACACCAGCCTGTTAGTGTAAAAAAAAAAAAAATTTTACACTAACATGCTGGTGTTGCCCTTTACTTTTTATTTTCACAAGAGGTAAAAGGAAAAAAAGATTCCCAAAATTTGTAACGCAATTTCTCCTGAGTACGGAAATACCCCATATGTGGGCGTAAAATGCTCTGCGGGTGCACAACAAGGCTCTGGAGTGAGAGCACACCGGGTACATTTGATGCCTAAATTGGTGATTTGCACAGGGGTGGCTGATTTTACAGCGGTTCTGACATAAATGCAAAAAAATAAATACCCACATGTGACCCCATTTTGGAAACTACACCCCTCGTGTAATGTAATAAGGGGTACAGTGAGCATTTATGCCCCACAGGGGTCTGAAAGATTTTTGGAACAGTGGTACGTGAAAATGAAAAATTAAATTTTTTTGTTTGCACAGCCCACTGTTCCAAAGATCTGTCAAACGCCAGTGGGGTGTAAATGCTCACTGTACCCCTTATTACATTCCGTGAGGGGTGTAGTTTCCAAAATGGGGTCACATGTTGGGGGGTCCACTGTTCTGGCACCACGGGGGGCTTTGTAAATGCACATGGCCCCCGACTTCCATTCCAAACAAATTATCTCTCTAAAAGCTCAATGGCGCTCCTTCTCATCTGAGCGTTGTAGTTCGCTTGCAGTGCACTTGACGTCCAAACATGGGGTATTTCCATACTCAGAAGAAATGGGGTTACAAATTTTGGGGGGCATTTTCTTCTATTACCCTTTGTAAAAAAGTAAAATTTGGGGAAAAACCAGCATTTTAGTGGAAAAATATTTTTTTTTCATTTACACATCCGACTTTAACAAAAAGTTGTCAAACACCTGTGGGGTGTTAAGGCTCACCGTACCCCTTGTTACGTTCCATGAGGGGTGACGTTTCCATAATAGTGTGCAATGTGGGGTTTTTTGCTGTTCTGGCACCATAGGGGCTTCCTAAATGGGACATGCCCCCCAAAAACCATTTCAGAAAAACTCACTCTAGTAAATCCCATTATTGCTCCTTCGCTTCTGAGCCCTCTAGTGCACCCGCCGAACACTTGACATCCACATATGAGGTATTTTCTTACTCGAGAGAAATTGGGTTACAAATTTTGAGTGGATTTTTTTTCCTTTTACCCCTTGTAAAAATTCAAAAATTGGGTCTACAAAAACATGCCAGTGTAAAAAATGAAGATTTTGAATTTTCTCCTTCACTTTGCTGCTATTCCTGTGAAACACCTAAAGGGTTAAAATGATGACTGAATGTCATATTGAATACTTTGAGGGGTGCAGTTTCTATAATGGGGTCATTTATCAGGTATTTCTAACCAGAAGACCCTTCAAATCCACTTCAAACCTGAACTGGTCCCTGAAAAATTCCGATTTTGAAAATTTTGCGAAAAATTGGAAAATTGTTGCTGAACTTTGAAGCCCTCTGGTGTCTTCCAAAAGTAAAAACTCATCAATTTTATGATGCAAACATAAAGTAGACATATTGTATATGTGAATCAATATATAATTTATTTGGAATATCCATATTCCTTATAAGCAGAGAGCTTCAAAGTTAGAAAAATGCAAAATTTTCAAATTTTTCATGACATTTTTGAATTTTTCACCAAGAAAGGATGCAAGTATCGCCGAAAATTTACCACTAACATAAAGTAGAATATGTCACGAAAAAACAATCTCGGAATCAAATTTATAAGTAAAAGCATTCCAGAGTTATTAATGCTTAAAGTGACAGTGGTCAGATTTGCAAAAAATGCTCCCGTCCTTAGGGTCATAATGGGCTCCGTCCCCAAGGGGTTAAGGACCAATGACGTACAGTTACGTCATGGGCAGTTCCTGTCCCCGCTGTGCGCCGGGCGGAGATCGGGTCGGGATGCCTGCTGAAATCGTTCAGCAGGCATTCCGTGCAAATGCCCAGGGGGGTCATCAGACCGGCGATGCGGGTCACGTGTGATCCGCTGACCTGGAGATACAAGGTGATCGGGGGTGTATGATACACCCCCTATCACCCACTGTATCTATGGGGAGGTGGCGATTTTGTCACCGCCCCAGGATTGCTGCTATTGGCTGGACGATCGTCCAACCAATAGCAGCCGGCAGGGGAGGGGTTAACAGCATCTTCCCGCAGCTCCCGCCGCTGGCTGAGTTCAGTCAGCGGTCAGAGCTGCTGGAGGAAGACCGGGACCCCCCCTCTGCCGAGATCGGAGCCCCCACAGAAGAAAAGAAGCCCCCATAGATCAGGGAAAGAATACAATCCAGGGAAAGGTAGGGTAAAAAGTAAAAAAAAAAAAAGTTTAAAAAAAGTATAATTTCCCCTCCCCCCGGCCCCCTAATAGGTCCCCAAGGGTCTTCTGCAGTTTTTCAGTGTGATCCGGGCCCTATTAGGGGTTCAGGGCGCTGCATTAGCCCCCGAAAGTCGATGGCTCGCCGGGCATTTTCGGTAGCGGAGGCATATGCTTTTCTTGTCTCCGACTCCGAATCTGACAGTGAGGACGATGAAGATCCAACATTCCTGTGTTCTTCATCGTCCTCCTCATCATCTAGTACTGATGATGAGCCCCCTGCACGGCGGCGGAGATGCCGCCAGGCGAGGCCACGCACCCCCCATGATAGTGGCCCAGTGGCCGGCACTAGTGCGAGTGGTGATGCTGCTCGTACTAGGAGTCCGACCCCCCAGACAAGTTTACCAGAGCCCCCTTCCGGTGAACCAGTCTGGAGACCCCCAGAGGCTTATCAGCCACGGATTGCGGAGTTTGTTGGCGACTCCGGAATCCGGATTGATAATTCTGGATTCACTGAAATTGACTATTTCAGTTATTTTTTCAGTGACAGTTTTGTCAATCTGATGGTGGAGCAGACGAATGTGTACGCCAGGCAGTTCATCGCCCACCACCCGGATTCTTTTTTGGCCAGGTCCAATGAATGGTACGCCGTCAGTGCAGCAGAAATTAGGACATTTTGGGGCCTCTTGCTGCATATGGGCCTGGTCAAAAAGCCAAGTGTCAGGCAGTACTGGAGCGGGGACGTCCTATACCAGACCCCGCTTTACAGTATGGTCATGACACGGAAGTGGTTCGAGGCCATTTGGAAATGCCTGCATTATGCAGATAATGCGGCATGTCCACCCCGAGGTGATCCCGCCCATGACCGGCTTTACAAAGTGAGGCCGGTCATCGATCACTTTGGGGCCAAATTTTTGGAGGCCTACGTACCGCTTAGGGAGCTCTCGGTTGATGAGTCTCTTATCAGTTTTAAGGGGAGACTCATCTTCCGCCAGTATATTCCCTCGAAGCGGGCGCGATATGGCGTGAAGCTCTATAAACTTTGTGAGAGTACCTCCGGGTACACTCTCAAGTTTAGAGTGTATGAGGGACGAGATTCCCGTATTGAACCCCCAGATTGTTCCCCCACTCTGGGTGTTAGCGGGAAAATCGTTTGGGAGCTTGTGCACCCATTGCTGGATAAGGGTTACCACGTGTACGTGGACAACTTTTATACCAGCATCCCTCTGTTCACATCCCTTGCCGCCAGATCGACGTCCGCTTGTGGGACCGTGCAGAAAAACCAGAGAGGCCTCCCTCTAAATTTTGTTAAGACACCTATTCCCAAGGGTGAGTCCCGTGCCCTTACCCATGAAAACCTGTTGCTGGTCAAGTTTAAGGATAAGAGGGATGTCCTTATGCTGACCACTATTCATGGTAACGGCAGCTCACCTGTCCCTGTGCGAGGTACCACAACAACGGTCCTCAAGCCCGATTGTATTCTGGACTACAATCGGTATATGGGGGGAGTTGATGTTTCTGATCAAGTCCTCAAGCCATATAACGCCATGCGGAAAACACAGGTATGGTACAAGAAAGTTGCGGTCTACATGGTACAGGTTGCCATGTACAACTCTTTTGTACTGTCCCAGTACGCTGGCAACACATGGACATTCCTCCAGTTCGAAGAAGAAGTCCTAAAGGTCCTGATCTTTGGCGACCGGGAAAGAGCAGGCCAGACTTCCCAAGGAACTGGAAATATAGGTGCCAGGATCGTCCCAGGCCAACACTTTCCAGGTGAGGTCCCCCACACTGGAAAGAAGGGACGAGCCCAGAAAAGATGCAGAGTGTGTTACAAGAGGGGGATTCGGAAGGACACCATCACTCAATGTGACACTTGCCCCGATCAGCCGGGCCTCTGCATTAAGGATTGCTTCAGGGAGTATCACACTTCCATGGAGTACTACATTTTCCCTCTTCATTTAAATTTTCCACAATTTGACCCCAATGTACCAAGTCCAGAGTACATTCCAAGTTTTAACCCCATAAAACTACTAAATTGGCCAAAAAAATTTTAATAAAAAAAAAAAAAAAAATCAATAAATAAAAACTGATAAGACCTCTGGGGGTATTTTTTTTTTATAAAAAATGGGTCATGGGTCACTGAGTCACTATCATCAGGGACTTTTTACGTTGCCTCAAATGCGCAGCGCTCTCTCCACCAGAGCGGGGTGCGCATTTGAGGCAACAGGTTAGGGACGGCCACACACATCACATTCCCAGAATGATGATTCAGAGCATAGGGTTTGGGATGGGCATATTTTTTAGTTTTGGCTATGCTCTGGATCATCATTCTGGGAACATAACCTGTTTTATAATTTTATGTCCCACTGTACCCCATTTTAGTTAGTGTACCCCAGTAATTTACCCCATGTAATGCCCCTTGAGGGGGGGTCCCACTGTTCTGGCTCCATAGGAGAAATACACAGCTCAAGGACCCTGACTGATCTCCGGCACCTCTGAGACCAGTGTGCATGCTGTTTACGCCCAGACATGAGGTATGTCCTTACTCCAAAAAAATGTACTTACAAATTTACAATGACATTTTCTCCTTTTACAACTTGTGAAAATGAAAAATTTGGGGTAACCCCAGCATTTTAGTGTAAAAAAATATATTTTTTCCTTTTCACATCCCACTTAAGGAACATTTATCAAACACCTGTGGGGGGTTAAGGCTCACTGTACCCCTTGTTACGTTCCTTGCGGGGTGTAGTTTCCAATATAGTATGCCATGTGTTTTTTTTTTTGCTGTCCTGGCACTATAGGGGCTTCCTAAATGTGACATGCCCCCCCCCCCCCCCCCCCATTTCAGCAAAATTAGCAAATGTGACTCCTTCTCTTCTAAACACTGTAGTGCGCCTGCAGTGCACTTGACGTCCACATATGGGGTGTTTCCATACTCAGAAGAGATGGGGTTACAAATTTTGGGGGGCATTTTCTCCTATTACCCCTTGCAAAAATTGAAAATTTGGGGGAAAACTAGCATTTTAGTGAAAAAAAAGAAAAAATAATTTACACATCCAACTTTTAACGAAAAGTCGTCAAACACCTGTGGGGTGTTAAGGCTCACTGTACCCCTTGTTACGTTCCTTGAGGGGTGAAGTTTCCAAAATAGTATGCCATGTGGTTTTTTTTTTGCTGTCCTGGCACCATAGGGGCTTCCTAAATGGGACATGCCCCCCAAAAACCATTTCAGGAAAAGTTGCTTTGCAAAAGCCAGATGTGACTCCTTCTCTACTGAGCATTGTAGTACGCCCGCAGTGCACTTGACGTCCACATATGGGGTGTTTCCATACTCAGAAGAGATGGGGTTACAAATTTTGGGGGGGCATTTTCTCCTATTACCCCTTGCAAAAATTGAAAATTTGGGGGAAAACTAGCATTTTAGTGAAAAAAAATAAAAAGTAATTTACACATCCAACTTTTAACGAAAAGTCGTCAAACACCTGTGGGGTGTTAAGGCTCACTGTACCCCTTGTTATGTTCCTTGAGGGGTGTAGTTTCCAAAATAGTATGCCATGTGTTTTTTTTTTTTTGCTGTCCTGGCACCATAGGGGCTTCCTAAATGCGACATGCCCCCCAAAAACCATTTCAGAAAAACTCACTCTCCAAAATCCCACTGTCGCTCCTTCCCTTCTGAGCCCTCTAGTGCACCCACCAAACACTTGACATACACATATGAGGTATTTCCTTACTCGAGAGAAATTGGGTTACACATTTTAGGAAGATTTCTCTCCTTTTACCCCTTGTAAAAATTCAAAAACAGGGTCTACAAGAACATGCGAGTGTAAAAAATGAAGATTTTGAATTTTCTCCTTCAATTTACTGCTATTCCTGTGAAACACCCAAAGGGTTTACAAACCATTTGAATGTCATTTTGAATACTTTGAGGGGTGCAGTTTTTATAATGGGGTCATTTGTGGGGAATTTCTAATAAGAAGGCCCTTCAAATCCACTTCAAAACAGAACTGGTCCCTGAAAAATTTAGATTTTGAAAATTTTGTGAAAAATTGGAAAATTGCTGCTATAATTTGAAGCCCTCCGGGGTCTTCCAAAAGTAAAAACATTTCAACTTTATGATGCAATCATAAAGTAGACATGTTGTATATGTGAATCATTATATTATTTATTTGGAATATTCATTTTCCTTATAAGCAGAGAGCTTCAACGTTAAAAAAAAAATGCAAAATTTTCAATTTTTTCATAAAATTTTGGAATTTTTCACCAAGAAACGATGCAAGAATCGACAAAATTTTACCACTAACATAAAGTAGAATATGTCACGAAAAAACAATCTCGGAATCAGAATGAAAGGTAAAAGCATCCCAGAGTTATTAACCCCTTAAGGACCGAGCCCTTTTTCACCTTAAGGACCGGAGCGTTTTTTGCAATTCTGACCACTGTCACTTTAAACATTAATAACTCTGGAATGCTTTTAGTTATCATTCTGATTCCGAGATTGTTTTTTCGTGACATATTGTACTTTAACTTAGTGGTAAAATTTTATGGTAACTTTCTTGCTGAAAAATCACCAAATTTGATGAAAAAAATGAAAATTTTGCATTTTTCTAACTTTGAAGCTCTCTGCTTGTAAGAAAAATGGATATTCAAAATTTTTTTTTTTTGGGTTCACATATACAATATGTCTACTTTATGTTTGCATCATAAAATTTATGAGTTTTTACTTTTGGAAGACACCAGAGGGCTTCAAAGTTCAGCAGCAATTTTGAAATTTTTTACAAAATTTTCAAACTCGCTATTTTTCATGGACCAGTTCACGTTTGAAGTGGATTTGAAGGGTCTTCATATTAGAAATACCCCATTAAAGACCCCATTATAAAAACTACACCCCCAAAGTATTCAAAATGACATTCAGTAAGTGTATTAAGCCTTTAGGTGTTTCACAGGAATAGCAGCAAAGTGAAGGAGAAAATTCAAAATCTTCATTTTTTACACTCGCATGTTCTTGTAGACCCAATTTTTGAATTTTTGCAAGGGGTAAAAAGGAGAAAATTTTTACTTGTATTTGAAACCCAATTTCTCTCGAGTAAGCACATACCTCGTATGTCTATGTTAATTGTTCAACGGGCGCAGTAGAGGGCTCAGAAGGGAAGGAGCGTCAAATAGTTTTTGGGGGGCATGTCACCTTTAGGAAGCCCCTATGGTGCCAGAACAGCAAAAAAACACACATGGCATACCATTTTGGAAACTAGACTCCTCAGGGAACGTAACAAGGGGTAAAGTGAACCTTAATACCCCACAGGTGTTTCACGACTTTTGCATATGTAAAAAAAATAATTTTTTTTTAACCTAAAATGCTTGGTTTCCCAAAAATTTTACATTTTTAAAAAGTGTAATAGCAGAAAATACCCCCCAAAATTTGAAACCCAATTTCTCCCGATTCAGAAAACACCCCATATGGGGGTGAAGATTGCTCTGTTTAGCGCACTACAGGTCTCAGAAGAGGAGTCACATTTGGCTTTTTGAAAGCAAATTTTGCTCTGGGGGCATGCCGCATTTAGGAAGCCCCTATGGTGCCAGAACAGCAAAAAAAAAAACACATGGCATACCATTTTGGAAACTAGACCCCTCGGGGAACATAACAAGGGGTAATGTGAACCTTAATACCCTACAGGTGTTTCACGACTTTTGCATATGTAAAATTTTTTTTTTTTTTTTACCTAATATGCTTGGATTTCCAAAATTTTTACATTTTTAAAAAGGGTAATAGCAGGAAATACCCCCCAAAATTTGAAGCCCAATTTCTCCCGATTCAGAAAACACCCCATATGGGGGTGAAAAGTGCTCTGCTGGCGCACTACAGGTCTCAGAAGAGAAGGAGTCACATTTGGCTTTTTGAAAGCAAATTTTGCTCTGGGGGCATGCCGCATTTAGGAAGCCCCTATGGTGCCAGGACAGCAAAAAAAAAAACACATGGCATACCATTTTGGAAACTAGACCCCTCGGGGAACGTAACAAGGGGTAATGTGAACCTTAATACCCTACAGGTGTTTCACGACTTTTGCATATGAGAACATTTTTTATTTTTTTTTACCTAAAATGCTTGGTTTCCCAAAATTTTTACATTTTTAAAAAGGGTAATAGCAGAAAACACCCCCCAAAATTTGAAGCCCAATTTCTCCCGATTCAGAAAACACCCCATATGGGGGTGAAAAGTGCTCTGCTGGCGCACTACAGGTCTCAGAAGAGAAGGAGTCACGTTTGGCTTTTTGAAAGCAAATTTTGCTCTGGGGGCATGCCGCATTTAGGAAGCCCCTATGGTGCCAGGACAGCAAAAAAAAAGAAAACATGGCATACCATTTTGGAAACTAGACCCCTCGGGGAACGTAACAATGGGTTAAGTGAACCTTTATACCCCACAGGTGTTTCATGACTTTTGTATATGTAAAAAAAAAATTTTTTTTTTAACTAAAATGCTTGTTTTCCCAAAAATTTTACATTTTTAAAAAGGGTAATAGCAGAAAATACCCCACAAAATTTCTCCCGAGTACGGCGATACCCCATATGTGGCCCTAAACTGTTGCCTTGAAATACGACAGGGCTCCAAAGTGAGAGCGCCATGCGCATTTGAGGCCTAAATTAGGGATTGCATAGGGGTGGACATAGGGGTATTCTACGCCAGTGATTCCCAAACAGGGTGCCTCCAGCTGTTGTAAAACTCCCAGCATGCCTGGACAGTCAGAGGCTATCTGGCAATACTGGGAGTAGTTGTTTTGCAACAGCTGGAGGCTCCGTTCTGGAAACAGTGGCGTACCAGACGTTTTTCATTTTTATTGGGGAGGGGAGGGGGGCTGTGTAGGGGTATGTGTATATGTAGTGTTTTTTTAACTTTTTATTTTATTTTGTGTTAGTGTAGTGTAGTGTTTTTAGGGTACAGTCGCACGGGCGGGGGGGTTCACAGTAGTTTCTCGCTGGCAGTTTGAGCTGTGGCAGAAAATTTGACGCAGCTCAAACTTGCAGCCGGATACTTACTGTAATCCTCCGCCCATGTGAGTGTACCCTGTACGTTCACATTGGTGGGGGGAACATCCAACTGTTGTAAAACTACAACTCCCAGCATGTACGGTCTATCAGTGCATGCTGGGAGTTGTAGTTTTGCAACCGCTGGAGGCTCCGTTTTAAAAACAGTGACGTAGCAGACGTTTTTCATTTTTATTGGGGAGGGGAGGGGGGCTGTGTAGGGGTATGTGTATATGTAGTGTTTTTTTTACTTTTTATTTTATTTTGTGTTAGTGTAGTGTAGTGTTTTTAGGGTACAGTCGCACGGGCGGGGGGGTTCACAGTAGTTTCTCGCTGGCAGTTTGAGCTGTGGCAGAAAATTTGACGCAGCTCAAACTTGCAGCCGGATACTTACTGTAATCCTCCGCCCATGTGAGTGTACCCTGTACGTTCACATTGGGGGGGGGAACATCCAACTGTTGTAAAACTACAACTCCCAGCATGTACGGTCTATCAGTGCATGCTGGGAGTTGTAGTTTTGCAACCGCTGGAGGCTCCGTTTTAAAAACAGTGACGTAGCAGACGTTTTTCATTTTTATTGGGGAGGGGAGGGGGGCTGTGTAGGGGTATGTGTATATGTAGTGTTTTTTACTTTTTATTTTATTTTGTGTTAGTGTAGTGTAGTGTTTTTAGGGTACAGTCGCACGGGCGGGGGGGTTCACAGTAGTTTCTCACTGGCAGTTTGAGCTGCGACAGAAAATTTGCCGTAGCTCAAACTTGCAGCCGGATACTTACTGTAATCCTCCGCCCATGTGAGTGTACCCTGTACGTTCACATTGGGGGGGGGGGGGGGGGGGGGAGAAACATCCAGCTGTTGCAAAACTACAACTCCCAGCATGTACGGTCTATCAGTGCATGCTGGGAGTTGTAGTTTTGCAACAGCTGGAGACACACAGGTTGTGAAACACCGAGTTTGGTAACAAACTCAGTGTTTTGCAACCAGTGTGCCTTCAGCTGTTGCAAAAGCTACAACCCCCAGCATGTACGGACAGCGGAAGGGCATGCTGGGTCTTGTAGTTATGCAACAGCCGGAGGCATACTACATTGGCTGGGGATGCTGGGGATTGTAGTTATGCAACAGCTGGAGACACACTGGTTTACTACTTAACTCAGTGTGCCTTCAGCTGTTGCAAAACTACAACTCTCAGCAGTCACCGACAGCCAACGGGCATGCTGGGAGTTGTAGTTACACAACAGCTGAAGGTACACTTTTACATAGAAAGAATGTGCCTTCAGCTGTTGCAAAACTACAAGTCCCAGCATGCCCATAAGGGCATGCTGGGAGTTGTGGTGGTCTGTCTTCTGCTGTTGCATAACTACAGCTCCCAGCATGCCCTTGTTGCATGCTGGGAGCTGTTGCTAAGCAACAGCAGAGGCTGTCACTCACCTCCAACGATCCAGCCGCACAGGTCAGTCCCTCGTCGTCTCCGCCGCCGCCGCTGCTCCTGGGGCCCCGATCCCAACAGGGACGCCGGGGATCGGGGTCCCCAGCATCGGGGGTCGTCTTCCCGCACCCGCTCACGTCCTCCGGAAGAGGGGCGGAGCGGGTTGCGGGAGTGACACCCGCAGCAGACGCCCTGATTGGTCGGCCGGTAATCCGGCCGACGAATCAGGGCGATCGTGAGGTGGCACCAGTGCCACCTCACCCCTGCTGGCAATGGCTGTTCGGGGCCGTCTCTGGGTCACTGGAGACCCGATTGACCCGGAATCCGCCGCAGATCGCTGGACTGAATTTTCCAGCGATCTGCGGCAATCGCCGACATGGGGGGACATAATGACCCCCCTGGGCGATATGCCGGGATGCCTGCTGAACGATTTCAGCAGGCATCCGGCTCCGGCTCCCCTCCGGCTAGCGGTGGGGGCCGGAAATGCTCAGGGCGTATCCATACGCCCTCGGTCCTTAAGGACTTGGAAACGGGGGCGTATGGATACGCCCTATGTCCTTAAGGGGTTAATGATTAAAGTGAAAGTGGTCAGATGTTCAAAAAATGGCCGGGTACTACAGTGAAAATTGGCTGGGTCCTTAAGGGGTTAAAGCGGTACTCCGGTGAAAATTTTTTTTTTTTTAAATCAACTGGTGCCAGAAAGTTAAACAGATTTGTAAATTACTTCTATTAAAAAATCTTAATCCTTCCTGTACTTATTAGCTGCTGAATACTACAGTGGAAATTATTTTCCGTTTGAAACACAGAGCTGTCTGCTGAATCACGAGCACAGTGCTCTCTGCTGACATCTCTGTCCATTTTTAGGAACTGTCCAGGGTAAAAGGAAATCCCCATAGCAAACATATGCTGTTCTGGACAGTTCATAAAATGGACAGAGATGTCAGCAGAGAGCACTGTGCTCGTTATGTCAGCAGACAGTTCTGTGTTTCAAAAAGAAAAGAATTTCCGCTGTAGTATTCAGCAGCTAATAAGTACAGGAAGGATTAAGATTTTTTAATAGAAGTAATTAACAAATCTGTTTAACTTTCTGGCACCAGTTGAAAAAAAAAAAAAAAAAAGATTTTCACCGGCGTACCCCTTTAACGACGCAGGACGTATATTTACGTCCTGCGCCGGCTCCCGCGATATGAAGCGCATCATAACGCGTCGGTCCCGGCGCTCATCAACGGCCGGGACCCACGGCTAATACCACACATCGCCGATCGCGGCAATGTGCGGTATTAACCCTTTAGAAGCGGCGGTCAAAGCTGACCGCCGCTTCTAAAGCGAAAGTGAAAGTGACCCGGCTGCTCAGTCGGGCTGTTCGGGACCGAACAGCCCGGCTGCTCAGTCGGGCTGTTCGGGACCGAACAGCTGACCGGACACTGGGAGGGCCCTTACCTGCCTCCTCGGTGTCCGATCGGCGAATGACTGCTCCGTGCCTGAGATCCAGGCAGGAGCAGTCAAGCGCCGATAACACTGATCACAGGTGTGTTAATACACGCCTGTGATCTGTGTAAAAGATCAGTGTGTGCAGTGTTATAGGTCCCTATGGGACCTATAACACTGCAAAAAAAAATGTAAAAAAAAAAGTTTAACCCCTTAAGGACCGGGGGGGGGTTTCCGTTTTTGCATTTTCGTTTTTTGCTCCTTGCCTTTAAAAAATCATAACTCTTTCAATTTTGCACCTAAAAATCCATATGATGGCGTATTTTTTGCGCCACCAATTCTACTTTGTAATGATGTCAGTCATTTTGCCCAAAAATCTAGGGTGAAACGGGAAAAAAAATCATTGTGCGACAAAATTGAAAGAAAAAAACGCCGTTTTGTAAATTTTGGGGGCTTCCGTTTCTACGTAGTACATTTTTCGGTAAAAATGACACCTTATCTTTATTCTGTAGGTCCATACGATTAAAATGATACCCTACTTATATAGGTTTGATTTTGTCGGACTTCTGGAAAAAAACATAACGGTATGAGGGCTCATTTTTTGCGCCGTGATCTGAAGTTTTTAACGGTACCATTTTTGCATTGATAGGACTTATTGATCGCTTTTTATTCATTTTTAAATCTTATATAAAGTGACCAAAAATGCACTATTTTGGACTTTGGAATAATTCGGACATTTCCGCACGCGGTGATACCATATATGTTTATTTTTATTTTAATTTACACTGTGTTTTTTTTTTTATTGGAAAAGGGGGGTGATTCAAACTTTTAATAGGGGAGGAGTTAAATGATCTTTATTCACTTTTTTTTGCAGTGTTATAGGTCCCATAGGGACCTATAACACTGCACACACTGATCTTCATCATTGATCACTGGTTTCTCATAAGAAACCAGTGATCAACGATTCTGCCGCATGACTGCTCATGCCTGGATCTCAGGCACTGAGCAGTCATTCGGCGATCGGACAGCGAGGAGGCAGGTAGGGGCCCTCCCGCTGTCCTGTCAGCTGTTCGGGATGCCGCGATTAGCCGGAGCTATCCCGAACAGTCCGACTGTTCGGGATAGCTAGCCGGCCACTTTCACTTTCACTTTTAGCCGCGCGGCTCAGCTCTGAGCGCGCGGCTAAAGGGTTATTAGCGCGCGGCGCCGCGATCGGCGCTGCGCGCTATTAGAGGCGGGTCCCGGCTTCACTATGACGCCGGGCCCGCCGTGATATGACGCGGGGTTACTGTGTAACCCCGCGTTATATCAGGAGAGCAGGGCCAAGGGCGTACCTGTACGCCCTTGGTCCTTAAGGGGTTAATAAAGGTCATTTAACCCCTTCCCTAATAAAAGTTTGAATCACCCCCTTTTCCCATAAAAAAAATAAAACAGTGTAAAAAAAAAATATAAACATATGTGGTATCGCCGCGTGCGTAAATGTCCGAACTATAAAAATATATCATTAATTAAACCGCACGGTCAATGGCGTACGCGCAAAAAAATTCCAAAGTCAAAAAAAGTGCATTTTTGGTCACTTTTTATACCATTAAAAAATGAAAAAGTGCTCAAAAAGTCCGATCAAAACAAAAATCAAACCGATAAAAACTTCAGATCACGGCGCAAAAAATGAGTCCTCATACCGCCCCGTACGTGGAAAAATAAAAAAGTTAAAGGGGTCAGAAGATTACATTTTTAAACATATAAATTTTCCTGCATGTAGTTATGATTTTTTCCAGAAGTGCGACAAAATCAAACCTATATAAGTAGGGTATCATTTTAACCGTATGGACCTACAGAATAATGATAAGGTGTAATTTTTACCGAAATATGCACTGCGTAGAAACAGAAGCCCCCAAAAGTTACAAAATGGCATTTTTTCTTCGATTTTGTAGCACAATGATTTTTTTTTCAGTTTCGTCGTGCATTTTTGGGTAAAATGACTAATGTCACTGCAAAGTAGAATTGGCGACGCAAAAAATAAGCCATAATATGGATTTTTAGGTGGAAAATTGAAAGGGTTATGATTTTTAAAATGTAAGGAGGAAAAAACGAAAGTGCAAAAACTGAAAAACCCTGAGTCCTTAAGGGGTTAACTACCCTTATATTTAATAGTTCGGACATTTACGCACTTTTATTAGGAAGGGGTTAATTCACTATTATAAACTTTTTTTTAAACACTTAGTCATTTTTTTTAAGTCCCCCATAGGGGGCGACAACATGCAATTTTTTGATTGCAGACACTGATCAATGCTATGCCATAGCATAGCATTGATCTGTTATTGTTGCTCTGCTGCTCCAGGCTGGGAGCAGCAGATCATCGATCGGACAGTGAGGAGGCAGGTAAGGACCCTCCCGCTGTTCTCTCAGCTGATCGTGACAGTCCGATCAGCTCCGCTCAGCTGTGGGGATGCTTTTACTTTCGGTTTAGACACCGCAATCAACTTTGATCGCGGCATCTAAAGAGTTAATGTTGGGCATCAGCCCGATCGGTGATGCCCGGTATTAATCCTGGGTCCTGGCTGCTGATAGAAGTCGGGACCCATTGGGTTTGAAGCATGCTCGGCACGTGAGCACGCTTCAAACCCCAGGAACGGGACACCGTCCTTAAGTACCGGGATCAACAGATTAAAAAAAAAATATGTAAAGAAAAAAATATATATATGTGGTATCGCCGCATGCGTAAATGTCCGAACTATATAAATAAAATGTAATGATGTACGCGTAGAAAAATTCCAAAGTTGCGTATTTTTGGTCACTTTGTATACCCTAAAAAAATTTATAAAAAGAGATCAAAAAGTCCCATCAAAACAAAAAATGGTACCGATAAACACTTCTGATCACGGCTTAAAAAAATTAGCCCTCATTTCTTATGGGAAAAGGGGTCTGACTGACTTATTAGGGAAGGGGTTAAAAAGGGATTTTTGTCTTACCGTAAAATCCTTTTCTCGGAGGATCCATTGGGGGACACAGACCTTGGGTATATGCTGTTGTTGCTAGGAGACTTAACACTATGGAAACCAAAAAGTCGGCTCCTCCCAGCAGGATATACCTGCCTACAGAGCCTGAGCTAATCAGTTTAGTCACCAAGCAGTAGGAGATGACCAAGAGGTAGAGAACTAAGACCAGTCCGAGGCAACCAGAACAAAAAATATCTGAACACATCCTCGGACAGGTAACCAATAACAGGAACACCGAAGAAAGGGCGGGAGCTGTGTCCCCCAATGGATCCTCCGAGAAAAGGATTTTACGGTAAGACAAAAATCCCTTTTTCTCTATCGGCTCATTTGGGGGACACAGACCTTGGGACGTACCAAAGCCGTCCCTTGGGTGGGTAAAGAATCAGTCAGGTGAACGGCTGGACCACCGCCGCCTGCAACGCCTTTATGGCCCAGCGTAGCATCAGCTGATGCAAAAGTATGAATCTGGTAGAACCTTGTGAAAGAGAGCAAAGATGGCCACGTGGCCGCCGTACAGAATTGCGAGGCCGAAGCCACGAAGAGAAAGGCCCAGGATGCCCCGGAAAACGGGCGGAATGAGCCAAAACCCGGAAGGGGGAAACTTCCCCTTGCAGCGGTAAGCAGACCGGATCCACCGAAAAATGGTGCCCGTAGAAGCAGGTCGTCCTGTAAGATGACCTTCCGGAAAAAACAAAAAAGGAGTCACACTGCCGAAAGGAAGTGACTGAGAGATAAGTCCGAACAGCCCTCATCACAACCAGTTTGTGAAGCAAACTCCCTGGGATGAGAAGGGGTCGGATAAAAAGACGGCAGGACGATGTCCTCATTGAGATGAAAAAGTCGAAACCATCTCAGGTAAAAAGGACGGACCAGGACGGAAAACAACTTGTCCTGGTATACAACCAGGAAGGCAGAACAGTAGGAGAAAACTGCCAACTCTGACACCCACCTAACAGAGGTAATAGTAATAAGGAACGCCACCTTCCAGGGAAGGAGGCAAAGAAGAACGTCCCTGAGAGGTTCAAAAGGAGCGCTTTACAGGGCACCTAAGACCAAGTGTAAGCCCCAAGGGGGAGAAGGGGACCGAGAAGGAGGGGCAGTGTGTGCCACTCCCTAAGGCAGGTCTGGACCTGAGAATTGAACGCCAGAGGATTCTGAAAAGTAATGAAAAGGAATGAAAAAGGGTCGAACTTTGACCCTAAAGGGAGCTGAGAGACAACCCTTGGGCCAACCCCGACTGGAAAGGGAAAACGGGTTGGGGAAGGAAAACCACAACCAGAGAAAAAAGGCAGAGATTCACACCAATGAAAATAAGACCACCAGATATGGTGGTAAATCTTCGCAGAGGAAGGCTTGCGAGCCCTCAGCATGGAGCGAACCACTTGGGGAGAGAAACCGCGGTCTCAGCCTCCACGCCGTCAAAAGCCGAGAGGGTAAAAAGGGGTGGAACAGGGAACCTAAGATAGGAGGTCTGGGCGAGAGGGAAGGCACAGTGTTAGGTTGTTAAGAGCCTGACCGCGACGACGTACCACGCCTGCCGGAGCCAGTCTTGGCCAGTTTTCTAAGGACTCTGGAATGAGAGGAAGGGGAGGAAAAAGATAAGGTAGGGCAAAGCCCGACCAGGAGAGAGTAACGCTGCAGTTGTGGCAGGACGAGTAGAGGTCCACGCCTGGAGCGCCCTAGAGGTTGCAGGTCATGTGGGAACCACTCGCCTTGGACGGCTGAGAACCAGCTGAGACAGACCACCTACCAGTTGAGTATGTCTGGAATGAAGATCGCTGAAAGGGTCGGAAACTTGAGTTCCGCCCAGAAGGGAATTTCCCAAAGAAGCAAGCAAAGATAGAATTGCCCTAGTCCCAGCATGTTGATGGAGAAAAGGGCTTCTGGAGGCACAAAGGCCCCAGACCGGTCGGTCCTTGAGAACACCTCCCCAGTCCAACAGACCGGCAGGAAGGAGCACCCTTGAAAGGCAGGGGGACCTGTCCTACCGGAAGAGGATCACCAGTTGAAGAGGTCGGTGATGAAACTGGACGAATGGCATGGCCTCCAGCAACCGACCCAGGACAGTATGCAAAAGCGAATGGAAACTGGAGCAGAATGCCGAAGTTATCTGACTCCTGACAAGAGAGTCAGCCGAATGTCCAGCAGAGTCGAAAGCGGGCAGAGGCCGCGTCGAATTGGAGCCCCAGGGGAGAGGTTGAACTTGTTACAATTAATAATGCAACCGAAGAGAAAACAAGGGTTGGAGTTTGAGACTAAGACTCCCCAGAGTCTGAGCCCTGGATGGGGCTCAGATCAGGAGGTCGACCAAGAAAGGAATAATTGAAACAACTCTTGTCCGTAACAGGGCTATCACAGGCGTCAGGTCCTTGGTAAGGACCCGTGGAGTAGTGGTCAGACCGAAAGGGAGAGCCACAACTGAAAATGGCCGTCCGGAACTGCAACGCTGATGACCTGGAAATATTGAAATGTGGAGGCAGGCATCCTTGATGTCCACTGAGGGAAGACAAACTCCCCTTGAACCATGGACTCCAACACCGAACGGAGAGACTCCATTTGGAATGGGAAGCAGAAGATGCTGGTGGAGATGCTCGAGAACCAAGATTGGGCGAACAGCAACGCCCGTCTTGGAGACCACAAGGAGGTTGGAATAAAAAACCTCGAAAACATTCCCCTGAAGGAACAGGGACAATTACTCCCTGGAAGAAAGGGAACTGCAACGCACCCCTAAATGCCTCCGCTAGAGAGGAGGACCGGGGGGTCCGGGAAGAAAAAAGGCAGTCCCATGAAGGGAGGCAAATTCGACCCTGTATCCATTGGCTACAACCTCCCTGACCCAGGAAACCGGAAAGTGCATGTCCAGGCATCCCAAAAGAGTAAGACGAACAACCACCCGAGAAAAGTCGGCAGGTGGGGGTCGACCCCTCAGGCCGAGGTAGGCCTACGGGTCCCTGCTGGGGCCGCCAAACAGCCAGAACGGTTAGCCGACCATGGGGGTGGACGGTCAGGAAGGAGGGAGCCCTCTCCCCGTGAAGGCGCCTGGCTGGACCTTTGTTGGTACCAAAGGTCCGCAGGACCGGAAGGAGGAGGACTTCCAATGGAAAGTGGTTCTGCGAGCCTTATCCAGAGGTATAAGGAACTCTTTCCGCTCCTTCGCCTCACTTCTTGAAGGCTGTGTCCGCATTCCAGGCTATAAGCCACATGGAGCGAAGGAGGGCTACCAGGTAGCCTGTGGCAAAGACAGCACAGCGGCTGCGCATGGAAGCAAAACCCAGAAAATCTCCGGCATAGGAGCCTCGGAGAGCTAATCTAGATAAATCCCCTGGAGGGATCCTTAATACTACCCCAGCGGAGTTGGGAGACCATAATGAAAGGGCATCTGACACCCAGGCAGAAGCAAAGGCAGGAGGAAGGAAGAACCTGCTGTCTCAAAGGCAAATTTTTCCAAGGTATCCACCTTCTTGTCCGCTGAATCCTGGAAGGCAGCCGCAAAAGCCAACGGCAAGACAGTCGCCTTAGAGAGGCGGGAGACCGGTAGATCCACAGTTGGAGAGGAGGTCCACCGAGCAATGAGGTCCTTTGCGAAGGTATATGGAAAAAACTACCCTAGGGTAGTAAGGGGCCAAAATCAGACTCAATAACTAAACCCCAAGGCCGAAGCCCGGGGTGTAAACCCCTATTGCTTACCCCTTAAAAGTTAACTTTTATTAATATTGGTTAAAATGTAATTCCCACAACAAAACGATTAAAACTGACAACCATGTGATCCAAATATATCAGTGGGTGCATCTATAGGATCAATGTCCTCTCAGGTACTAGGTAGCCCTGCAGTGGCTGCCTGTTCAGGGGATCACTCTGGTGTCGCTTAAAAAATACACACAATTGCCGCCTCTACATGTTTCGCCGCCTCCGCGGCTTTCTCAAGAGGCAATGGTGGCAATGGCAGCTGCCAAAATGGCGGAGGGGGTATATATAACCCATCCCTCAGATGTCATCAATGTGGGCCCAGTCATGTTCTCCAATGTAGTCCATTGTAACAAACATTGCCACTAGGGCAACCAATAGAATGTAACTTGTAATCAGCACCATCTGTGTGCGAAAATCATTCACCAATGCGGGACCTGAATTACCTAATCCGACGATCCCACGTCATACTCCGTCATCAATTGATGTCAGCACTTACTACCGACATCATCAAGATGCGCGGCGCATGTCAGAAGCCGTCTACGGAGAACTTCAAACATCCGCCGGCTTGCTGGAATCAGCTGCGCCTGCGCTAATGTCTCCACAGATATTCTCAAATAGAGGCCGCGCATGCGCTAAAACTTAGAAAAAAACAGTGACTTGATGCTCTCTCATAGTTAGCAAATACATAATTCTAAATGCCCTCAATCTAACCCTTAGCCTTATATACAAAATACATAACGACCAGCTCTTTAACCCCTTAAGGACCAAGGGCGTACAGGTACGCCTTTGCTCCCTGGTACTTAAGGACCAAGGGCGTACCTGTACGCCCGTGGGAATTTCGGTCCCCGCCGCGCGCCGGGCGGGGATCGCGCCGGGGTGACTGCTGATATCTATCAGCAGGCACCCCGCGCAAATGCCCAGGGGGGTCATTAGACCCCCCCATGTCGGCGATCGGCGCAAATCGCAAGTGAATTCACACTTGCGATTTGCGCCGATTCCGGGTCATGCGGGTCTATGGTGACCCGGAATAGAAGGGGAATCGCGGGTGTCCTAGACACCCACGATCCCCCTGTAGTGATAGGAGTGAGGTGGCAGGGTTGCCACCCCTCCTATCTCTGCTATTGGTGGTCTAGACGCGACCACCAATAGCAGATCGGGGGCGGAGGGGTTTACTTTCGGTTTCCCCGTCCTGCCCTCCCACAATAGGCGGGGCAGGACGGGGAAACCGACAGGGACCGGCGCCGAAGATCCACTTACCCATCGGCGACGGCAGCGGCGACGATCAGCGGCGGCAGCGGGCGACGATCGGCGGAAGAAGAGGACCGCGACGCAGCTCCCTGGATCCAATGGAAGCCGGTGAGTTACTTAGCAACATCTGGAGGGCTACAGTCTGAGACCACTATAGTGGTCTCTAAACTGTAACCCTCCTGATGTTGCAAAACTACAACTCCCAGCATGCCCAGAGAGCTGTTTAGGCTTGCTGGGAGTTGCAGTTTTGCAACAGCTGGAGGTCTACAGTTTGAGACCACTGCAAAGTGATCTCTATACTGTGCACCTCCAGATCTTGCAAAACTACAACTCCCAGCATGCCCAGACAGCAGTTTGCTGTCTGGGCATGCTGGGAGTTGTAGTTTTGCAACATCTGGAGGTCCACAGTTTGGAGACCACTATGCAGTGGTCTCTAAACTATAGCTCTACAGATGTTGCAAAACTGCAACTCCCAGCAAGCCTAAACAGCAAACAGCTGTCTCTGCATGCTGGGAGTTGTAGTTGCGATCCCTCCAGCTGTTGCATAACTACATCTCCCAGTATGCCTTTCGGCGATCAGTACATGCTGGGAGTTGAAGTTTTGCAACAGCTGGAGGCACACTGATTGGAAAATACTGAGTTAGGTAACTGAAGGTTTTCCAACCAGTGTGCCTCCAGCTGTTGCAAAAGTACAACTTCCAGCATGCACGGTCTGTCAGTACATGCTAGGAGTTGTAGTTTTAAAACAGCTGGAGGTTTGCCCCCCCATGTGAACGTACAGGGTACATTCACACTGGCGGGTTTACAGTAAGTTTTCTGCTTCAAGTTTGGGCTGTGGCAAATTTTTCACCGCAGCGCAAACTCCTAGCGGTAAATTCACTGTAAACCCGCCAGTGTGAATGTACCCTAAAAACACTACACTACACTAACACATAATAAAGAGTAAAACACAACATATACACCCCCTTACACTGTCCCCCTAATAAAAAATAAAAAACGTATTGTACGGCAGTGTTTCCAAAACAGAGCCTCCAGCTGTTGCAAAACAACAACTCCCAGCATTTACGGACAGCCACTGACTGTCCAGGCATGCTGGGAGTTTAGCAACAGCTGGAGGCACCCTGTTTGGGAATCACTGGCGTAGAATACCCCTATGTCCACCCCTGTGCAATCCCTAATTTAGTCCTCAAATGCGCATGGCGCTCTCTCACTTCGGAGCCCTGTCGTATTTCAAGGAAACAGTTTAGTGCCACATATGGGGTATCTCCGAACTCGGGAGAAATTGCGTTACTAATTTTGGGGGCTTTTTTCCTTTTACCCCTTATGAAAAAGAAAAGTTGGGGTCTACACCAGCCTGTTAGTGTAAAAAAAAAATTTTTTTTTACACTAACATGCTGGTGTTGTCCTTTACTTTTTATTTTCACGGGAGGTAAAAGGAAAAAAAGACCCCAAAATTTGTAACGCAATTTCTCCTGAGTACGGAGATACCCCATATGTGGGCGTAAAATGCTCTGCGGACGCACAACAAGGCTCAGGATTGAGAGCACACCATGTACATTTGAGGCCTAAATTAGTGATTTGCACAGGGGTGGCTGATTTTACAGTGGTTCTGACATAAACACAAAACAATAAATACAGACATGTGACCCCATTTTGGAAACGACACCCCTCACGGAACGTAAGGAGGGGTATAGTGAGCCATAACACCCCACAGGTGTTTGACAAATTTTCATTAAAGTTGGATGGGAATGTGAAAAAAAAAAAAATTTCTCACTAAAATGCTGGTGTCACCCTAAATTTTTCATTTTCACAAGGGAAAATAAAAAAAAGCCCCCCAAAATTTGTAACCCAATTTCTTCTGAGTAAGAGCATACCCCATATGTGAATGTAAAGTGCTCTATGGGTGCACTACAATGCTCAGAAGAGAAGGAGTGCCATTGGGATTTTGAAGAGAAAATTTGTCCGGAATTGAAGGCCACTTGTGTTTACAAAGCCCCCATGGTACCAGAACAATGGACCCCCCCCATATGTGACCCCATTTTGGAAACTACACCCCTCATGTAATGTAATAAGGGGCGCAGTGAGCATTTACGCCCCACAGGTGTCTGACAGATTTTTGTAACAGTGATCCGTGAAAATGAAAAATGTAATTTTCCATTTGCACAGCCCACTGTCCCAAAGATCTGTCAAACGCCAGTGGGGTATAAATGCTCACTGCACCACTTATTAAATTCTGTGAGGGGTGTAGTTTCCAAAATGGGGTCACATGTGGGGGGGGTCCACTGTTCTGGCACCACGGGGGGGCTTTGTAAATGCACATGGCCCCTGACGACCATTCCAAACGAATTCTCTTTCCAAAAGCTCAATGGTGCGCCTCCTCTTCTGAGCATTGTAGTTCGCACGTAGTGCACTTCAGGTCCACTTATGGGGTACCTCCATACTCAGAAGAGATGGGGTTACAAATTTTGGGGGGTATTTTCTGCTATTAACCCTTGCAAAAATGTGAAATTTGGGGGGAAACACAAATTTTAGTGAAAAAAATATATATATTTTTTTACATATGCAAAAGTCATGAAACCCGTGTGGGGTATTAAGGCTCACTTTATTGCTTGTTACGTTCCTCAAGGGGTCTAGTTTCCAAAATGGTATGCCATGTGTTTTTTTTTTTTGCTGTTCTGGCACCATAGGGGCTTCCTAAATGCGACATGCCCCCCGAGCAAAATTTGCTCTCAAAAAGTCAAATATCACTCCTTCTCTTCGGAGCATTGTAGTCCGCCCATAATGTACTTCATGCCAACTTATGGGGTACCTCCATACTCAGAAGAGATGGGGTTACAAATTTTGGGGGGTATTTTCTGCTATTAACCCTTGAAAAAATGTGAAATTTGGGGGGAAACACACATTTTAGTGAAAAAAAAAATATTTTTTTTTCATATGCAAAAGTCATGAAACACCTGTGGGGTATTAAGGCTCACTTTATACCTTGTTACATTCCCCAAGGGGTCTAATTTCCAAAATAGTATGCCATGTGGGTTATTTTTGCTGTTCTGGCACCATAGGGGCTTCCTAAATGCAACATGCCCCCCAAAAACCATTTCTGAAAAACGTACTCTCCAAAATCCCCTTGTCGCTCCTTCGCTTCTGAGCCCTCTACTGCGCCCGCCGAACACTTTACATAGACATATGAGGTATGTGCTTACTCGAGAGAAATTGGGCTACAAATATAAGTATACATTTTCTCCTTTTACCCCTTGTAAAAATTCAAAAATTGGGTTTACAAGAACATGCGAGTGTAAAAAATAAAGATTGTGAATTTTCTCCTTCACTTTGCTGCTATTCCTGTGAAACACCTAAAGGGTTAAAACACTTACTGATTGTCATTTTGAATACTTTGGGGGTGTAGTTTTTATAATGGGGTCATTTGTGGGGTATTTCTAATGGGAAGACCCTTCAAATCCACTTCAAACCTGAACTGGTCTCTGAAAAAAAGCGAGGTTCAAAATTTTGTGAAAAATTGGAAAATTGCTGCTGAACTTTGAAGCCCTCTGGTGTCTTCCAAAAGTAAAAACTCATCAATTTTATGATGCAAACATAAAGTAGACATATTGCATATGTGAATAAAATAAAAAAATATTTTGAATATCCATTTTCCTTACAAGCAGAGAGCTTCAAAGTTAGAAAAATGCAAAATTTTCAAATTTTTCATCAAATTTTGGGATTTTTCACCAAGAAAGGATGCAAGTTACCACAAAATTTTACCACTATGTTAAAGTAGAATATGTCACGAAAAAACAATCTCGGAATCAAATTGATAACTAAAACCATTCCAGAGTTATTAATGTTTAAAGTGACAGTGGTCAGATGTGCAAAAAACGCTCTGGTCCTAAGGTGTAAAATGGCCTGGTCCTTAAGGGGTTAAGGTAACAGTATATAGCTGTCAAGAAAAAAAGGAAGAAAAGAAAAAAAGGGGAGGAAGGGGGGCATATAATCATTTATCTTATCGGTTAGTAACCTTGTTATAATATTCCCATTCAAAACATAATAGATATAAGACAAATGGGATGAATTAACAGAGTACAACGGGGTTGGTGAAAAAAAGAAATAGAGGAGTGGGGTATATAGTCATTTCACATTAGGCATATAACCTCCTTATAATGTGCCAACTTGGAACACAATAAGCAGCACAAAAAAGATTCCAACTATTCCTCAAGGTATATGGACTAACTTTTAAAAAAAAAAAGGGGATCATGACGGGACTACCGATACAAAATAAAATAAAATTATTATTATTAGGTCAGTTGCCAACCGGCTGCTACCAAAAATTGTAAATATAACTTGGGGAAATTGATAATATGCACTTATTAGAAAATATTTATAAGAAAGCTGCGAAAGAAAAACCTTCATTCAGGCCCAACGGTGACTGACTACGTAGTCGCCAAATCCATCTCGCCTCTTCTTGTAAGAGGCGAGTATCTATGTTTCCTTTTCGGGGTCCTAATTTCAATTGGCAAAGCCCAGCAAATTTTAGATCCTCCAATCTCCCATTATGGATTGCGAGCATATGCCTCGCCAGGGGAGTATCCTTACCCGTTCTAATATTGCTTAAGTGTTGTGAGATCCTCTTCCTTAGTTCTTGGGTTGTTTTTCCCACATAGATTTTGGGACATGTGCATTTGGCCACATAGATGACATTATGTGAGCTACAATTGATGAACTGCCTAATTTGATATGTACGGTCATCCACCGGATTAGTTATTTCTTTAGTCTTTTGAACATGACGGCATAGGTTACAGTGGCCACAAGTATACATACCCACTGTCCTAGTTTGTAGCCAACTTTCCTTATTGGCTGTGGTTCTGAGATGACTATGTACCAATTGATCTTTGAGGTTAGGACCTTTGCGGAATGTCACGCTCGGGGTCTTGCCTATGACTGGCAAGAGATCCATGTCTCTTGCCAGTAAATGCCAATGTCGTTTAAGGACAGCCATAACTTGATCTGTATGGCCATCGTAAGTACCAATGCATCTGACTTTTTTTGAGGTATCGACTACCCTTGTTTCTGTTAGTAGTCGATTCCTTTCTGAGTGACAAGCTCTGTAATAGGCTCTCTTCAGATGCTTACGGGGATAACCCCTCTGTCTGAATCGATTAAACAGGTTCGAACTCTCCTGTTGGAAACTGGTTTCTTCAGAACAGTTCCTCCTTGCCCTGAGATACTGGCCAACCGGGATACTCTTTTTAAGAGACCCCGGGTGCCAGCTATCCCAGTGCAGGAGAGAATTAGTAGAGGTGGGCTTGCGATAAATATCCGTCTGGATATGGTTCTCCTCATCGATGTAGATTCTCAAATCCAAAAAGTTGATGCTTCTACCTCCGATCTCCGAAGTGAAGGTCATACCGATATAATTGATATTTAATTTGTTGGTGAACTCCTGAAAGAGCTCAATCGGTCCGTCCCACAGTATCAGAACGTCATCTATATATCGTCCAAAAAATAAAATGTGCTCTGTGTATAAACTCAACTCATCAGAAAAAACAAACGTGCTCTCCCACCACCCTAAAAACAGATTTGCATAATTTGGTGCGCATGAAGCCCCCATAGCTGTGCCCTGTATCTGGTGAAAAAAGGTGCCATTAAATAAGAAATAATTATGTGTAAGAATAAATTCCAAAAGTGCTAAAATAAATGTATTGTGCCCGTGAAAGCGAGTGCTCTTGGTGCTTAAATATCTGGAGACTGCTGCAAGTCCTAGCTGATGCCGTATATTACTATACAGACTCTCAACGTCCAGACTTGTGAGTATGGTAGTGTCTGTGACAGTAATATCTGTCAGTTTGAGGACAGTGTCCTTAGTGTCCCGCAGATAGGAAGGAAGTGTGGTGACAAAAGGTGAAAGTATGTGATCCAAATACAGACTACCCCCATGTGTGAGACAGTCATTCCCCGAAACTATAGGTCTACCTCTAATGGGGATGGTGGACTTGTGCATCTTAGGTAGTGCGTAAAACGTGGCTATAGTGGGACGGGAATTGAATATAAATTTAAATTCATCTTCGGAGATAAATCCATCATCTCTAGCGGTAACCAGAAGGGTCTTATATTCTTGCAGATAGGCTGTAGTGGGATCTGATCTCAGTTTTTCATACTTGGTGTGATCCGACAGTAAGTCCGTTACCATCTCAATGTATTTGGGTCTATCCATAACAACCACATTGCCGCCCTTGTCACTGGGCTTAATCACAATGTCCTCATTGTTTCTCAATGTGGTTAGGGCTAGTTGTTCCTCCTTCTCCAGATTGGAGTTAATTCTTCTCCCTTCGGGTCGAATCTTACTTATTTCTTGAGTGACAATGTCAACAAAAATATCAATGTTTGGATACTGGGAGAAGCAAGGAGTCAATTTGGATTTGGGTTTGAGTCCCGTTATGGGTGCCTCAAAACCTGGGTCATTCCCTTCACTTTCCAACAATAGTTCGTGTAAAGTATGTCTAACCATTTCATCTTGTTGCAGCTGTGATCTAGAGTCTCATTCTCTTTGTGTATGCCATTTATGCAACGCCAATTTGCGTGCAAACAGGTTGACGTCCTTCACCCAAGTAAAGTGATCAAATCTCGGTACTGGAGTGAAGGACAGCCCCTTACCCAATAGAGATTTCTCCGCCTCATTTAGGGCGTATTTGGAGATATTAAAGATTTGAAGTGTATCTTTAGGGTGGGATGTTTTTTTATTTTCACCTGCATTAATTAGAAGAGTGTCGGAGGTGGAAAAAGTGAAGGGAGTGTCCCTAAAAAAGAAGTATTTGGTACAGTGTTTATCTGGGATGATAGCCCCTGGGAAATAGGTGTTATTGGATTGCCCACTGTATGTATCGGGCCTCCTCGTGCACCCTGCGAGATGTTGCCCACCTGTTCTGTCCCCGATGTCATTATATTGCCTTGCCCAGATGTGCCCCCCATAGATGAGGGCACAAATGCAGAGGAGGTACCAGAGTTGGATACATTTGTCACTTGCGGACCAGATGGCCCGCTTGGTGCATTTGTCATCTGCATACCAGTAGTGGGACATCTTGAACTGTTTTGGAAAGTTCCTCTAGATTGTATGGTGGTGTACGATGGAGGAGTACGTTTGGCTTGAGATTGTTTAGATCTATGATATTTGGTCTTTCTTTTCTGATAGGGACGTTGTGTGCTATTGGTGTCCGATAAGAGACCTTCTGTACCTGACGTCTCAGATTCTGAGATGTCAGTCCCTCTGTTGTGCAGTTGTGTTTGTTGTTGGTTTCTAGACTGTGGAAAAGAGGTCTTATAACCACGATAGGTATAGACTTGATCCTGAGCAAAGTCAGTATAGTCTCTGATGTACTTCTTATGTTTCTTATCTTTAATTTCGTTCTTAAACTGTTCGAGATGATTTTGTAACTTGGATTCTAATGCACTGTACTCAAAGTGAGCACTAAATCCCTGAATTGCCTTCAACTGGGTGTCAAGATCCTGACCAACTTTATTAAGGTGTACTTTTTCATACTCCAGCAGATAATTAATCATATGGAGCGAGTTCTCTGTAAGGACCTGTTCCCAGCCTTTAATAAAGTCCTGATCCTCTCGGTGGGAGCTAGGTGTAATAGGGATACGTAATCCCCTATAAACAATCCTTTGTTGGGAGTAGGTGTCCAAGCTTCTAACTTCCCACCAGGACCTAATATAATTCTTATAAGTTTTAGAAAGATTCCTAAAGGCTTGCTGGATATTGCTTTGCTCTGGTGGTAAATTGCCCGTTGAAAATACCTGTTGGGCTTCCGCAGCTAAACTATCTACGTTAATTTGTTGTGACAGAAAACCTGCCATTCCAGTGAGAGATAGATGGGCAAAAAGATGAGAATTAAATCTCTGACTAACAACTATATGGAAAAAACTACCCTAGGGTAGTAAGGGGCCAAAATCAGACTCAATAACTAAACCCCAAGGCCGAAGCCCGGGGTGTAAACCCCTATTGCTTACCCCTTAAAAGTTAACTTTTATTAATATTGGTTAAAATGTAATTCCCACAACAAAACGATTAAAACTGACAACCATGTGATCCAAATATATCAGTGGGTGCATCTATAGGATCAATGTCCTCTCAGGTACTAGGTAGCCCTGCAGTGGCTGCCTGTTCAGGGGATCACTCTGGTGTCGCTTAAAAAATACACACAATTGCCGCCTCTACATGTTTCGCCGCCTCCGCGGCTTTCTCAAGAGGCAATGGTGGCAATGGCAGCTGCCAAAATGGCGGAGGGGGTATATATAACCCATCCCTCAGATGTCATCAATGTGGGCCCAGTCATGTTCTCCAATGTAGTCCATTGTAACAAACATTGCCACTAGGGCAACCAATAGAATGTAACTTGTAATCAGCACCATCTGTGTGCGAAAATCATTCACCAATGCGGGACCTGAATTACCTAATCCGACGATCCCACGTCATACTCCATCATCAATTGATGTCAGCACTTACTACCGACATCATCAAGATGCGCGGCGCATGTCAGAAGCCGTCTACGGAGAACTTCAAACATCCGCCGGCCTGCTGGAATCAGCTGCGCCTGCGCTAATGTCTCCACAGATATTCTCAAATAGAGGCCGCGCATGCGCTAAAACTTAGAAAAAAACAGTGACTTGATGCTCTCTCATAGTTAGCAAATACATAATTCTAAATGCCCTCAATCTAACCCTTAGCCTTATATATAAAATACATAACGACCAGCTCTTTAAGGTAACAGTATATAGCTGTCAAGAAAAAAAGGAAAAGAAAAAAAGGGGAGGAAGGGGGGCATATAATCATTTATCTTATCGGTTAGTAACCTTGTTATAATATTCCCATTCAAAACATAATAGATATAAGACAAATGGGATGAATTAACAGAGTACAACGGGGTTGGTGAAAAAAAGAAATAGAGGAGTGGGGTATATAGTCATTTCACATTAGGCATATAACCTCCTTATAATGTGCCAACTTGGAACACAATAAGCAGCACAAAAAAGATTCCAACTATTCCTCAAGGTATATGGACTAACATCTAAAAAAAAAAAGGGGATCATGACGGGACTACCGATACAAAATAAAATAAAATTATTATTATTAGGTCAGTTGCCAACCGGCTGCTACCAAAAATTGTAAATATAACTTGGGGAAATTGATAATATGCACTTATTAGAAAATATTTATAAGAAAGCTGCGAAAGAAAAACCTTCATTCAGGCCCAACGGTGACTGACTACGTAGTCGCCAAATCCATCTCGCCTCTTCTTGTAAGAGGCGAGTATCTATGTTTCCTTTTCGGGGTCCTAATTTCAATTGGCAAAGCCCAGCAAATTTTAGATCCTCCAATCTCCCATTATGGATTGCGAGCATATGCCTCGCCAGGGGAGAAATCGACTACTAACAGAAACAAGGGTAGTCGATACCTAAAAAAAAGTCAGATGCATTGGTACTTACGATGGCCATACAGATCAAGTTATGGCTGTCCTTAAACGACATTGGCATTTACTGGCAAGAGACATGGATCTCTTGCCAGTCATAGGCAAGACCCCGAGCGTGACATTCCGCAAAGGTCCTAACCTCAAAGATCAATTGGTACATAGTCATCTCAGAACCACAGCCAATAAGGAAAGTTGGCTACAAACTAGGACAGTGGGTATGTATACTTGTGGCCACTGTAACCTATGCCGTCATGTTCAAAAGACTAAAGAAATAACTAATCCGGTGGATGACCGTACATATCAAATTAGGCAGTTCATCTATTGTAGCTCACATAATGTCATCTATGTGGCCAAATGCACATGTCCCAAAATCTATGTGGGAAAAACAACCCAAGAACTAAGGAAGAGGATCTCACAACACTTAAGCAATATTAGAACGGGTAAGGATACTCCCCTGGCGAGGCATATGCTCGCAATCCATAATGGGAGATTGGAGGATCTAAAATTTGCTGGGCTTTGCCAATTGAAATTAGGACCCCGAAAAGGAAACATAGATACTCGCCTCTTACAAGAAGAGGCGAGATGGATTTGGCGACTACGTAGTCAGTCACCGTTGGGCCTGAATGAAGGTTTTTCTTTCGCAGCTTTCTTATAAATATTTTCTAATAAGTGCATATTATCAATTTCCCCAAGTTATATTTACAATTTTTGGTAGCAGCCGGTTGGCAACTGACCTAATAATAATAATTTTATTTTATTTTGTATCGGTAGTCCCGTCATGATCCCCTTTTTTTTTTTAGATGTTAGTCCATATACCTTGAGGAATAGTTGGAATCTTTTTTGTGCTGCTTATTGTGTTCCAAGTTGGCACATTATAAGGAGGTTATATGCCTAATGTGAAATGACTATATACCCCACTCCTCTATTTCTTTTTTTCACCAACCCCGTTGTACTCTGTTAATTCATCCCATTTGTCTTATATCTATTATGTTTTGAATGGGAATATTATAACAAGGTTACTAACCGATAAGATAAATGATTATATGCCCCCCTTCCTCCCCTTTTTTTCTTTTCTTCCTTTTTTTCTTGACAGCTATATACTGTTACCTTAAAGAGCTGGTCGTTATGTATTTTATATATAAGGCTAAGGGTTAGATTGAGGGCATTTAGAATTATGTATTTGCTAACTATGAGAGAGCATCAAGTCACTGTTTTTTTCTAAGTTTTAGCGCATGCGCGGCCTCTATTTGAGAATATCTGTGGAGACATTAGCGCAGGCGCAGCTGATTCCAGCAGGCCGGCGGATGTTTGAAGTTCTCTGACATGCGCCGCGCATCTTGATGATGTCGGTAGTAAGTGCTGACATCAATTGATGACGGAGTATGACGTGGGATCGTCGGATTAGGTAATTCAGGTCCCGCATTGGTGAATGATTTTCGCACACAGATGGTGCTGATTACAAGTTACATTCTATTGGTTGCCCTAGTGGCAATGTTTGTTACAATGGACTACATTGGAGAACATGACTGGGCCCACATTGATGACATCTGAGGGATGGGTTATATATACCCCCTCCGCCATTTTGGCAGCTGCCATTGCCACCATTGCCTCTTGAGAAAGCCGCGGAGGCGGCGAAACATGTAGAGGCGGCAATTGTGTGTATTTTTTAAGCGACACCAGAGTGATCCCCTGAACAGGCAGCCACTGCAGGGCTACCTAGTACCTGAGAGGACATTGATCCTATAGATGCACCCACTGATATATTTGGATCACATGGTTGTCAGTTTTAATCGTTTTGTTGTGGGAATTACATTTTAACCAATATTAATAAAAGTTAACTTTTAAGGGGTAAGCAATAGGGGTTTACACCCCAGGCTTCGGCCTTGGGGTTTAGTTATTGAGTCCTTTGCGAAGGGACACCGTGCTAGAACCTACTTCGCTTTCTGAAACTTTTAGTCAGGGTGCCTTCAGGCGGATTCCAGCAGGGTGTCAAATTCAGCGTGAGAGCTGAAAGTCTTGGGTGCCGGTCGGGCACGAAGAAAGGAGACCTCTGGAGCCATGTCCGAAGTTGCTGGGTCCTTTAGCTGGAAGGTGTCTCTTATGGCCGAAACCAATGAGTACACCACATCAGGCATATCCGTGCAGCCCTCTGAGTCGGAGGCCGAATCAGAAATCCCATCCACAAGTTCTCCAAGTGAATGAGAACGAGGTGAGGCAGCCCTGGAAGAGGTCGGTCACAATGAAAGGTAACTTCTGGAGCCACGTCCGAAGTTCCTGGGTCCTCTAGATGAAAGGTGTCTCTTATGGCCGAAACCAATGAGTTCACCGTGTTGGCAGAATCCGAGCGGTCCGAGACGGGTGCCTATTCAGAAACCTCATCCACAAGCTCTCCAGGTGAATGGGAACACGTTGAGGCGGTCCTAGATGAGGAAGAGACTGACTCGGTACGCAGCTCTGGAGAGCCAGAGCGGTGACTGTGGGAGCGTCCTCTGGAAGAGGGATGCTTGTGATAAGCTGAGGTAGCGGGGTGAGACCAAAGATGGGAACGTCCGTACCTGTCGAAGACCCCGGGGATGATTCAGAGGAAACACCCCTATTACACTTGCGAAAAACGTAGGGAGAAGGAGAGCGAGTCACCCCAGAGGACCGACGGAGGAACGACCTCTCCAAGGCAGTCACCACAGAACAGGAGACCAGCGCCAAGTCGGATATAGACTGTGAGAGGGAAGAAACCCAGGCTGGAGGGAAGGCCGAACCCACCGAGTCTGGTAGAACATCTCGGGTAGAAATAGCCGGGGGGTCTGGCGGAGCAGTGGTGCAGGCAGAACAAGTAGGTTCAGCAGAACCAGACATTTTTGTGTTACAGCTATTACAGGAGTAATAAGGAACTTAGGACCTAGTATCTGTCTAGAGGAAGAAACCGGAAGGCACGGACATAGTAATAAAAAGGAACAGTCTCACCCTGGTTTGTGTCCCTCAGACTGCTGCTGTGAGCAGAGAGAGGGAGAGAGAAAACTCTGGACCAATGGCCAGAGGGGGCGTGTCAGTTACAATGACACTTTGATTGGCACTGCAAACCCCCTGTGCACGCACAGCGCTGATTGAAGGGGATTTGCGCCATCCTGAAAGGCTTCGGCGGCTCAGGGTGGGCGGAGCTAAGAGCTAATAACACATATAAAGATGGCGCCCGCTCCCGGCCCCGAGCGCACCTTGTGAACACATGTGCGCCTTGGGCGAACGGAGCGGGCGGACGCCGTCGGCAGAACACTGCCGAAAACGAAAGTAAAAACGTCTATGCGGCCAGACTGAAGGAGCGCCCGCCGAACAGATACGCCGCGGCTGCAGAGGACAGCCGCCTCATACGTTCTGTGCACCAAACACACATATGCCCGCAATATATAAATGCCACTGCTAAAAACCCCAATAAAAACTTCCCCCCATAGAGTAAAAAGGGAGGGTAGAACCCCTCCTGGCCAGTCCCATAAACCCTTATAGAAAAAAGGGTGCCTCCAGCTGTTGAGAGTCCAGTACCTAAGAAAAAAAGGGGGGGGGGGAATATACTCACCTTAGTCAGGAGAACTTACCTAATGAAGTGTTCCTGATGAAGCCTTCAGCCAGCTTTTAGTCACCTGCATCATGCCGGGCTTGAAAAGCGGGACGAGCAGGGAAAAGTGGGGGACCCGGACCCGTGAGGTACAACCCCAGACGCTGGCCGTTGACGAGAGGGGGTTGACAGTACATCCCCGATGTCTGTGCCCCCTCAATCGCAAATGGGGAAACAGTGAACTCTATGTTCCCGAGTCCCCACCTGAAAACAGGAAAATAAAAGGAAATAAGAAACTAAATGTCCCTATCTGAAAAAATTAAAAAGTTAGACCAAGTCTGGGGAGAACCCCAGACTAGTGTCCATCACCTGCGACACTAAGCTTAAACTGATTACCTCAGGCTCTGTAGGCAGGTATATCCTGCTGGGAGGAGCTGACTTTTTGGTTTCCACAGTGTCAAGTCTCCTAGCAACAACAGCATATACCCAAGGTCTGTGTCCCCCAATGGAGCCGATAGAGAAATCACATTTATTAACACTTTATTTTCACTTTTTTTTTCTTTTGCAATATTATAGCCCCCATAGAGGACTATAACATTGCACACACTGATTTCCTACACTGATCATTGCCAGGCAATAGCCTGGCATTGATCAGTATTCTCGACGCTCGACTGCTCCTGCCTGGATCTCAGGCAAGGAGCAGTCATTCGGCAGGTAGGGATCCTCCTACTGTTCTGCAAGCTGTTCCGGACGCCGCAATGTTTACTTTCACTTTAGACGCGGTAATCAACTTTGATCCCCACGTCTAAAGGGTTAATACCAGGCATTGCCGCAATCGGTGATGTCCGGTATTAGCCGCTGGTCCCGGACGTTGATGGCCGCCGGGACCAACGCGATATGACGCGGATATGCATAGGTCCTGTAGCGGGAAGGGGTTAAAAGGTAAGGAGAAAAAAAAAGTCGGAAAACGCTGAGACTTTAAAGGTGTTAAAAAATGTGAAATGGGGGGGGAGGGAGGGGGTGATTTGAATTTTTATTACAGTAAGGATTTAAAAAAAAATATTAAAATTATTATTTTTTTTTTTTTAAATAAAACACTTTTTGCTGATAGCAGCAGATATCTCCTGGTCATGACGAAGACCCGACCCGTGGGCCCAAGTGATGTCCGCCCACCTGCCCCATGACATACATGTTTGTCATGGGTCAGGAAGGTGTTAAATTATAAATGTATAAATACATTTATAAATAAATTATAAATTAACCTGTAGGGGAAGAAGGGCGTATGCATACGCCCTTGCGTCCTGGTACTTAAGGACGTAGGGCGTATCCATACGTACGTGGGAATTTCGGTGGGGACCGGACCAGGGTGACTGCTGATATCTATCAGCAGGCACCCCGTGCAAATGCCCAGGGGGGTCATTAGACTTGCGATTTGCGCCGATTCCGGGTCATTATGGGTCTATGGTGACCCGGAATAGAAGGGGGATCGCGGTTGTCTAAGACAACTACGATCCCCCTAAAGCGATAGGAGTGAGGTGGCAGGGGTGCCACCTACCTATCTCTGCTATTAGTGGTCTAGACGCGACCAATAGCAGATCGGGGGCGGAGGGGTTTACTTTCGTTTTCCCCGTCCTGCCCACCCACAATAGGCGGGGCAGGACGGGGAAAACAACGGGGACCGAACGCCGAAGGTCCACTTACCCCTCTGGAGGCTGCGGGCGACGGAGATCGGCGCGGGCGTCGTGCGGCAGAAGAGGACGGCTCCTTGGATCCTACAGAAGCCAGTAAGTTGCCTAGCAACATCTGGAGGGCTACAGTCTGAGACTGTAGCCCTCCAGATGTTGCAAAACTATAACTCCCAGCATGCCCAGACAGCTGTTTGCTGTTTGGGCATGCTGGAATATGTTGTTTTGCAACAGCTGGAGGACTGCAGTTTGAGACCACTCTATAGTGGTCTCTAAACTGTATCCCTCCAGATCTTGCAAAACTACAACTCCTAGCATGCTCAAACAGCTCTTTGCTGTCTGGACATGCTGGGATTTGTAGTTTTGCAACATCTGAAGGGTGACAGTTTGGAAATCACTGGGCAGTGGTCTATAACTGTAGCCCTCCAGATGTTGCAAAACTGCAAATCCCAGCATGCTGAAACCGCAAACAGCTGTCTCACCATGCTGGGAATTGTAGTTGCGTAACCTCCAGCTGTTGCATAACTATATCTCCCAGCATGCCCTTCGGCGATTAGTACATGCTGGGAGTTGTAGTTTTGCAACAGCTGGAGGCACACTGGTTGGAAAATACTGTTAGGTAACAGAACCTAACTGAAGGTTTTCCAACCAGTGTGCCTCCAGCTGTTGCAAAAGTACAACTCCCAGCATGCACGGTATGTCAGTACATGCTGGGAGTTGTAGTTTTGCAACAGCTGTAGGCAAACTGGTTGGAAAATACTGTTAGGTAACAGAACCTAACTGAAGGTTTTCCAACCAGTGTGCCTCCAGCTGTTGCGAAAGTAAAACTCCCAGCATGCACGGTATGTCAGTACATGCTGGGAGTTGTAGTTTTGCAACAGCTGGAGGCACACTGGTTGGAAAATACTGTTAGGTAACAGAACCTAACTGAAGGTTTTCCAACCAGTGTGCCTCCAGCTGTTGCAAAAGTACAACTTTTGAAACAGCTGGAGGTTTGTCCCCCCATGTGAACGTACAGGGTACATTCACACGGGCAGGTTTACAGTAAGTTTCCTGCTTCAAGTTTGGTCTGCTGCAAAATCCTAGCGGGAAACTCACCGTAACACGCCAGTGCGAATGTACCCTAAAAACACTACACTAACACATAATGAAGAGTAAAACACTACATATACACCCCCTTACACTGTCCCCCCCAATAAAAATGAAAAATGTATTGTACGGCAGGGTTTCCAAAACGGAGCCTCCAGCTGTTGCAAAACAACAACTCCCAGCATTTCTGGACAGCCACTGACTGTCCAGGCATGCTAGGAGTTAAGCAACAGCTGGAGGCACCGTGTTTGGGAATCACTGGCGTAGAATACCCCTATGTCCACCCCTATGCAATTCCTAATTTAATCCTCAAATGCACATGGCGCTCTCTCACTTCAGAGCCCTGTCGTATTTCAAAGAAACAGTTTAGGGCCACATATGGGGTATTTCCGTAATCGAGAGAAAGTGCACTACAAAGTTTGGGGGGCTTTTTCTCCTTTTACCCCTTATGAAAAGGAAAAGTTGGGGGTTACACCAGCCTGTTAGTGTAAAAAAAAAATGTTTACACTAACATGCTGGTGTTGCCCCATACTTTTTATTTTCACAAGCAGTAAAAGGAAAAAAAGCCCCCCAAAATTAGTAACGCAATTTCTCCTGAGTACGGAAATACCCCAGATGTGGGCGTAAAATGCTCTGTGGGTGCACAACAAGGCTCAGGAGTGAGAGCGCACCATGTACATTTGAGGCCTAAATTGGTGATTTGCACAGGGGTGGCTGATTTTACAGTGGTTCTGACATAAACGCCAAAACATAAATACCTACATGTGACCCCATTTTGGAAACTACACCCCCCACGGAACGTAACAAGGGGTATAGTGAGCCTGAACACCCCACAGGTGTTTGACAATTTTTCATTAAAGTTGGATGGGAAAATGAAAAAAATATGTTTTCACTAAAATGCTGGTGTTACCCTAAATTTTTCATGTGACCATATTTTGGAAACTACACCCCTCGTGTAATGTAATAAGGGGTACAGTGAGCATTTAAGCCCCACATGTGTCTGACAGATTTTTGGAACAGTGGTCCGTGAAAATGAAAAATTTAATTTTTCATTTGCACAGTCCACTGTTCCAAAGATCTGTTACACGCCAGTGGGGTGTAAATACTTACTGCACCCCTTATTAAATTCTGTGAGGGGTGTAGTTTCCAAAATGGGGTCACATGGGGGGGGGGGGTCCACTGTTCTGGCACCACAGGGGGCTTTGTAAACGCACATTCCAAACGAATTCTCTTTCCAAAAGCTCAATGGCGCTCCCCCTCTTCTGAGCATTCTATTTCGCCCGCAGAGCATTTTACGTCCTAACATGGGGTATTTCCATACTCAGAAGAGATGGGGTTACAATTTTGGGGGGCATTCTCTCCCATAACCCTTTGTAAAAATGGTAAATTTGGGGAAGAAACTGCACTTTGGTGAAAAAAATTTTTTTTCATTCACACATCCGATTTTAACGAAAAGTCGTCAAACACCTGCATGGTGTTAAGGGTCACTGGACCTCTTGTTACGTGCCTTGAGGGGTGTAGTTTCCAAAATGGTATGCCATGTGGGGTTTTCTGCTGTTCTGGCACCATAGGGGCTTCCTAAATGTGACATGCACTCCAAAAACCATTTCAGCAAAATTCACTCTCCAAAATCCCATTGTTGCTCCTTCCCTTCTGAGCCATCTACTGCGCCTGCCGAACACTTAACATACATATATGAGGTATTTCCTTACTCGAGAGAAATTGGTCTACAAATTTTTGGAGGCTTTTTCTCCTATTACCACTTGTAAAAATTAAAAAACTGGGTCTACAAGAACATGCGAGTGTAAAAAATGAAGATTTTGAATTTTCTCCTTCACTTTGCTGCTATTCCTGTGAAACACCTAAAGGGTTAACAAACTTACTGAATGTCATTTTGGATACTTTGAGGGGTGCAGTTTTTATAATTGGGTCATTTGTGGGGTATTTCTAATAGAAGGCCCTTCAAATCCACTTCAAACCTGAACTGGTCCCTGAAAAATTTCGATTTTGAACATTTTGTGAAATTTGGAAAATTGCTGCTGAACTTTGAAGCCCTCTGACGTCTTCCAAAAGTAAAAACATGTCAACTTTATGATGCAAATATAAAGTAGACATATTGTATTTGTGAATCAATATATAATTTATCTGGAATGTCTATTTTCCTTACAAGCAGAGAGCTTCAAAGTTAGAAAAATGCAAAATTTTCTAGTTTCTTATCAAATTTTGGAATTTTCACCAAGAAACGATGCAAGTATCGACATAAATTTACCACTACCATAAAGTAGAATATGTCACGAAAAAACAATCTCGGAATCAAATTTATAAGTAAAAGCATCCCAGAGTTATTAATGCTTAAAGTGACAGTGGTCAGATTTGCAAAAAATGCTCCCGTCCTTAGGGTTATAATGGGCTCCGTCCCCAAGGGGTTAAAAATTTTTATATTGATGCATGCAGAATTGTTCTAACTATTAAAACATAACACTGTTTATCCCATATGTCTAAAGGAGTACTCCCCTGGATTTAAACTGGGAGAGTCACTGGTAGAGAAGGATCTGGGTATACTTGTAGATCATAGACTACAGAATAGCATGCAATGTCAGGCAGCTGCTTCCAAGGCCAGCAGGATATTGTCATGTATTAAAAGAGGCATGGACTCTGTATGGACTCGAGGGACATGGACATAATTCTACCTCTTTATAAAGAATTGGTACGGCCTCAACTAGAATATGCTGTTCAGTTTTGGTCACCAGTCCATAAAAGGGACACTGTGGAGCTGGAAAGGGTGCAGAGACGCTTGACTAAACGAATATGGGGTATGGAACATCTTAGCTATGAGGAGCGATTAATACGGTTACAATTGTTTAGTCTTGAGGAAACGTTTGAGGGGGGATATGATAAACGTATATAAGTATATAAATGGCCCATACAAAAAATATGGAGAAAAACTGTTCCAGGTTGCGCTCCCTCCGTCTAGAGAAGAAAAGGTTTAGTATCAAGGGGCGACACGCCTTCTTTACCATAAGAACTGTGAATTTATGGAACAGTCTACCTCAGGAATTGGTCACAGCAGGAACAATTGATAGCTTTAAAACAGGGTTAAATAAATTCCTGGAACAAAATAACATTAATGCTTATGCAGAGATATAAAAACCCATCCCTTCCTCATTATCCCACTACACCCCTTCCCGTCAATTTCCTGGTTGAACTTGATGGACGTATGTCTTTTTTCAACCATACTAACTATGTAACTATGTAACCTGGGACCAGAAAGTTAAAGGGGTACTCCAAGGAAGTTAAAATGCCGTAAAGTCACAATAATACCTGTTTTGTGTCCTCTGTAGTTATTCATGAGGTTTTGGCAGCTCCTTTGGCCCCTGATGTCTCCTAAATATGTTTTCTTTGTTTGCAGCACAGACTACAACTCCCAGAAGACAGTGCAGCTCTGGGGAATGGCTGCCAGCCAAATGCTTTCACTATATGTGTGCATGCTTACACTGCAGCTCACACACACTGTACATGTCTTTTCTTTCAGACTATCCTTCCTCCAGCAATAAATCATGCTGTGCTCTGAACAGCAGAAGTCAGTTATTAGATATTCAGCAGAAAAACAGCAGATATGTGCTCAGTTGTGACTAAGAATCTTCATGCTTTTCTCTCACAAGCTCTCACACAGGGAGGGAGGGGGGAGGTGTGGCTGTACAGCCAGAGCTCTAGACCAAACAGAAATCTGACAGAAATCAGGCATTGTTGTCCTGAAGGGTGGGGGCTAGTCTCGGTGAGGGGTTTACACCAAGACAATGTGGATTTGAGAATTAAATTTTTCTCTCATTTCCTGCCTGTAAGTGACAGCTGAAAGCGGGAAACTGCTGTATATAGCTAATAAATGATATTTAGACAAATACATAGGTTGGGGAGAGGGAAAGGATGGGCTATGGGTTTAGTTCCCTGGAGAACCACTTTAAACAGAATTGTAAATTACTTCTATTTAAATAATCTTAATCCTTGCAGTACTTATCAGCTGCTGTATGCTCCACAGGGAGTTATTTTCTTTTTGAATTTCCTTTCTGTCTGACCACAGTTCTCTCTGCTGACACCTCTGTCCATTTTAGGAACTGTCTAGAGCAGGCTAGGTTTTCTGTGGTGATTTACTCCTACTCTGGACAGAGGTGTCAGCAGTGGTCAGACAGAAAGGAAATTCAAAAAGAAAAGAACTTCCTCTGAAGCATAGAGCAGCTGATAAGTGCTGGAAGGGTTAAGATTTTTAAATAGAAGTCATTTACAAATCTGTTTAACTTTCTGGTACAAGCTGATTTAAAATATATACAGTACAGACCAAAAGTTTGGACACACCTCATTCAAAGAGTTTTCTTTATTTTCAAGACTATGAAAATTGTAGATTCACACTGAAGGCATCAAAACTATGAATTAACACATGTGGGATTATAGAAATAACAAAAAAGGGTGAAACAACTGAAAATATGTCATATTCTATGTGGAAAGTGTCCCCAAGTGCAGTGACAAAAACCATCAAGAGCTACAAAGAAACTGGCTCGCATGCAAACCCCCCCCCAGGAAAGGAAGACCAAGAGTCACCTGTGCTGCGGAGGATAAGTTCATCCGAGTCACCAGCCTCAGAAATTGCAGGTTAACAGCAGCTCAGATTAGAGACCAGGTCAATGCCACACAGAATTCTAGCAGCAGACACATCTCTAGAACAACTGTTAAGAGGAGACTGTGTGAATCAGGCCTTCATGGTAGAATATCTGCTAGGAAACCACTGCTAAGGACAGGCAACAAGCAGAAGATACTTGTTTTGGCTAAAGAACACAAGGAATGGACATTAGACCAGTGGAAATTTGGTCTTTGGTCTGAGGAGTCCAAATTTGAGATCTTTGGTTCCAATCACCGTGTCTTTGTGCGACGCAGAAAAGGTGAAAGGATGGACTCTACATACCTGGTTCCCACCGTGAAGCATGGAGGAGGAGGTGTGATGGTGTGGGGGTGCTTTGCTGGTGACACTGTTGGGGATTTATTCAAAATTGAAGGCATACTGAACCAGCATGGCTACCACAGCATCTTGCAGCGGCATGCTATTCCATCCGGTTTGCGTTTAGTTGGACCATCATTTATTTTTCAACAGGACAATGACCCCAAACACACCTCCAGGCTGTGTAAGGGCTATTTGACCAAGAAGGAGAGTGATGGGGTGCTGCGCCAGATGACCTGGCCTCCACAGTCACCAGACCTGAGCCCAATGAAGGCAAAAGTGCCAACAAGTGCTAAGCATCTCTGGGAACTCCTTCAAGACTGTTGGAAGACCATTTCAAGTGACTACCTCTTGAAGCTCATCAAGAGAATGCCAAGAGTGTGCAAAGCAATAATCAAAGCAAAAGTTGGCTACTTTGAAGAACCTAGAATATGACATATTTTCAGTTGTTTCACACTTTTTTTTGTTAAATCATAGTTTTGATGCCTTCAGTGTGAATCTACAATTTTCATAGTCATGAAAATAGAGAAAACTCTTTGAATGGTTGGACTTGATGGACGTATTTCTTTTTTCAACCATACTAACTATGTAAACTATGTAAACTATGTAATGAGAAGGTGTGTCCAAACTTTTGGTCTGTACTGTATATATATATATGTTTTCCAGTGGACTACCCCTTTAAAGTGTACCTGTCGTCAACAAAAACTTTTCATATAACATAAAAAATGTGTACAGGGTGGGCCATTTATATGGATACACCTTAATAAAATGGGAATGGTTGGTGGTATTAACTTCCTGTTTGTGGCACATTAGTATATGTGAGGGGGGGAAACTTTTCAAGATGGGTGGTGACCTTGGCGGCCATTTTGAAGTCGGCCATTTTGAATCCAACTTTTGTTTTTTCAATGGGAAGAGGGACATGGGACACATCAAACTTATTGGGAATTTCACAAGAAAAACAATGAAGTGCTTGGTTTTAACGTAACTTTATTCTTTCATGAGTTATTTACAAGTTTCTGACCACTTATAAAATGTGTTCAATGTGCTGCCCATTGTGTTGGATTGTCAATGCAACCCTCTTCCCCCACTCTTCACACACTGATAGCAACATCACAGGAGAAATGCTAGCACAGGCTTACAGTATCCGTAGTTTCAGGTGCTGCACATCTCGTATCTTCACAGCATAGACAGTTGCCTTCAGATGACCCCAAAAATAAAAGTCTAAGGGGGTCAGATCGGGAGACCTTGGGGGCCATTCCACTGGCCCACGATGACCAATCCACTTTCCAGGAAACTGTTCATCTAGGAATGCTCGGACCTGACACCCATAATGTGGTGGTGCACCATCTTGCGGGAAAAACTCAGGGAACATGCCAGCTTCAGTGCATAAAGAGGGAAACACATTGTCATGTAGCAATTTCGCATATCCAGTGGCCTTGAGACTTCCATTGATGAAGAATGGCCCCACTATCTTTGTACCCCATATACCACACCATACCATCAATTTTTGTGTTCCAACAGACCAATAGCGGTGGTTTTGTTTGTTAACTTCCCCATTCACATAAAAGTTTTCCTCATCACTGAACAAAATCTTCTGTGGAAACTGAGGGTCCTGTTCCAATTTTTGTTTTGCCCATTCTGCAGCACCTGAAACTATGGATACTGGAAGCCTGTGCTAGCATTTCTCCTGCGGTGTTGCTATCAGTGTGTGAAGAGTGGGAGAAGAGGGTTGCATTGACAATCCAACACAATGGGCAGCACATTGAACACATTTTATAAGTGATAATATATAAGAGTTGGAGAGGCTCTTGTCTGACTACCCACCAAATAAACCTGGGCTACCTAATTAGACACTTATACCCAAGGTGTCAGATTGTAGTTTGTCTGTTAAAATATATATATTAGGGCTCAGGGTTTGAGACAACTGGACAGGTTGTGTTTAAAGTAATATTTCAATTTATTGATTGTATATAATGTGACAATTGAATATTAGATAAAATGTAAATAGCAGCAACTGCGTCTCACAGGGCCCTTGTGTAGGCGCAGCACCAACTATTAAGAACTATAGCATATGTATAGTACAGTATATAAAATATAAAAATCTACTTGTAAAAAATTATAAAAGATATAAAATAAGAATATAGAGACCACCATAAAAATATATATAGAGAGGGATCTGGGTGGGAGAGTCTTAGTCCATCCTCTATGGTAAATAATCTCCTCTCATAAAAAAGTCCTGCTCATATAGACCGATTCTGGTATTGTGGTAACCAATGGCAACCATAAGGTTAGTAACCCGTAGCAACCGTTCTGATGAGTCCGGCTATTTAAGCACTTCAACGTTTAAGTAGAAGATAAACTTGATATTTGTAGACAATATTCAACATGAACAGCTAGTGTGCAGTCACTGTTAATATGCATGCATATTTGTATGATACTTTGTATCTCACCGCTCCCGAACACTGATGCGCTGAACTTCACGGGGATGCTGCGATCTCCTCCTGATGCGCTGTGTAATCCTGCAGTGTATTAGCACTGAGTAGCTGTCTTGGTAAGCGGCAGCATCACCGGAGACTCGGCCGTCTCCCACAGTGGTGATGTTGGTAGATGGTGGGTTGCGGGTGGTGTTGTCGCAGCGGTTCTGCGGATGCGCACGTACATGTGCCGGTGGCGTCCTCGTGGCAGCGAGGCGCGGATGTCTCCTTCACCGGGTGTCGGGTGATTGACCGTTTATTGTCCGGTATCGGACTGCTATTGACTTAAGCAGGGCAAATATACTGGTGGTCTCAATAGGTATTGAGGGGACGCTGGACGCGTTTCAGGACTGTCTCAGTCCTTTCTTCAGCAGCAAAGAATAAGTGTAATGGGGGGTCACTGTATCGTATTTTATACATTTAACTCCTCCTCTATCAATTAGTGACATCAGATCCAGAGTAAACAAAGTAAACAAAACAAAATAGTGGTGTTAGATTTATGAATGAAAGTAGTAGAGCTCAGTACTAAATGAATAGGACTGTCTTGAATTACATATAGTCTGCTGTGTAATGCATTGAAAATAAAATAAAAAGACCTGTATTAAATAATATCCGTGAGTGAATTACAAAGTGATGTCTTTTTGTGTGAATGGAATGTTTGAGATATATAAAGTAAATTCATTGTGTGCCAATTGTTGACCATAAATATAAAATCATAGTATCTGTGTACAATTGTATAAAAGTATGAATACTATGTGAAAGTCTAAATATTGATGATAATGCAAATATTTAAAATATTGGTGTAGTGTGAAATGGGATATATATTTTGCTTGTGAGTATAATTGTGATGGTGAAACCTAATATGCAAATGTGGTGATTGTGGATTACTAGAGACCAGGTGTCTGAAGAAAAGTATCTATACTCTTAGTGTCCTACAGTCAATATATCTGTTGCAGTATAGAAGAAGGGACTAGATAGTGTACATAAGGCATATGGATATGGTTGAATACAAAAGTTGTAGACAATGGAGATATAAATACCCGAGTTGTGTGGATAAAGGCAAGGGCCCGATAAAGGGTCCGTCAGGGTGCTGATAGTACAGCCAGACCCCGACGGGCCGTCCAAAGGGACCTCACCCATCTTTATTCCAAAAAGCCGAACAGTTCCAGGTCATTATTCAAGCCCTTGGGGGCTAGTGACCCAAATTCGAATATCTTGCGAGATTCTGCCCTAGACATTTTCCCGATAAAATTCCTTCCCCCCCCAATCTTTGTGTATCAGTTGTAGTGCCGTATATCTTAAAAGGTTAGGGTTACCTTGGTGGACAGATTTAAAATGTGCCGATAAGGGGTGTTTATCATTTTGTTTTTTGATGTTGTATCGATGCTCCAGAATGCGCGTTTTAAGTGCACGTGACGTGCGTCCTATGTATTGTTTATGACATGGACATTCAATTAGATAAATAACCCCCTTACTGGCACAGTTTAAAAATTCTTTAATAGTAAAGGTGTAATCATTTACTGTAGATTTTACCGTCACGGTTCTCTTGTCGAATCTCGTGGATTTACAATTCGGACATTGTCCACATCTAAAAAAAACTTTTAAGTCAACCAAAGTAGAGTCTGGTTTGGTACGTTTTTGATTGGGACGTATAGTGGGGGCTATCTTGATGCCGAGATTGGGGGCCTTTGTGTATATAATGGGAGGTTTCTCAGGGATGAGGCTCCCAATTGTTTTATCTTGTTGGAGTAATGGCCAATATTTTTTAATAATGTTTGCTATTTTGCGGTGTTGAGTATTATATGGGATGATTAGTTTAGAGTTGTCTATATTGGTGGTATTTTGAGCTTCTGGGCTTTTTTGGAGAAAGAAGGTTGTTCGGTCTAGGTTTCTAACCTTTTCTAGTGATTGTGTCAAATTTTCTGATGGATATAATTTGTCTAGGAATTGTTGTGTGAGAGTTGCGGCTTCCAGTTTGAATTGTTCATTCTGTGTGCAGTTGCGTTTTAGTCTACGGTACTGACTTGTTGGTACATTGGTCAACCACTGTGGTAAGTGGCAACTGGTGTGAAGAATAAATCCGTTTTTGGCTACTGGTTTGTGGAAAGTGCTACAGATGAGTCTGTCAGTGCTAGTGGTGATTGATAGGTCCAAGAATTCTACTGAAACAGAGCTGGTATTGGGGGTGAATTTAAGATTTAAATTATTGTTGTTGAGTGAATTAATGAAAAGGTCTAAGTTTGTGGTAGAGCCGCGCCAAATGAAAAAAAATGTCGTCTATATAAAGGTGCCAGGACACCAGATCCGTCCCCAGCTGTGGATAGATGGTGGTGTCTTCCCAATCTGCCATGAACAGATTGGCATAGCTGGGGGCGAATCTGGTGCCCATGGCCGTACCGTTGGTCTGTAAATAATAGTCAGATGCAAATGAGAAATAGTTATGTGATAATATAAAATGAATACCATCAATAATGAACTGTATTTGGTCTGGATGTAAGTCGGATTTCTTTGTGAGGGTGGATTGGATGGCAGCAATTCCTTGTTGGTGATTAATTACTGTGTATAGGGAACTGACGTCTAGTGTCCCCAAGATCCAGGATGGATCCCACCTTATCGCCTCGACTATTTGTACTACTTTTGTGGTATCCCGTATATAGGATTTTGTTTCTTTTACATAGGGTTGCAAGAATTGGTCTATGTACTGAGAAAAATTTGCTGTGATAGATCCTATACCCGATACTATCGGGCGGCCCGGGGGCTTGGTGGGATTCTTATGGATCTTGGGGATTGTGTAAAAAACTGGAAGTCTTTTTGGAGTGTTAGTAATAAACTCATATTCCTGTTTGGTGAGGATTCCCTGTTCTTTAGCTGTAGTGCACAAAGTATTCAATTCCTCAAAATATTCTATAGTGGGGTCCCCTTTGAGTTTACTATAGGTGTTTGTGTCATTCAATTGTGATATACATTCAGCCATGTATGTGGGAGTGTCCATCACTACTATACCGCCTCCTTTGTCGGCCGGCCTAACAGTGATGGACAACTCTTCTTGGAATTGTTTGATGGCTTTTATTTCACCCTGAGATAAATTGTTCCATGTTTTATTAGGTTTTTTGATTTTTCTCAATTCATTCTCTATAGCTTTTTTGAATGATAACATATCTGTGCTAACTTCTTGGTAGGGGAAGAAACAAGATTTCTTTTTTAAAATAGAATGGCTATAAATCGATGTGTTTGTGGGAGTCGGAATGGGGTTTTTTATAAAATATTTTTTTAAACATAACTTGCAAATATATTTTTCTTTTTCTCAAACACATCGATTTATAGCCATTCTATTTTAAAAAAGAAATCTTGTTTCTTCCCCTACCAAGAAGTTAGCACAGATATGTTATCATTCAAAAAAGCTATAGAGAATGAATTGAGAAAAATCAAAAAACCTAATAAAACATGGAACAATTTATCTCAGGGTGAAATAAAAGCCATCAAACAATTCCAAGAAGAGTTGTCCATCACTGTTAGGCCGGCCGACAAAGGAGGCGGTATAGTAGTGATGGACACTCCCACATACATGGCTGAATGTATATCACAATTGAATGACACAAACACCTATAGTAAACTCAAAGGGGACCCCACTATAGAATATTTTGAGGAATTGAATACTTTGTGCACTACAGCTAAAGAACAGGGAATCCTCACCAAACAGGAATATGAGTTTATTACTAACACTCCAAAAAGACTTCCAGTTTTTTGCACAATCCCCAAGATCCATAAGAATCCCACCAAGCCCCCGGGCCGCCCGATAGTATCGGGTATAGGATCTATCACAGCAAATTTTTCTCAGTACATAGACCAATTCTTGCAACCCTATGTAAAAGAAACAAAATCCTATATACGGGATACCACACAAGTAGTACAAATAGTCGAGGCGATAAGGTGGGATCCATCCTGGATCTTGGGGACACTAGACGTCAGTTCCCTATACACAGTAATTAATCACCAACAAGGAATTGCTGCCATCCAATCCACCCTCACAAAGAAATCCGACTTACATCCAGACCAAATACAGTTCATTATTGATGGTATTCATTTTATATTATCACATAACTATTTCTCATTTGCATCTGACTATTATTTACAGACCAACGGTACGGCCATGGGCACCAGATTCGCCCCCAGCTATGCCAATCTGTTCATGGCAGATTGGGAAGACACCACCATCTATCCACAGCTGGGGACGGATCTGGTGTCCTGGCACCGTTATATAGACGACATTTTTTTCATTTGGCGCGGCTCTACCACAAACTTAGACCTTTTCATTAATTCACTCAACAACAATAATTTAAATCTTAAATTCACCCCCAATACCAGCTCTGTTTCAGTAGAATTCTTGGACCTATTAATCACCACTAGCACTGACAGACTCATCTGTAGCACTTTCCACAAACCAGTAGCCAAAAACGGATTTATTCTTCACACCAGTTGCCACTTACCACAGTGGTTGACCAATGTACCAACAAGTCAGTACTGTAGACTAAAACGCAACTGCACACAGAATGAACAATTCGAACTGGAAGCCGCAACTCTCACACAACAATTCCTAGACAAATTATATCCATCAGAAAATTTGACACAATCACTAGAAAAGGTTAGAAACCTAGACCGAACAACCTTCTTTCTCCAAAAAAGCCCAGAAGCTCAAAATACCACCAATATAGACAACTCTAAACTAATCATCCCATATAATACTCAACACCGCAAAATAGCAAACATTATTAAAAAATATTGGCCATTACTCCAACAAGATAAAACAATTGGGAGCCTCATCCCTGAGAAACCTCCCATTATATACACAAAGGCCCCCAATCTCGGCATCAAGATAGCCCCCACTATACGTCCCAATCAAAAACGTACCAAACCAGACTCTACTCTGGTTGACTTAAAAGGTTTTTTTTAGATGTGGACAATGTCCGAATTGTAAATCCACGAGATTCGACAAGAGAACCGTGACGGTAAAATCTACAGTAAATGATTACACCTTTACTATTAAAGAATTTTAAACTGTGCCAGTAAGGGGGTTATTTATCTAACTGAATGTCCATGTCATAAACAATACATAGGACGCACGTCACGTGCACTTAAAACGCGCATTCTGGAGCATCGATACAACATCAAAAAACAAGATGATAAACACCCCTTATCGGCACATTTTAAATCTGTCCACCAAGGTAACCCTAACCTTTTAAGATATACGGCACTACAACTGATACACAAAGATTGGAGGGGAGGGAATTTTATCGGGAAAATGTCTAGGGCAGAATCTCGCAAGATATTCGAATTTGGGTCACTAGCCCCCAAGGGCTTGAATAATGACCTGGAACTGTTCGGCTTTTTGGAATAAAGATGGGTGAGGTCCCTTTGGACGGCCCGTCGGGGTCTGGCTGTACTATCAGCACCCTGACGGACCCTTTATCGGGCCCTTGCCTTTATCCACACAACTCGGGTATTTATATCTCCATTGTCTACAACTTTTGTATTCAACCATATCCATATGCCTTATGTACACTATCTAGTCCCTTCTTCTATACTGCAACAGATATATTGACTGTAGGACACTAAGAGTATAGATACTTTTCTTCAGACACCTGGTCTCTAGTAATCCACAATCACCACATTTGCATATTAGGTTTCACCATCACAATTATACTCACAAGCAAAATATATATCCCATTTCACACTACACCAATATTTTAAATATTTGCATTATCATCAATATTTAGACTTTCACATAGTATTCATACTTTTATACAATTGTACACAGATACTATGATTTTATATTTATGGTCAACAATTGGCACACAATGAATTTACTTTATATATCTCAAACATTCCATTCACACAAAAAGACATCACTTTGTAATTCACTCACGGATATTATTTAATACAGGTCTTTTTATTTTATTTTCAATGCATTACACAGCAGACTATATGTAATTCAAGACAGTCCTATTCATTTAGTACTGAGCTCTACTACTTTCATTCATAAATCTAACACCACTATTTTGTTTTGTTTACTTTGTTTACTCTGGATCTGATGTCACTAATTGATAGAGGAGGAGTTAAATGTATAAAATACGATACAGTGACCCCCCATTACACTTATTCTTTGCTGCTGAAGAAAGGACTGAGACAGTCCTGAAACGCGTCCAGCGTCCCCTCAATACCTATTGAGACCACCAGTATATTTGCCCTGCTTAAGTCAATAGCAGTCCGATACCGGACAATAAACGGTCAATCACCCGACACCCGGTGAAGGAGACATCCACGCCTCGCTGCCACGAGGACGCCACCGGCACATGTACGTGCGCATCCGCAGAACCGCTGCGACAACACCACCCGCAACCCACCATCTACCAACATCACCACTGTGGGAGACGGCCGAGTCTCCGGTGATGCTGCCGCTTACCAAGACAGCTACTCAGTGCTAATACACTGCAGGATTACACAGCGCATCAGGAGGAGATCGCAGCATCCCCGTGAAGTTCAGCGCATCAGTGTTCGGGAGCGGTGAGATACAAAGTATCATACAAATATGCATGCATATTAACAGTGACTGCACACTAGCTGTTCATGTTGAATATTGTCTACAAATATCAAGTTTATCTTCTACTTAAACGTTGAAGTGCTTAAATAGCCGGACTCATCAGAACGGTTGCTACGGGTTACTAACCTTATGGTTGCCATTGGTTACCACAATACCAGAATCGGTCTTTATGAGCAGGACTTTTTTATGAGAGGAGATTATTTACCATAGAGGATGGACTAAGACTCTCCCACCCAGATCCCTCTCTATATATATTTTTATGGTGGTCTCTATATTCTTATTTTATATCTTTTATAATTTTTTACAAGTAGATTTTTATATTTTATATACTGTACTATACATATGCTATAGTTCTTAATAGTTGGTGCTGGGGCCCTGTGAGACGCAGTTGCTGCTATTTACATTTTATCTAATATTCAATTGTCACATTATATACAATCAATAAATTGAAATATTACTTTAAACACAACCTGTCCAGTTGTCTCAAACCCTGAGCCCTAATATATATATTTTTACATTTTATAAGTGGTCAGAAACTTGTAAATAAATCATGAAAGAATAAAGTTATGTTAAAACCAAGCACATCATTGTTTTTCTTGTGAAATTCCCAATAAGTTTGATGTGTCACATGACCCTCTTCCTATTGAAAAAACAAAAGTTGGATTCAAAATGGCCAACTTTAAAATGGCCACCATGGTCACCACTCATCTTGAAAAATTTCCCCCCTAACATATACTAATGTGCCACAAACAGGAAGTTAATATCACCAACCATTCCCATTTTATTAACCCCTTAACCCCTTAAGGACCAAGGACGTATCGGTACGTCCTTGGTCCTGCTCTTCTGATATAACGCAGGGTTACACAGTAACCCCGCGTCATATCATGGCGGGCCCGGCGTCATAGTGAAGCCGGGACCCGCCTCTAATAGCGCGCAGCGCCGATCGCGGCGCCGCGCGCTATTAACCCTTTAGCCGCGCGGCTCAGCTTTGAGCGTGCGGCTAAAGGGTTAATAGCGCGCGGCGCCGCGATCGGCGCTGCGCGCTATTAGAGGCGGGTCCCGGCTTCACTATGACGCCGGGCCCGCCATGAAAGTGAAAGTGAAAGTTCCCGGCTAGCTCAGTCGGGCTGTTCGGGATAGCCGCGGCTAATCGCGGCATCCCGAACAGCTGACAGGACAGCGGGAGGGCCCCTTCCTGCCTCCTCGCTGTCCGATCGCCGAATGACTGCTCAGTGCCTGAGATCCAGGCATGAGCAGTCACCCGGCAGAATCGTTGATCACTGGTTTCCTATGAGAAACCAGGGATCAACATAGAAGATCAGTGTGTGCAGTGTTATAGGTCCCTATGGGACCTATAACACTGCAAAAAAAAAAGTGAAAAAAAAAAGTGAATAAAGATCATTTAACTCCTCCCCTATTAAAAGTTTGAATCACCCCCCTTTTCCAATAAAAAAAAAACACAGTGTAAATAAAAATAAAAATAAACATATGTGGTATCACCGCGTGCGGAAATGTCCGAATTATAAAAATATATCATTAATTAAGCCGCTCGGTCAATGGCGTGCGCGCAAAAAAATTCAAAAGTCCAAAATAGTGCATTTTTGGTCACTTTTTATATCATTTAAAAATGAATAAATGATCAATAAGTCCTATCAATGCAAAAATGGTACCGTTAAAAACTTCAGATCACGGCGCAAAAAATGAGCCCTCATACCGCCCCATACACGGAAAAATAAAAAAGTTATAGGGGTCAGAAGATGACAATTTTAAACGTATTAATTTTCCTGCATGTAGTTATGATTTTTTCCAGAAGTCCGACAAAATCAAACCTATATAAGTAGGGTATCATTTTAATCGTATGGACCTACAGAATACATATCAGGTGTCATTTTTACCGAAAAATGTACTACGTAGAAACGGAAGCCCCCAAAAGTTACAAAACAGCGTTTTTTTTTCAATTTCGTCGCACAATGATTTTTTTTCCCGCTTCACCATAGATTTTTGGGCAAAATGACTGACGTCATTACAAAGTAGAATTGGTGGCGCAAAAAATAAGCCATCATTTGGATTTTTAGGTGTAAATTTGAAAGAGTTATGATTTTTTAAAGGCAAGGAGCAAAAAACGAAAATACAAAAACGGAAAAACCTCCGGTCCTTAAGGGGTTAAGGAATAGCGGGTCGGGCCTGGCCTCTAACGACTGCCGGGACCCGTGGCTAATAGCGCGCAGCACTGATCAAAAAATATGGAGAAAAACTGTTCCAGGTTAAAACCCCCCCCAAAGGACGAGGGGGCACTCCCTCCGTCTGGAGAAGAAAAAGTTTAGTCTCAAGGGGCGACACGCCTTCTTTACCATGAGAACTGTGAACTTATGGAACAGTCTACCTCAGGAACTGGTCACAGCAGGAAAAATTTACAGCTTTAAAACAGGATTAGATACATTCCTGGAACAAAATAACATTAATGCTTATGAAGAAATATAAAATCCCATCCCTTCCCCAATATCGCGCCACACCCCTACCCCTTAATTCCCTGGTTGAACTTGATGGACATATGTCTTTTTTCGACCGTACTAACTATGTAACTATGTAACCCTTTAGACGCGGCATTCAAAGTTGAATGCCGCGTCTAAAGTGAAAGTAAAACAATGCCAGTTAGCTCAGGGAGCTCTTCGGGATCGCCGCGGCATCCCGAACAGCTTACATGACAGCTGGAGGGTCCCTACCTGCCTCCATGCTGTCCGATCGCCAAATGACTGCTCAGTGCCTGAGATCCAGGCACGAGCAGTCAAGCGGCCGAATCATCGATCAGTGGTTTCCTATGAGAAACCACTGATCAATGTAAAAGATCAGTGTGTGCAGTGTTATAGCCCCCACATGGGATGCACGTGCATAAACCCGCCCCCCCCCCCTTTTTCGACACTTATGTGCTTTGCCGTGGTTTTCTTTTTGCTGTGAGGTTTAATAACCAATTTTAAATTATTTACATTTTTTTCTGCCACACAGGATGCACTGTTCACGATCACATTCACACTCATACTGCATGTGCATATATATGCACATATATATATTACACATATATATTTTTTTCACTCATATTTTTTACTCACACATATTTTGTATTTTTCATCATCACACAACATACACTCCACACTTTTTGTTTATTTCACTCAACATGGGTTAGAACACACACGGTATAATATAGTCTTTTGGGCATACATACAAATATTAAAATAATTTTTTTGAGTCATTTTTGTATTATGATACATTATATATGCTGCACAATGCATTGTGCATGTAACTTTTTATACATGTCTAACTATGACTGTCTTTTGTTTTTTATTTTATTTTATTTTGTAAGTCCTATGCCGCATGAATTCTCTTTTTCATCACACTTTGTGCACATCTTTATCACAATCTAATCACCCATTCCGTTTCCTTGTGTGTATGCACTTACCTATATTCTTTTTTTTGCCAACCTCTAATATCTCCAGATTAAGATAAGATAATTTTTTTGTATGTTCCATAATTTGTAAACCAATAGAGCGTGCTGTACTGCGATTACCTTTATGGCGAATCCTATTACATATCCCATAGATGGCGCTGCTGCGCCTGCTGGGAATCCTCGTGTGCGCATGCTCCGGGGCTGCAGGTCGCGGCTCCGTACAGGACGCTCGCCGGAAGCCCAGGTTGATGACGCGCTGCGTTCCCTTGCCGACTTGGTTACGGGCATCGCAGTCAGGTGATCCCGACGTCATACGCCGGAAGGTCACGCGCCTGCGCTCCCGGACCCAGTCTGGTCACGGACTCTCCACCATGGACTCTCCGCCATATGCCTTCCATCCACCATGTTATATCAGGTATACAGCTGTCATAAATCTGTAATTTTGTATCATAGTATGTGATTGGGCACTGATCATTATAAATATGTACCACCCTCATTATCAAACCACTCCCGGAAGAAAGACGCAAGTCCGGAACGGCAATAGGGGTGGACGTCTCTCAACTGTACTCTTTGTTTGCAAATGTAGGTATTATTTATTGCTGTCTCATGTTTGTGCTTTACCTGTGAACTTTGCAAATGGAACCTTATGCAATTTATTTATGATTCAGCACTTTATTATCATAATGCTGCTATAAATAGTTGCCCAACCTTCATTTTTTGTGGGTTGATGTTAGGGATCGTCCGATATAGTTTTTTTAGGGCCGATACCGATAATCTGTGGAGGTTAGGGCCGATAGTCGATAACTTATACCGATATTCCGGTATAAGCTATCGGCTATTTATCCCCCTGCGTCACAGCTGCAGATCATTGATTTAAAGCGGGCGCTTTAAATCAATGCACTGCAGTGGCTTTTGCGGTGCCATAGGCCGCCGCCGCCACCCACTTCTCTCCCCCTGCCTGTCCGGGGGTCCTGAGACCTATCACCGCCACCGCTCCCCCCGCCGCGCCTAGGGGTGCCTCCAACTATTGCAAAACTACTACTACCAGCATGCCCGGACAGCCGTTGGCTGTCCGGGCATGCTGGGAGTTGTAGTTTTGCAACAGCTGGAGGGCCTACTGTAGGTATAGTATATTATACAGATCCCTGTCCATCCCAGAACCCTGACTCACCTTCCCAGTTGCTGCAGGGACCGTCCGGGGAGGGTGGTCCGGGCCATCCATCCTTCCTGTAGTGTCTGGCGGCATTCCGGGTGGAGGGTGTCCTTCTTCTCCGGGGGTTCTCTTCTCTGGGCAGGCTCCGGCCTAGTAACGCTGCATAGACGCCGCTGCGCAGCGACGCACCTGACGTCTATGCAGCGTACTAGGCCAGAGCCTGCCCGGAGTGGAGAAGAGGACCCCCGGAGAAGGACAGCACGGACCGGTTCACCCTCCACCCGGAATGCTGCCGGACACTACAGGAAGGATGGATGGCCCGGACCACCCCCATTACGGGTAAGTAAAAATTTGGGGGAGGGGTCCGACCGGTATAGTGTGGGAGAAAGAAAAACGGTATCCGGTTCATACCGGTATACCGCCCAGCACTACGGTGGGGGGTGCGACGTGGTGCGGTGGGTCTGGGGGGCGGTCGCGGTGCAGTGGGGGCGGTGCGGGGGGCGGGCATTATCGGCTTATCGGCAAGGTAATTGCCGATACCGATAATGCCCAAAATCGTGATTATCGGCTGATAATATCGGCCATACCGATAATCGGTCGATCCCTAGTTGATGTTACATCTATATATACTTACCTTTAACTACGGTTTGAGAGATGCTCCATGTTTGTCAGACGCCATTCCTGTCTTTTATATTGTATGATTTGAATCAATAAAATCTTTTCTTATTTGCATTATACTTGAGTCTGCCACAGTTCTTTATTAATATAGGTTGTTTGCTATGCTTTCTGTAATGGCAGTGTTAAAATGTCCATACAAAATCACCTTAGGAGCACTGTAGGGAGCGTTACACTAGCCCCCCTCCTATATATAGGAATTGTACTGTGTTTTTCTGTATATTTATAGGAATCATACCGCCATATCCCTGCTGAAAGACCAGACCATCTACTATTTAACATCTGTTCTGTCAGAGGTAAGACTATCTAAAGTGCCCCGCCTGCTGCTCACTGCCCCAATTCTGTCGTCAGCGCGCAAGCTCGCGATATTTTGCTTGACGGAGAACAGTTGCTAGGCCGGGAAACAATGTGAAGGCACACAAAGAGTGCACACAGACGTGGTGCGCAAACATTCTCACAGCCCTATCTCTCTAAGGATGTTAATTAGTATATGTCTAGCTGGGCATACAGTATATGATGCTCTCAGCAGGGATATGGCGGTGTGATTCCTCTGCTGCATTGGACTTTACCTTTTTGGGCCAGGTTGGAAACAGTTGGTTATTATGTAAGGGCACTTACTCTCTATATGTCCACCCTTAGGTTAGTGGCCAAAAGGCATTTATAACCCCTTAACTTCCTCAGTTCTTCAAAATGCAGAAAATGTATATACCGTCTTTCTCCGAAAATAAGACCGGGTCTTATATTAATTTTAGTCACAAAAACACGCTAGGGCTTATTTTCAGGGTAGGGCTTCTTTATTTACGCATACCCCCCCCCCCCCCATCTTCCACACTGCTACAGCCCCCCATCCTCCCCTTCCCCCGTCGTCCTGCACACTCCTACAGTGCCCCCACCCCTCTGCCATAATAAAATACGGTACACATTTTATCCCCAGCGGAGACCAGCACTTCCCTACCATCAAACGGTAGCGTCCGCTACTTGTACTGTACAGAAGCTGCAGCTCTCGGCGGCGGCGGGATCTCCTTCTGTTGCTTAGCAGCCAGGGGCAGGGTCACATCCGTGACGTCGGCCGTGCATACGCGCGGACGTTTTAAAGCGACAGCGTCCCTGCCCCAGCTCAATTACGGTAACTTGCCGCGGGACCAGCCAAGGGGGGGGGGGGGTGGTTCTGCCAGTTGATTACCCCTGGCCTAGGTGTTATTTTCGGGGTAGGGCTTATATTGCAGCCCACCCTGATAATCCTGCTAGGGCTTACTTTCGGGGTAGGGTTTATTTTCGGGGAAACAGGGTAGTTGTCAAGATTGGAACCTGCTTTATTGACAATCCACAGTTTAGGTCAGGCTGGATACACTTGGGTATTATGGAGGGAACCTTACTCTTTTAATTCCCAACCTTAAGTAAGTGGCCCAACAATGTTTAACCTCTTGAAATCACCAGTTACTTATTCAAAACACTGAAAATCTATATAGTTGGCAAGGTTGGCACCTCTTATTGACAAGCCGCTGATTGGGCAAAGCTAGATACAATTGGGCATTATGCAGGGGCCCTTACCCTTTATATTTCCACCCTTGGGTTAGTGGTCTAATGATGTTTAACCCCTTAAAATCATCAGTTACATTTTCAGCATTTTGAATAAGTAACTGATGATTTTAAGGGGTTAAACGCCATTGGGCCACTAACCTAATGGTGGAAATATAAAGAGTAAGGGCCCGGAAATATAAAGAGTAAGGGCCCAACTGTATCCAGCCTGGCCTAAACAGTGGATTGGCAAGAAAACAGGTGCCAACTATATACATTTTCAGTATTTTGAATACGTAACTGAGGAATTTAAGGGGTTGAACGCAGTTGAGCCACTAACCTAAGGGTGGAAATATAAAGAGTAAGGGCCCCTCAATAATACCTAACTTTATCCAGCCTGGCCCAAACAGTGGATTGGCAATAAAACAGGTACCACCCTTGCCAACTACCTACTTATTCAAAATGCTGAAAATGATCGTCCAGCCAATAGCAGCCGGCGGGGGAGGGGTTAACTGCATCTTCTTGCAGCTCTGCCCGTTAGCTGAGTTCAGTCAGTGGGCAAAGCTGCTCGAAGGTGCTAGGGACCCCCCCTGTGAGGATTGGAGCCTCCTCAGGACCGACGATCCCCCATAGAGCAGGGACAGAAAACCCACAAGGGAAAGGTAGGAAAAAATAGTGTAAAACAGTAAAATAAAAGTAAAAAAAAATATTCCCCCCCCCCCGACCCCCTAATTGGTCCCCAAGGGTCTGCCTAAGATTTTTTAGCTTGACCCGGGCCCTATTAGGGGTTCAGGGCGCTGCATTTGGCCCCCCCATTGTTTTTTGGCCGCAGCTTTTTATTTTTGTTCATATAACGGTGTGTGATTTCTAATCACACACAGTTATATATAGTATACACCAAGCACACACACTACATAAATCCCCGCCACCCCCCACACACACACCCTCCCCCCCCCCGCCACCGCCCCCCGCCACCGTAGAAAAAGGCGATGGCTCGCCTGGCATTTTCGGTAGCGGAGGCATACGCTTTTCTTGCCTCCGACTTCGAATCTGTCAGTGAGGACGATGAAGATCCAACATTCCTGTGTTCTTCATCGTCCTCCTCATCACCTAGTACTGATGATGAGCCCCCTGCACGGCGGCGGAGATGCCGGCAGGCGAGGCCATGCATCCCCCCCATGAAAGTGCCCCAGTGGCTGGCACTAGTGCGAGTGGTGATGCCGTTCGTACTAGGAGTCCGACCCCCCAGGCGATTTTACCGGAGCTCCCTTCCGGTGAACCTGTCTGGAGCCCGCCAGAGGGTTATCAGCCACGGATTCCGGAGTTTGTTGGCGACTCAGGAATCCGGATTGACACGGCTGGGTTCACTGAATTTGACTTTCAGTTATTTTTTCAGTGACAGCCTGGTCAATCACTTGGTGGAGCAGACGAATCTGTACGCCAGGCAGTTCATCGCCCACCACCCTGATTCTTTTTTGTCCAGGTCCAATGAATGGTACGCCGTCAGTGCAGCCGAAATGAGGACATTTTGGGGCCTCGTGCTGCAAATGGGCCTGGTCAAAAAGCCAAGTGTCAGGCAGTACTGGAGCTGGGACGTCCTATACCAGACCCCGCTGTACAGTATGGCCATGGCACGGAAGCGGTTCGAGGCCATTCGGAAATGCCTGCATTATGCAGATAATGCGGCATGTCCACCCCAAAGTGATCCCACCTATGACCGGCTTTACAGAGTGAGGCCGGTCATCGATCACTTTGGGGCCAAATTTTTGGAGGCCTATGTACCGCTTAAGGAGCTCTCTGTAGATGAGTCTCTCATCAGTTTTAAGGGGAGACTCATCTTCCGCCAGTATATTCCCTCGAAGCAGGCGCGATATGGCGTGAAGCTATATAAACTTTGTGAGAGTACCTCCGGGTACACTCTCAAGTTTAGGGTGTATGAGGGACGAGATTCCCGTATTGAACCCCCAGATTGTTCCCTCACTGTGGGTGTTAGCGGGAAAATCGTTTGGGACCTTATGTACCCATTGCTGGATAAGGGTTACCACGTGTACGTGGACAACTTTTATACTAGCATCCCTCTCTTCACATCCCTTGCCGCCAGATCAACGTCCGCTTGTGGGACCGTGCGGAAGAATCAGAGAGGCCTCCCTCTAAATTTTGTTCAGACACCTATGTCCAAGGGTGAGTCCCGTGCCCTTACCCATGAAAACCTGTTGCTGGTCAAGTATAAGGATAAGAGGGATGTCCTTATGCTGACCACTATTCATGGTAATGGCAGCTCACCTGTCCCTGTGCGAGGTACCACAACAACGGTCCTCAAGCCCGATTGTATTCTCTACTACAATCGGTATATGGGGGGAGTTGATCTTTCTGATCAAATCCTGAAGCCATATAATGCCATGCGGAAAACACGTGTATGGTACAAGAAAGTTGCGGTCTACTTGGTACAGGTTGCCATGTACAACTCTTTTGTACTGTACCAGAATGCTGGCAACACAGGGACATACCTTCAGTTCCAAGAAGAAGTCCTAAAGGTCCTGATCTTTGCTGACCGGGAAAGAGCAGGCGGGACTTCCCAAGGAACTTAAGTTATAGGTGCCAGGATCGTCCCAGGCCAACACTTTCCAGGTGAGGTCCCCCACACTGGAAAGAAGGGACAATCCCAGAAAAAATGAAGAGTGTGTAACAGGAGGGGGATTCGGAAGGACACCACCTATCAATGTGACACTTGCCCAGATCATCCGGGCCTCTGCATTAAAAACTGCTTCAGGGAGTACCACACTTCAATGCAGTAATTTAATTTTCCATAATTTGACCCCAATGTACCAAGTCCAGAGTACATTCCAAGTTTTAACCCCATAAAATCACTAAATTGCCCAAAAAACTCTCATAAAAAAAAAATTAAAAAAAACTGATAAGACCTCTGGGGGTATTTTTTTCTCTGGGTCATGGGTCACTGAGTCACTATCATCGGGGACTTTTTATGTTGCCTCAAATGCGCAGCGCTCTCTCTCCACCTGAGCGGGGTGCGCATTTGAGGCAACAGGTTAGGGACGGCCACACACATCACATTCCCAGAATGATGATTCAGAGCATAGGGTTTCGGGTGGGCATATTTTTTAGTTTAGGCCCCTGACTGCCCTCCTGTTCCTCCGTGACCAGTGTGCACCGGGAGATCCGTTTTACGCCCAGATATGAGGTATGTCCTTTTTCCAAAGAAATGTATTTCCAAATTTATTTATTTTTTGCTTTTCTGGCAGTAAATGACACATGCCCCCCCCCCCCCCCCCCATTTCAGCAAAAATAGCAAATGTGACTCCTTCTCTTCTGAGCATTGTAGCGCTCCTGCAGTGCATTTGACGTCCACTTATGGGGTACCTCCATACTCAGAAGAGATGGGGTTACAAATTTTGTGGGGTATTTCCTGCTATTAACCCTTGCAAAAATGTGAAATTTGGGGGGGAAACACACATTTTAGTGAAAAAAATATATTTTTTTTACATATGCAAAAGTCGTGAAACCCCTGTGGGGTATTAAGGCTCACTTTATTCCTCGTTACGTTCCTCAAGGGGTCTAGTTTCCAAAATGGTATGCCATGTGATTTTTTTTTGCTGTTCTGGCACCATAGGGGCTTCCTAAATGCGACATGCTCCCCGCGCAAACTTTGCTCTGAAAAAGCCAAACATGACTCCTTCTCTTCTGAGCATTGTAGATCGCCCGTAGTGCACTTCAGGTCAACTTATGGGGTACCTCTATACTCAGAAGAGATGGGGTTACAAATTTTGGGGGGTATTTTCTGCTATTAGCCATTGCAAAAATGTGAAATTTGGGGGGGGGGGGAAACACACATTTTAGTGAAAAAAAAAAATTTTTTTTTTACATATGCAAAAGTCGTAAAACCCCTGTGGGGTATTAAGGCTCACTTTATTCCTTGTTACGTTCCTCAAGGGGTCTAGTTTCCAAAATGGTATGCCATGTGATTTTTTTTGCTGTTCTGGCACCATAGGGGCTTCCTAAATGTGACATGGCCCCCAAAAACCATTTCAGAAAAACTCACTCTCCAAAATCCCACTGTCGCTCCTCCCTTATGAGCCCTCTACTGCGCCCGCCGAACAATTGACATACACATATGAGGTATTTCCTTACTCAAGAGAAATTGGGTTACATGTTTTAAGAAAATTTCTCTCTTTTTACCCCTTGTAAAAATGCAAAAACTGGGTTTACAAGAACATGCGAGTGTAAAAAATGAAGATTTTGAATTTTCTCCTTCAACTTGCTGCTATTCCTGTGAAACACCAACAGGATTAACAAAACTTTTGAATGTCATTTTGAATACTTTGAGGGGTGCAGTTTTTATAATGGTGTCATTTATGGGGTATTTCTAATAAGAAGGTCCCTCAAATCCACTTCAAAACAGAACTGGTCCCTGAAAAAATCCAATTTTGAAAATTTTGAGAAAAATTGGAAAATTGCTGCTGAACTTTGAAGCCCTCTGATCTCTTTTAAAAGTAAAAACATGTCAACTTCATGATGCAAACATAAAGTAGACATATTGTATATGTGAATCAATATATAATTTATTTGGAATATTCATTTTCCTTATAAGCAGAGAGCTTCAAAGTAAAATTTTGGAATTTTTCACCAAGAAATGATACAAGTATCGACAAAATTTTTCCGCTAACATAAAGTAGAATATGTCATGAAAAAACAATCTCGGAAACAAAATGAAAGGTAAAAGCATCCCAGAGTTATTAATGCTTGAAGTGACAGTGGTCAAATGTTCAAAAAAAATTTGTCCTTAAGGTATATTTGGGCAGGGTCCTTAAGGGGTTAAAAAATCATAACTCTTTCAATTTTGCACCTAAAAATCCATATGATGGCTTAATTCTACTTTGTAATGACGTCAGTCATTTTGCCCAAAAGTCTACAGCGAAACAGGAAAAAAAATCATTGTGAGACAAAATTGAAAAAAAAAACGCAGTTTTGTAACTTTTGGGGGCTTTCGTTTCTACGTAGTACATTTTTCAGTAAAAATGACATTATCTTTATTCTGTAGGTTCATACGATTAAAATGATACCCTACTTATATAGGTTTGATTTTGTTGTACTTCTGGAAAAAATCATAAATACATGCAGGCCGTGCGCTGTGATCTGAAGATTTTAAGGGTTCCATTTTTCAAGGACTTATTGATCACTTTTTATTCATTTTTTTATTATATAAAAAGTGACCAAAAACGCACTATTTTGGACTTTGGAATTTTTTTGCGTGTACGCCATTAACCGTGCCATTAACAATATATTTTTATAATTCAGACATTTCCGCACGCGGCGATACCATATATGTTTATTTTTATTTACACTGTGTTTTTTTTTTTTATGGGAAAAGGGGGGTGATTCAAACTTTTAATAGGGGAGGTGTTAAATGATCTTTATTCACTTTTTTTTTACTTTTTTTTTGCAGTGTTATAGCTCCCATAGGGACCTATAACACTGCACACACTGATCTTTTACATTGATCACTGGTTTCTCATAGGAAACCACTGATCGATGATTCTGCCGCTTGATTGCTCATGCCTGGATCTCAGGCACTGAGCAGTCATTCGGCGATCGGACAGCATGGAGGCAGGTAAGGACCCTCCGGCTGTCTTGTAAGCTATTCGGGATGCCGCGATTCTGCCGCGGCTATCCCGAACAGCTCCCTGAGCTAACCGTCGCTTTCACTTTCACTTTAGACGCAGCGTTCAACTTTGAACGCCACGTCTAAAGGGTTAATAGCGCGGCACTGCGATCAATGCCGTGCACTATTAGCAATGGGTCCCGGCCGTTGTTAGAGGCCGTGGCCCCGCGTTATAGATCGGGAGCGGACTCATGACGTACTGGTACGTCATGGGTCCTTAAGGGGTTAAATTCATCAGTTACATATTCAAAATACTGAAAATGTACACTGCTCAAAGAAATTAAGGGAACACTTAACCTGTTGGGGACCACGGGCGTACGGATACACCCTTACGTCCTGGTACTTAAGGACCAAGGACGTACCTGTACGCCCGTGGGAATTTCGATCCCCGCCGCTAGCTGGACGGGGATCGGAACAGGATGCCTGCTGAAATCATTCAGCAGGCATCCCGTGCAAATGCCTGGGGGGGTCCTAAGCGATGTTCCGCCTCGGCCGGTGATAGGCTGAGCCCACTATCATGTAAGAAGCCGGCTTCTTACATGACAGTGGGCTCAACCTATCACCGGTCGAGGCGGAACATCGCTGCGGCCGGTGATAGGCTAACAGCCACATAGGGATACAGCATAGGGATACAGCTTTACAGTACATAGTTCCAGCCAGCGCGAGTGGCCCGCAACAAACGGGTGGACGAGGTGGGCAGCGATGCGGGTGACATATGTGAGTAGTACCCCGATGGGGACAGCGCAGCGCAGTGCTGAGCTGATGATTAATTTGGGGGGGTGGGGGAGCAGAACAGCGCTCGCGGGTCACATGATTTAAGGGGGGGGGGAGGAGAAATACTGTTATATGCCATGGAACCGCCATAAGTTACAAAAATACCGTGATACACATATTTGGTCATACCGCCCAGCCCTAGCGTAAACACCCCACAGGTGACTGACAGATTTTTTAAACAGTGGTCCGTGAAAATGAAGAATGTAATTTTTCATTTGCACAGCCCACTGTTACAAAGATCTGTCAAACGCCAGTGTGGTGTAAATGCTCACTGCACCCCTTGTGTGGGTGTTTTTTGCTGTTCTGGCACCAAGGGGGCTTCCTAAATGTGACATGACCCCCCAAAAACCATTTAACCAAAATTTGCTTTCCAAAAGCCCATTGTCCCTCCTTCCCTTCTAAGTCCTCTAGTGCACCCGGTGATCACTTAACATACACATATGAGGTATTTCTTTACTTGAGAGAAATGGGGTTTCAAATTTTGGGAGACATTTTCACCTATTACTCCTTGTGAAAATAAAAAATTTGGGGTAACATCAGCATTTTAGTAAAAAAAAAAAAATTTCATTTTCACGTCCAACTTCAACGCGAAGTCGTCAAACACCTGTGGGGTGTTAAGGCTCACTGTACCCCTTGTTATGTTTCTTGAGGGGTGTAGTTTCCCAAATAGTATACCATGAGGAGTGTTTTTAGCTGTTCTGGCACCATAGCGGCTTCCTAAATACGACATGTCCCCCAAAAACCATTTCAGCAAAATTCGCTCTCCAACATCCCATTGTCGCTCCTTCTCTTCTGAGCCCTCTAGTGCACCCACAGAGCACTTTACATCCACATATGAGGTATTTCCTTACTCAAGAGAAATTGGGTTACATATTTTGGGGGGCTTTTTCTCATTTTACCCCTTGAAAAAATAAAAAAATATGAGTCTACAAGAACATGTTAGTATAAAAAATGAAGATTTTGAATTATCGCCTCCACTTTGCTGCTATTCCTGTGAAACAGCTAAAGGGTTAACAAACTTTCTGAATATCCTTTTGAATACATTGAGGGGTGCAGTTTTCATAATGGGGTCCATCATTGCGTATTTCTAAAATGAAGACCCTCAAATTCACTTCAAAACTGAACTGGTCCCTGAAAAATTCTGATTTTGAAATTTACTTGAAAAATTGGAAAATTGCTGCTATAAGTAGACATATTGTATATGTGAATCAATATATAATTTATTTGGTATGTCTGTTTTCCTTACAAGCAGAGAGCTCCAAGTTATAAAAATGCAAAGTTTTCAACTTTTTCATGAAATTTTGGAATTTTTTACCAAGAAATTATGCAAATATCGCCGAAAATTTACCAAAATAAAGTAGAATATATCACGAAAAAACTCTCTCTGAATCAAATTCATAAGTACAAACATCCCAGACTTATTAATGCTTAAAGTGACAGTGGTCTTGCAAAAAATGCTCTGGTCCTTAGGGTCAAAATGGGCTCCGTCACCAAGGACCTTTCTGTTTCAATGTTTTATTATTATTAAGGTGATCAAAAATGAATAAGCATACAAAACGTATAACGTCAGCAGTACACATTATGCCAACTGTAAAGAATTATAAACTGCAACAAGTAATTAGCAATATATTAGGCATAAGTCCAATAGGTTCGGATCGCAATGTCACAAATCAGTTGTGGCTTCCCATTAAGGGATTCCTATGAAGGCTCCTTCGCTTGAACAAGAGACACAAAATGAGCCTTTGGAAGGAGCCAAAGCTACCTGAATCAACCAGTATATGATCAGACAAATTAGCCCGGGGACACCGGGTTTTAAACAATACAAAGACAGACACACAAGGGGAAACAGCGCAAGGAACGAAACAGGGGAGGGAGAATAGTTCCAGTAGGTGCTATTGCGAATTTATTGCGAAGGCTATCCCATAATTGTAGCGATTGCAATAAAATTGGAGAGAGGACTGAGGGCCTTTCCTTAGCTGGGAGCCAATGTAAAAGTGATATGGTGGGTGCAGCTAACTGTTCAATAGAAACCCATTGGGGGCTAGAGTGGTGTATGTGAAACTGGGTAAGCTGACCCAGCCTCGCTGCTTGATAATATTTCATGAGGTTTGGGACCCCTAAGCCCCCTTGAGAACGGGAAGTAAATAGCGTCCTACGTCCCACTCTGCTACCCACCAAGGACATTTCTGTGAAATCACACTGTCCACTCAGGAAGCAACACTGATTGACAATCAATTTCACATGCTGTTGTGCAAATGGAACAGACAACAGGTGGAAATTATAGGCAAGACCCCCCCAATAAAGTAGTAGTTCTTCAGGTGGTGACCACAGACCACTTCTCAGTTCCTATGCTTCCTGGCTTATGTTTTGGTCACTTTTTAATGCTGACGGTGCTTTCACTCTAGTGGTAGCATGAGACAGAGTCTACAACCCACACAAGTGGCTCAGGTAGTGCAGCTAATCCAGGATGGCACATCAATGCGAGCTGTGGCAAAAAGGTTTGCTGTGTCTGTCAGCGTAGTGTCCAGAACATGGAGGTGCTACCAGAAGACAGGCCAGTACATCAGGAGATGTGGAGGAGGCCATAGGAGAGCAACAACCAAGCAGCAGGACCGCTACCTCTGCCTTTGCGCAAGGAGGAGCAGGAGCAGCACTGCAAAATGACCTCCAGCAGGCCACAAACGAGCATGTATCCACTCAAACGGTCAGAAACATACTCCATGAGGGTGGTATGAGGGCCCAACGTCCACAGATAGGGGTTGTGCTTACAGCCCAACACTGTGCAGGATGTTTGGCATTTGCCAAAGAACACCAAGACTGGAAAATAGCCCTGTGCTCTTCACAGATGAAAGCATGTTCACATTGAGCACACGTGACAGACATGACAGAGTCTGGAGAGGCCGTGGAGAATGCTCTGCTGCCTGCAACATCCTCCAGCATGACCGGTTTGGCGGTGGGTCAGTAATGGTGTGGGTTGACATTTCTTTGGGGGGCCTGAATCCGATTGAGCACATATGGGAGGACATCATGTATATACACTTAAGAAAAAATAAAGGGAACACTAAGATAACACATCTTAGATCTGAATGAATGAACTAATCGTATGAAATACTTTAGTCTTTATATAGTTGAATGTGGTGACAACAAGATCACACAAAAATTATCAATGGAAATCGAATTTATCAACCCATGGAGGTCTGGATATGGAGTCACACTCAAAATCTAAATGGAAAACCACACTACAGGCTGATCCAACTTTGATGTAATGTCCTTAAAGGGGTACTCCGCCCTTTTCATCTTATCCCCTATCCAAAGGATAGGGGATAAGATGTTAGATCGCCGTGGTCCCGCTGCTGGGGACCCCGGGGATCGCCGCTGCGACACCCTGCCATCATTACTGCACAGAGCGAGATCGCTCTGTGCGTAATGACGGGCGATACAGGGGCCGGAGCAGCGTGACGTCATGGCTCCGCCCCTCATGACATCACGGCCCGTCCCCTTAACCTCTTAAGGACGCAGGGCGTATGGATACGCCCTGCATTCCGAGTCCTTAAGGACGCAGGGCGTATCCATACGCCCGTGGGAAATCCGGTCCCCACCGCTAGCCGGTTTGGGACCGGAGCCGGATGCCTGCTGAAATCATTCAGCAGGCACCCTGGCACATCGCCCAGGGGGGTCCTGAGACCCCCCCATGTCGGCGATCGGAGAAAATCGCATCTCAATTCAGACATGCGATTTTCTCCAATTCCGGGCTGATCGGGTCTCTGGTGACCCGATCACCCGGAAAATAGGGCTGATTGGAGTTGTCAGCAACAACCCCGATCAACCCAAAGGATTGGAGTGAGATCGCAAAGCTGCGATCTACTCCTATCCCCTGCCATTACTCAGAACGGAGTTCTGACCAATGGCAGCGCAGGACAGGGGGTAGCCATGGCAACCCCCCGTTCTGCCCGCCCCTGGATGTCAAGGGGCTCTGGAAAGAAGATGGAGGCCGTACCTGCAGGAGAAGATGCCTGGGGACCTGGGATCTGCGCTGGAGCCTGCAGGATCCTGATCAGGTAGGGAATCCACAGTGGGGGGGGGGGATTGAAAGTGAAAGTAAATCGATCTTTACTGTGGCAACCACTAGGGGGGCCAAACTGCAACTCGCAGCATGCCCAGAGAGCCAAAGGCTGTCTGGGCATGCTGGGAGTTGTAGTTTTGCAACATCTGGAGGGTCACAGTTTGGAGACCACTGTTACAGGGGTGCCCAAACAGTAGCCCTCCAGATGTTGCCAAACTACAACTCTCAGCATGCCTAGACTGCCCAGGCATGCTGGGAGTTGTAGTTCTGTAACATCTGTCCCTTCAGATTTAGCAATTTTCATGACATTTTTGAAAATTGCTGCTCTACTTTGAAGCTCTCTAATTTTTTCAAAAAGCAAAAATATGTCCATTTTATGATGCCAACATAAAGGAGACATATTGTATTTGTGAATAAAAATAACATTTATTTGGAATATCCATTTTCCTTACAATTAGAGAGCTTCAAAGTTAGAAAAATGCAACATTTTCAAAATTTTCATGAAATTTTGGGATTTTTCACCAAAAAAGGATGCAAGTAACGCCGAAAATTTACCACCAAAATAAAGTAGAATATGTCACGAAAAAACAATCTCAGAATCAGAATATTCGGTAAAAGCGTTTTCGCGTTATTAATTTGTAAAGTGACGGTGGTCAGAATTGCGAAAAAGGGCTCAGTCCTTAAGGTGAAAAAGGGCTGCGTCCTTAAGGGGTTAATGCAAGTCTATGGCAGGGGGCGTGACGACCGCCACGCCCCCTTCCCATAGACTTGTATTGACAGGGGCGGGCCATGATGTCACGAGGGGCGGAGCCGTGACGTAACGATGCTCCGGCCCCTCTATTGCCCGTCATTACGTGCAGAGCAATCTTGCTCTGCGCAGTAATGATAGTGGGGTGCTGCAGCGGCGATCCCCGGGGTCCCCAGCAGCGGGTCCCCGGCGATCTGACATCTTATCCCCTATCCTTTGGATAGGGGATAAGATGTCTAGGGGCGGAGTACCCCTTTAAAACAAGTCAAAATGAGGCTCAGTAGTGTGTGTGGCCTCCACGTGCCCATATGACCTCCCTACAATGTCTGGGCATGCTCCTGATGAGGTGGCAGATGGTCTCCTGAGGGATGTCTTCCCAGACCTGGACTAAAGCATCCGCCAACTCCTGAACAGTCTGTGGTGCAACGTGGCATTGGTGGATGGAACGAGACATGATGTCCCAGATGTGCACAATCGGATTCAGGTCTGGGGAACGGGCAGGCCAGTCCATAGCATCAATGCCTTCCTCTTGCAGGAACTGCTGACACTCTCCAGCCACATGAGGTCTAGCATTGTTTTGCATTAGGTGGAAGCCAGGGCCAACCGCACCAGCATATGTTCTCACAAGGGGTCTGAGGATCTCATCTTGGTACCTAATGGCAGTCATGCTACCTCTGTTAAGCACATGGAGGGCTGTGCGGCCCCCTTAAAGAAATGCCACCCCACACCATTACTGACCCACCGCCAAATAGGTCATGCTGGAGGATGTTGAAGGCAGCAGAACATTCTCCATAGTGTCTCCAGACTCTGTCCCGTCTGTCACATGTGCTCAATGTAAACCTGCTTTCATCTGTGACGTATTTGCCAATCTTGGTGTTCTCTGGCAAATGCCAAACGTCCTGCATGGTGTTGGGCTGTAAGCACAACCCCCACCTGTAGACGTCGGGCCCTCATACCACCTCATGGAGTCTGTTTCTGACTGTTTGAGTGGACACATACACATCTGTGGCCTGCTAGAGGCCATTCTGCAGGGCTTTGGCAGTGCTCCTCCTGCTCCCCATTGCACAAAGGCGGAGGTAGCAGTCCTGCTGCTGGGTTGTTGCCCTCCTACGGCCTCCTTCCCGTCTCCTGATGTACTGGTCTGTCTCCTGGTAGCGCCTCCATGCTCTGGACACTACGCTGACAGACACAGCAAACCTTCTTGCCACAGCTCGCATCAACGTGCCATCCTGGATGAGCTGCACTACCTGAGCCACTTGTGTGGGTTGTAGACTCCGTCTCATGCTACCACTAGAGTGAAAGCACCGCCAGCATTCAAAAGTGACCAAAACATCAGCCAGGAAGCATAGGAACTGAGAAGTGGTCTGTGGTCACCACCTGGGTGTCTTGCTAATTGCCTATAATTTCCACCTGCTGTCTGTTCCATTTGCACAACAGCATGTGAAATTGATTGTCAATCAGTGTTGCTTCCTTAGTGGACAGTGTGATTTCACAGAAGTGGGATTGACTTGGAGTTACATTGTGTTGTTTAAGTGTTCCCTTAATTTTTTTGAGCAGTGTAGTTGGCAAGGTTGGCACCTGTTTTATTACCAATCCACAGATTGGGCCAGGCTGGATACAGTTGGGTAATATGGAGGGGCCCTTACTCTTTATATTTCTACCCTTAAAGGAGAACGCCAGACCATAAAAATTGTCCCCCATAGTGCCGGCAGTAAAAAAATAAAGATGTACATACCTTCCTCCGCTCCCCCGGGGCCTCCGGTAACCGGCACCGGTCTCCGCCGCAATCCACTTCCTGGTTGCCGGTGGTCGGATGAATCAGCCAATCACCAGCCACAGCGCAGTCCGACTCGGCCGGCGATAGGCTGAGTGGCAGTGTGAAAACGCTTCAGGACACAAAATTCTTCACTACACCGGCACCTGCGGCCAGGGCCGAAAACGTCACACTGCAGCTCAGCCTATTGCCGGCAGAGTCGGACTGCGCTGCGGCTGGTGATTGGCTGATTCATCCAACCACCGGCAACCAGGAAGTGGACTGCGGCCGAGACCAGAGCCGGTTACCGGAGGCCCCCGGGGGAGCGGAGGAAGGTATGTACATCTTTATTTTTTTTACCGCCGGCACTATGGGGGACAATTTTTATGGTCTGGAGTTCTCCTTTAAGTCAGTGCCCAATGTCGTTTAACCCCTTAAATACCTCAGTTACTTATTCAAAATACTGAAAAGGTATATAGTTGGTAAGGTTGGCACCTGTTTCATTCTTTATATTTCCCCCCTTTGGTCAGTGGCCCAATGTCGTTTAACCCCTTGAAATCACCAGTTACTTATTCAAAATGCAGAAAAAGTATATAGATGGCTTGGTTGGCACATGGTTATTTGCCAATCCACTGTTTGGGCCAGGTGGGATACAGTTGGATATTATGGAGGGGCCCTTACTCTTTATATTTCCACCCTTAAATCAGTGGCCCAACGGTGTTTAACACCTTAAATTCCTCAGTTACTTATTTAAAATGTATAAAAATGTGTATAGTTGGCAAGGTTGGCACCTGTTTTCTTGCCATTCCACTGTTTCAGTCAGGCTGGATACAGTTGGGTATTATGCAGGGCCCTTACTCTTTATATTTCCACCCTTAGGTCAGTGGCCCGACAGCATTTAACCCTTTAAATTCCTCAGTTACTTATTCAAAATGCATTTTTTTTTCAACCATTGTTTATTATCGGGGTTTTTTTTTTCAGCAAAAACACTAAACAATCTAGACTTTTCTGAATTTGATTGTTCCCAAATAATATTCAACATTTATGTATAAAAAAAAATAATACAGATTTACTGCAGAGGAATAAGAGGAGAAATGGGGTTTTCTGTCATAGTTATCTATAAGAAAATGCTCGAAAAAGAAGCTGGCCGAATAAGAAACCAACTTCAGCCTCGATGCTGCTTGCCACTTCCTGGTCTCCAACATAAACAACCAAACACTGCATCGGTTATGTGGATAGGAATAAACTTTTGGAGACTTTAATGTACTGTACCTTCCTGGACGCTGTCACATCTTGTGAGCAAAAGCCACCGGATTTTGTGAGTTTTGCATTAGTTTACAAGATAGTCACAGGTACAAGTACACAAGCACTTTAGGTAAGCAGAACTAACATGGCGACGAACAGGTTAAATGTGCAGCACAACACCTCAGCTTTCCAAACTGCTCTCAGCAGTTACATACACCACAGGACACCATTACTATGGACTTACAATCGGTTTCATACTCACCGGAGCCCAGCCAACAGAAGAAGCGAGCAAACTCGGTGTGACTGCAGTCACGTGACTGGGCGCGCGCGTAACTCCGGTCACTTGGCTGCTTGTGGAAAGCGGCGAACTTCCTCAAAGCAGTGTGTGGTGAGTTAGCAGAAAGCTGTAATAGCGTAACTCCAGGACTGCATGGGAAACTGCTACGGTGCACAAGTACCTGGATAGATGCCGAGGTTTCCACATGACTTGTCATTTGTTAGCTACCTATTGTTTTAGACTGTTGTCACCTACAGATCCTTAGGGGGCCATCAGCTTGGTCCTAGGCAGGTTTCTTTTTTGGCATCCTCTGTGTCTAATAACGGAGCTTAGGCTGGGTTCACATCACGTTTTTGCCATACTGTTTTCAATCCGTTTTTCTAAAGAAAACCGTATGGCAAAAAAAGGATGGAACAGTATGGAAAAAAGTAAACCGTATGCGTTTTTTAAACAGTATACTGTTTTTAAAAGTGCATACAGTTCAGTCAGTTTTTATAGAAAAAAACCCATACGTTTTAGAAAATTTTGTCCATTTTTTTAATGGGAGGGGTCTTGGGTGGGGACTTTAGGATTCAAATGCGCAGGTGCAAAGTAAAAACGTATACGTTTTTCCCATATGGAACCGTATAAATGTACGTTTCCCATTGACGTCCATGTTAAAAAAAAATAAACGTATGCGGTTGCAGTACGGTTTTTAAACCGGAGTCAAAACCGTGGTTGACCTCGATTTTGTCTCCGGTTTAAAATCCGTACTGCAACCGCATACGTTTTTTTTTAACATGGACGTCAATGGGAAACGCACATGTACACGGTTCCATACGGGAAAAACATACGGTTTTCTTTAAAAAAATGAAGAAATGGAGTTCCTTCTAGTGCAGTTTTATAGCCAAAGTCAGAAGTGGATCTAGTAGGAAGGAGAAGTATTAATCTCTCCTTTTATGTTTCCCGTTCTTTTTTAATACACTTGTGGCTTTGGCGTAAAAACTGTTGTGTAGCGGTATTCTGAAAAAAACAGCAGAAAAAACTGTGTGGAAACTTAGCCATAAGGGCGCAAGGCTTTTTTTTTTTTTTTTTTTTTTGCATTTTTCGTTTTTTCTCTCCTTGCTTTCTAATAGCCTTAAAGGAGAACTCCAGAATATAAAAATTGTCCCCCATACTGCCGGCAGTAAAAAAAAAATAAACATGTACTTACCTTCCTCCGCTCCCCAGGGGCCTCCGGTAACCGGCTCTGCTCTCCGCCGCGATCCTCTTCCTTGTTGCTGGTGGTCATCGAACTATACTGCGCTCAGCCAATCACCGGCCGCAGTAAAGTCCCGACTCGGCCGGCGATATGCTGAGCGGCAGTGTGAGAATGCTTCAAGACACACAATTCTTCACTACACCAGCACCTGCTGCCGGGGCCAAAAACGGACAGCGAAGTCCCGGCTCGGCTGGCGATAGGCTGAGCGGCAGGCTCAGCCTATCGCAAGCCGAGCCGGGACTTCACTGCGGCAGGTGATTGGCTGAGTGCAGTATGATTCACCGACCACCAGCAACCAGGAAGAGGATCGCGGCGGAGCCGGTTACCGGAAGCCCCGGGGGAGCAGAGGAAGGTATGTACATCTTTATTTTTTTACTGCCGACACTATGGGGGACAATTTTTATCTTCTGGAGTTCTCCTTTAAATTTTCACCTAGAGACCCATATGTTTGGCCTTGTTTTTTTCACCACAAATTCTTTTTTTATAATGACATCACTAGTTTTTCACCAAATCTACCATGAAATAAAAACTATTTGTCTGAAAATTAGTTTGCTTAGCCCCTTAAGGACACAGCTAATTTTCACCTTAAAGGGGTATTCTAGGCCAAAACTTTTTTAATATTTCAACTGGCTCCGGAAAGTTAAACAGATTTGTAAATGACTTCTGTTAATAAATCTTAATCCTTCCAATAGTTATTAGCTTCTGAAGTTGAGTTGCTGTTCTCTGATGACTCACGTCCCGGGAGCTGTGCAGTTCCTATGGGGATATTCTCCCATCATGCACAGCTCCCGGGACGTGACATCATCATTGAGCAGTTAGACAAAAAACTTCAGAAGCTAATAACTATTGGAAGGATTAAGATTTTTTAATAGAAGTAATTTACAAATCTGTTTTAACTTTCCGGAGCCAGTTGATATATATAAAAAAAGGTTTTGCCTGGAATACCCCTTTAACCCCTTAAGGACCGGAGGTTTTTCCGTTTTTGCATTTTCGTTTTTTGCTCCTTGCCTTTAAAAAATCATAACTCTTTCAAATTTACACCTAAAATCCATATGATGGCTTATTTTTTGCGCCACCAATTCTACTTTGTAATGATGTCAGTCATTTTGCCCAAAAATCTATGGTGAAGCGGGAAAAAAAATCATTGTGCGACAAAATTGAAAAAAAAACGCTGTTTTGTAACTTTTGGGGGCTTCCGTTTCTACGTAGTACATTTTTCGGTAAAAATGACACCTGATATGTATTCTGTAGGTCCATACGATTAAAATTATACCCTACTTATATACGTTTGATTTTGTCGGACTTCTGGAAAAAATCATAACTACATGCAGGAAAATTAATACGTTTAAAATTGTCATCTTCTGACGCCGATAACTTTTTTATTTTTCCGTGTATGGGGCGGTATGAGGGCTCATTTTTTGCGCCGTGATCTGAAGTTTTTAATGATACCATTTTTGCATTGATAGGACTTATTGATCACTTTTTATTCATTTTTAAATGATATTAAAAGTGACCAAAAATGCACTATTTTGGACTTTGGAATTTTTTTGCGCGCACGCCATTGACCGAGCGGTTTTATTAATGATATATTTTTATAATTCGGACATTTCCGCACGCGGTGATACCACATATGTTTATTTTTATTTTTATTTACACTGTGTTTTTTTTTTATTGGAAAAGGGGGGTGATTCAAACTTTTAATAGGGGAGGAGTTAAATGATCTTTATTCACTTTTTTTTTTTCACTTTTTTTTTGCAGTGTTATAGGTCCCATAGGGACCTATAACACTGCACACACTGATCTTCTATGTTGATCACTGGTTTCTCATAAGAAACCAGTGATCGACGATTCTGCCGCATGACTGCTCATGCCTGGATCTCGGGCATTGAGCAGTCATTCGGCGATCGGACAGCGAGGAGGCAGGAAGGGGCCCTCCCGCTGTCCTGTCAGCTGTTCAGGATGCCGCGATTAGCCGCGGCTATCCCGAACAGCTCGACTGAGCTAGTCGGGAACTTTCACTTTTAGCCGCGCGTCTCAGCTCTGAGCGTGCGGCTAAAGGGTTAATAGCGCGCGGCGCCGCGATCGGCGCTGCGCGCTATTAGAGGCGGGTCCCGGCTTCACTATGACGCCGGGCCCGCCATGATATGACGCGGGGTTACTGTGTAACCCCGCGTTATATCAGAAGAGCAGGACCAAGGACGTACCGGTACGTCCTTGGTCCTTAAGGGGTTAAGGACGCAGGCCTTTTTTCCAAATCTGACCACTGTCACTTTAAGCATTAATAACTCTGGGATGCTTTTACTTTTCATTCTGATTCCGAGAATGTTTTTTCGTGACATATTCTACTTTATATTAGTGGTAAAATTTTGTCGATACTTGCATCATTACTTGGTGAAAAATTCCAAAATTTGATGAAAAATTTGAAAAGTTTGCAATTATTTTACTTTGAAGCTCTCTGCTTATAAGGAAAATGGATATCCCAAATAAATTATATATTGATTCACATATACAATATGTCTACGTTTTGTTTGCATCATAAAGTTGATTTGATTTTACTTTGGAGGGCTTCAAAATATAGCAGCAATTTTTCACAAAATTTTCAAAATCTGAATTTTTCAGGGACCATTTCAGTTTTGAAGTGGATTTGAGGGGCCTACATATTAGAAATACCCCATTATAAAGCTGCACCCCTCAAAGTATTCAAAATGACATTTAGTAAGTGTGTTACCCCTTTAGGTGTTTCACAGGAATAGCAGCAAAGTGAAGGAGAAAATTCTAAATCTTAATTTTTTACACTTGCATGTTCTTGTAGACCCAGTTTTTTAATTTTTACAAGGGGTAAAAGGAGAAAAATCTTCCTAAAATTTGTAACCCAATTTATCTCGAGTAAGGAAATAGTATGTCAAGTGTTCGGCGGGTGCAATAGAGGGCTCAGAAGGGAATGAGCAACAATGGGATTTTGGAGACTGAGTTATTCTGAAATGGTTTTTGGGGGGCATGTCACATTTAGGAAGCCCCTATGGTGCCAGAACAGGAAGAAAACCCCCACATAGTTACATAGTTACATAGTTAGTATGATTGAAAAAAGACATGCGTCCATCAAGTCCAACCAGGGAATTGAAGTGAAGGGTGTAAGGGGATAAGGGAAAGGGATGTAGTTTTATAATTCTGCATAAGCATTAATGTTATTTTGTTCCAAGAATGTATCTAACCCTGTTTTAAAGCTATTAATTGTTCCTGCTGTGACCAGTTCCTGAGGTAGACCGTTCCATAAATTCACAGTCCTCACGGTAAAGAAGGCTTGTCGCCCCTTTAGACTAAACCTTTTCCTCTTCAGACGGAGGGAGTGCCCCCTCGTCCTTTGGGGGGGTTTAACCTGGAACAGTTTTTCTCCATATTTTTTGTATGGGCCATTTATATACTTATATACGTTTATCATATCCCCCCTTAAACGTCTCTTCTCAAGACTAAACAATTGTAACTCCTTTAATCGCTCCTCATAGCTAAGATGTTCCATGCCCCATATTAGTTTAGTCGCGCGTCTCTGCACCCTTTCCAACTCCGCAGTGTCCCTTTTATGAACAGGTGACCAAAATGAATTTTGGAAACTACACCCCTCAGGGAACGTAACAAGGGGTGGAGTGAGCCTTAACACCCCACAGGTGTTTGACAACTTTTTGTTTAAAGTTGGACGTGTAAATAAAAAAAAAATCACTAAAATGTTTTTTCCCCCCAAATTTTACATTTTTACAAGGAGTAATAGGAGAAAATGTCCACAAAATTTGTAACCCTGAGTATGGAAATACGTCAAGTGCACTGCGGGCGCACTACAATTCTCAGAAGAGAAGGAGTCACATTTGGCTTTTGGAAAGTAAATTTTGCTGAAATGGTTTTTGGGGGCATGTCACATTTAGGAAGCCCCTATGGTGGCAGAACAGCAAAAAAAAAAAAAAAAAAAAACAACACATGGCATACTATTTTGGAAACTTCATCCCTCAGGGAACGTAACAAGGGGTACAGTGAGCCTTAACCCCTTAACGACGCAGGACGCATATTTACGTCCTGCGCCGCCTCCCGCGATATGAAGCGGGATCACGCCGCGATCCCGCATCATATCGCGTCGGTCCCGGCACTCATCAACGGCCGGGACCCGCGGCTAATACCACACATCGCCGATCGCGGAGATGTGCGGTATTAACCCTTTAGAAGCGGCGGTCAAAGCTGACCGCCACTTCTAAAGTAAAATTGAAAGTGACCCGGCTGCTTAGTCGGGCTGTTCGGGACCGCCGCGGTGAAATCGCGGCGTCCCGAACAGCTTACAGGACACCGGGAGGGCCCTTACCTGCCTCCTCGGTGTCCGATCGACGAATGACTGCTCCGTGTCTGAGATCCAGGCAGGAGCAGTCAAGCGCCGATAACGCTGATCACAGGCGTGTTAATGCACACCAGTGATCTGTGCAAGAGATCAGTGTGTGCAGTGTTATAGGTCCCTATGGGACCTATAACACTGCAAAAAAAAAGTAAAAAAAAAAAGTGTTAATAAAGGTCATTTAACCCCTTCCCTAATAAAAGTTTGAATCGCCCCCCTTTTCCCATAAAAAATAAATAAAACTGTAAAAAAAAAAAAAACATGTGGTATCGCCGCGTGCGTAAATGTCCGAACTATAAAAATATATCATGAATTAAACCGCACGGTCAATGGCGTACGCGCAAAAAAAATTCCAAAGTCAAAAAAAGCGCATTTTTGGTCACTTTTTATACCATTAAAAAATGAATAAAAAGTGATCAAAAAGTCCGATCAAAACAAAAATCATACCAATAAAAACTTCAGATCACGGCGCAAAAAATGAGTCCTCATACCGCCCTGTACGTGGAAAAATAAAAGTTATAGTGGTCAGAAGATGACATTTTTAAACGTATACATTTTCCTGCATGTAGTTATGATTTTTTCCAGAAGTGCGACAAAATCAAACCTATATAAGTAGGGTATCATTTTAACCATATGGTCCTACAGAATAATAAGGTGTAATATTTACCGAAATATGCACTGCGTAGAAACGGAAGCCCCCAAAAGTTACAAAATGGCGTTTTTTCTTCGATTTTGTCGTACAATGAATTTTTTTTCCGTTTCGCTGTGCATTTTTTACGGTAAATGACTGTCACTGCAAAGTAGAATTGGCGACGCAAAAAAAACAATATGGATTTTTAGGTGGAAAATTGAAAGGGTTATGATTTTTAAAAGGTAAGGAGGAAAAAATGAAAGTGCAAAAACTGAAAAACCCTGAGTCCTTAAGGGGTTAACACCCCACAAGTGTTTAACGACTTTTAGTTACATAGTTAGTATGGTTGAAAAAAGACATATGTCCATCAAGTCCAACCAGGGAATTGAAGTGAAGGGTGTAAGGGGATAAGGGAAAGGGATGTAGTTTTTATAATTCTGCATAAGCATTAATGTTATTTTGTTCCAGAAATGTATCTAACCCTGTTTTAAAGCTGTTAATTGTTCCTGCTGTGACCAGTTCCTGAGGTAGACCGTTCCATAAATTCACAGTCCTCACGGTAAAGAAGGCGTGTCGCCCCTTTAGACTAAACCTTTTCTTCTCCATCTTCTCCAGACGGAGGGAGTGCCCCCTCGTCCTTTGGGGGGGGTTTAACCCCTTAAGGACCCAGGACGTACTAGAACGTCCTGGCAACCTGGGCTTTAAGGACCCAGGACGTACTAGTACGTCCTGGTGTTTCTCCGGTCTCTGCCGCGCCCCAGGCAGAGATCGGAAGCGGATGCCTGCTGAAATGCTTCAGCAGGCATCCAGGGCAAACGCCGAGGGGGGACATGTAGGCCCCCCATGTCGGCGATCGCCGCAAATCGCAAGGGAAATCGCCCTTGCGATCTGCGGCGATACCGGGCTGATCGGGTCTCTGGGACCCGACCACCCGGTAATTTTGCATGATCCCGGCTGTCACAGACAGCCAGGACCATGCTGAAGTATCGGAGCGAGGTGGCAAGCCTGCCACCTCCTCCGATCCCCTGTGATCCGTTGGTTAGTTAACCGACCAATCGCAAGGGGGGGCGATTACTTCCTCCCGTCCTGCCCGTCCCCTGGAAGTCCGGAGAGGACGGGAGGAAGAGCGGAGGACGCAGCGGGGGACGGGGGAGTGCCTGGGACCGGCCCCGGTACTTACCTCGTCCCTGAAGAACCGGATCCCGGCGGCGGAGACGGCAGCGGCGGCGACAGGTGAGTAGATCTTCAGCCGCGGTCGGGCCCTTTACAGCAATGCACGTCGCCGTAAAGCGACATGCATTGCTGTAATGGGACCCTGTAAACTACAACTCCCAGCATGCCCAGACAGCCCTTGGCGTCTGGGCATGCTGGGAGTTGCAGTTTTGCAACATCTGGAGGTCCACAGTTTGGAGACCACTGTGCCCTTCCAGATGTTGCAAAACTACACATCCTCAGCATGCCCTTACTGTCCAGGCATGCTGGGAGTTGTAGTTCTGTAACATCTGGCCCTTCAGATGTTGCAGAACTACAACTCCCAGCATGCCTGGACAGTTTTGGCATACTGGGAGTTGTAGTTTTGCAACATCTGGAGGGCTGCGGCTGGGACACCACTACACAGTGGTCCCCAAACTGTTCTCCTCCAGCTGTTGCGTAACCACTACTCCCAATATGCCCTTCGGCTGCCTGGGCACGCTGGGAGTTGTGGTTTTGCAACAACTGGAGGCACACTGCCAGCATGCACTGATAGACTGTGCATGCTGGGAGTTGTAGTTTTGCAACAGCTGGAGGTCCCCCCCCCTGTGAATGTACAGGGTACATTCACATGGGCAGGGGGCTTACAATGAGTATCAGGCTGCAAGTTAGCGATGCAGCAAATTTTGCGCGGCAGCTCAAATTTGCAGCGGGAAACTCGCTGTAATCCCCCGCCCGCGTGACTGTACCCTAAAAACACTACACTACACTAACACAAAATAAAAAGTAAAAAAGACTACATATACACATACCCCTACACAGCCCCCCTCCCCAATAAAAATGAAAAACGTCTGGTACGCCACTGTTTCCAAAATGGAGCATCCAGCTGTTGCAAAACAACAACTCCCAGTATTGCCGGATAGCTGTTGACTGTCCAAGCATGCTGGGAGTTTTGCAACAGCTGGAGGCACCCTGTTTGGGAATCGCTGGCGTAGAATACCCCTATGTCCACCCCTATGCAAATCCCTAATTTAGTCCTCAAATGCGCATGGCGCTCTCACTTCGGAGCCCTGTCGTATTTCAAGGCAACAGTTTAGGGCCACATATGGGGTATCGCCGTACTCGGGAGAAATTGCCTAACAAATTTTGGGGGGTATTTTCTCCTTTCACCCCTTATGAAAAGGGGAAGTTGGGGTCTACACCAGCATGTTGGTGTAAAAAAAAAAATTTACACTAACATGCTGGTGTTGCCCTATACTTTTCATTTTGACAAGAGGTAAAAGGGGAAAAAAGCCCCCCAAAATTTATAATGCAGTTTCTCCTGACTACGGAAATACCCCATATGTGGGCATAAAGTGCTCTGGGGGCGCACAACAAGGCCCAGAAGGGAGAGTGCACCATGCACATTTGAAGTGATTTGCACAGGGGTGGATGATTGTTACAGCGGTTTTGACAAATGCAAAAAAAACAAAACCCCACATGTGACCCCATTTCGGAAACTACACCCCTCACGGAATGTAATGAGGGGTGCAGTGAGAATTTACACCCCACTGGTGTCTGACAAATCTTTGGAACAATGGGCTGTGCAAATAAAAAATTTTGTACAGCCCACTGTTCCAAAGATCTGACAGACACCAGTGGGGGGTAAATGCTCACTGTACCCCTTGTTACGTTCCTCAAGGGGTCTAGTTTCCAAAATGGTATGCCATGTGGGGTTATTTTTCTGTCCTGGCACCATAGGGGCTTCCTAAATGCGACATGCCCCCCAACCAAAATTTGCTCTCAAAAAGCCAAATATGACTCCTTCTCTTCTGAGCATTGTAGTTCGCCCGTAGTGCACTTCAGGTCAACTTATGGGGTACCTTCATACTCAGAAGAGATGGGGTTACAAATTTTGGGGGTATTTTCTGCTATTAACCCTTGCAAAAATGTGAAATATTGGGGGAAACACACATTTTAGTGAAATTTTTTTTTTTTTTTTTTTACATATGCAAAAGTCGTGAAACACCTGTGGGGTATTAAGGCTCACTTAATTCCTTGTTACATTCCTCAAGGGGTCTAGTTTTCAAAATGGTATGGCATGTGTTTTTTTTTTTTTTTTTTTTGCTGTTCTGGCACCATAGGGGCTTCCTAAATTCAACATGCCCCCCAAAAACCATTTCTGAAAAACGTACTCTCCAAAATCCCCTTGTCGCTCCTTCGCTTCTGAGCCCTCTACTGCGCCCGCCGAACACTTTACACAGACATAAGAGGTATGTGCTTACTCGAGAGAAATTGGGCTACAAATACAAGTATAAATTCTCTCCTTTTACCCCTTGTAAAAATTAAAAAATTGGGTCTACAAGAAAATACGAGTGTAAAAAATGAAGATTGTGAATTTTCTCCTTCACTTTGCTGCTATTCCTGTGAAACACCTGAAGGGTTAAAATGCTGACTGAATGTCATTTTGAATACTTTGGGGGTTGCAGTTTTTATAATGGGGTAATTTGTGGGGTATTTCTAATATGAAGACCCTTCAAATCCACTTCAAACCTGAACTGGTCCCTGAAAAATAGTGAGTTTGAAAATTTTGTGAAAAATTGGAAAATTGCTGCTGAACTTTGAAGCCCTCTGGTGTCTTCCAAAAGTAAAAACTCATCAATTTTATGATGCAAACATAAAGTAGACATATTGTATATGTGAATAAAATAGAATAAATATTTGGAATATCCATTTCCTTACAAGCAGAAAGCTTCAAAGTTAGAAAAATGCAAAATTTTCAAATTTTTCATCAAATTTTGGGATTTTTCACCAAGAAAGGATGCAAGTTACCACAAAATTTTACCACTATGTTAAAGTAGAATATGTCACGAAAAAACAATCTCGGAATCAGAATGATAACTAAAAGCATTCCAGAGTTATTAATGTTTAACCCCTTAAGGACTCAGCCCATTTTGGCCTTAAGGACTCAGACAATTTAATTTTTACGTTTTCATTTTTTCCTCCTCGCCTTCTAAAAATCATAACTCTTTTATATTTTCATCCACAGACTAGTATGAGGGCTTATTTTTTGCGTGACCAGTTGTCCTTTGTAATGACATCACTCATTATATCATAAAATGTATGGCGCAACCAAAAAACACTATTTTTGTGGGGAAATTAAAACGAAAAACGCAATTTTGCTAATTTTGGAAGGTTTTGTTTTCACGCCGTACAATTGACGTGTGCTCTTTATTCTTAGGGTCAATACGATTAAAATGATACCCATTATTATATACTTTTATATTATTGTTGCGCTTAAAAAAAATCACAAACTTTTTAACCAAATTAGTACGTTTATAATCCCTTTATTTTGATGACCTCTAACTTTTTTATTTTTCCGTATAAGTGGCGGTATGGGGGCTCATTTTTTGCGCCATGATCTGTACTTTTTTTGATACCACATTTACATATAAAAAACTTTTAATACACTTTTTATAATTTTTTTTTTAATAAAATGTATTAAAGTAGGAATTTTGGACTTTTTTTTTTTTTTTTTCGTTCACGCCGTTCACCGTACGGGATCATTAACATTTTATTTTAATAGTTCGGACATTTACGCACGCGGCGATACCAAATATGTCTATAAAAAATGTTTTTTACGCTTTTTGGGGGTAAAATAGGAAAAAACGGACGTTTTACTTTTTTATTGGGGATGGGGATTTTTCACTTTTTTTTTACTTTTACATTTTTTAACTTTTTTTTTTACACTTGAATAGTCCCCATAGAGGACTATTCATAGCAATACCATGATTGCTAATACTGATCTGTTCTATGTATAGGACATAGAACAGATCAGTATTATCGGTCATCTCCTGCTCTGGTCTGCTTGATCACAGACCAGAGCAGGAGACGCCGGGAGCCGCACGGAGGAAGGAGAGGGGACCTCCGTGCGGCGTTATGAATGATCGGATCCCCGCAGCAGCGCTGCGGGCGATCCGATCGTTCATTTAAATCGCGAACTCCCGCAGATGCCGGGATCTGTATTGATCCCGGCACCTGAGGGGTTAATGGCGGACGCCCGCGAGATCGCGGGCGTCGGCCATTGCCGGCGGGTCCCTGGCTGCGATCAGCAGCCGGGATCAGCCGCGCATGACACGGGCATCGCTCCGATGCCCGCGGTTATGCTTAGGACGTAAATGTACGTCCTGGTGCGTTAAGTACCACCTCACCAGGACGTACATTTATGTCCTGCGTCCTTAAGGGGTTAAAGTGACAGTGGTCAGATGTGCAAAAAATGGCCGGGTCCTAAGGTGTAAAATGGCTGGGTCCTTAAGGGGTTAACCTGGAACAGTTTTTTTCCATATTTTTTGTATGGGCCATTTATATACTTATATACGTTTATCATATCCCCCCTTAAACGTCTCTTCTCAAGACTAAACAATTGTAACTCCTTTAATCGCTCCTCAAAGCTAAGATGTTCCATGCCCAATATTAGTTTAGTCGCGCGTCTCTGCACCCTTTCCAACTCCGCAGTGTCCCTTTTATGAACAGGCGACCAAATCTGAACAGCATATTCCAGGTGAGGCCGTACCAATGCTTTATTGGAAGGGGTGGCTGAGTATTTAAACTAGGTGAGTGGGGGGAGGATAATAAAGCAAAGAAAGCAGACAGTGGGATGGATAGGTTAGAGAGGGGTCAGGACATAATGGCGGGTGGAGAGGAGTCCTGTGGGGGGAGGTTAAGAACAGTGGATAAGGAGATTCATGCGTTACAAACCAGCTGTAAAAATAAATGTAGCCCGAAAAATTGTTATCCCAATAATTCAAAAAATTCCATTAGCCCCAATAACTCAATAACTACAATAAGCCCCATTAACTCAAAAAATACCGTTAGCCTCAATAACTTAAATAACAACGTTAGACGCAATAACGCAAAAAATCCCATTAGCCCCAATAACTTAAATAATAACGTTAGACCCAATAACTCAAAAAATCCCATTAGCCCCAATAACTTAAATAGTACAATTAGCCCTTATAACTCAAAAAATGACATTAACCCCAATAACTCTGAAAATCCCATTAGTGAGACTATATGTGTAAAACTTAATGGAAATGTAAAGTGTATGTTCACAAATGCCAGAAGCCTAGCAAATAAAATGGGGGAGCTTGAGGCCTTGATACTGGAGGAACATATTGATATAGTTGGGGTCACTGAGACATGGCTGGACTCCTCGCATGACTGGGCTGTTAATCTGCAGGGGTTTACATTGTTTCGCAAGGATAGAATGAACAGAAAAGGTGGTGGAGTCTGTCTGTATGTAAGAAGTGGTATGAAAGTCAATGTGAACGATGCCATAGTGTGTGATGATTCTGAGGAGGTGGAATCACTGTGGGTAGAATTACAAAAGGAGGGAAATACTGAAAAAATATTTGGTGTAATTTACAGACCCCCTAATATCACTGAAGAGATAGAAGGTCGGCTGTATAAACAAATAGAGAGGGCCGCCCGGGCAGGTACAGTGGTAATAATGGGAGATTTTAACTATCCAGATATAGATTGGGGCCGGGGGTTGGCTAAAACTACAAAGGGGAGAAAATTCCTAAATTTATTGCAGGATAATTTTATGGACCAGTTTGTGGAGGACCCAACAAGAAGTGATGCCTTGTTGGATCTGATCATTTCCAACAACGCAGAGCTGGTTGGTAATGTAACTGTGAGGGAAAACCTTGGTAATAGCGACCACAATATAGTTACTTTTGACATAAAATGTAGAAAACAAAGACAGACGGGGAAAGCAAAAACATATAACTTTAAAAAGGCAAACTTCCCTGGGTTGAGGGCTGCACTACAGGACATAGACTGGGGGGAGGTGTTCTCAAATGCTGATGCAGAAGGTAAATGGGACATCTTTAAATCGACTCTAAATAACTATACAGCTAAATATATACCAAAGGGGAACAAATATAAACGATTAAAACTAAATCCTACATGGCTGACAAATGAGGTTAAAAGAGCAATAAACAACAAAAAAATAGCCTTCAAAAAATACAAATCTGATGGGTCAGCTATAACATTTAAACAGTACAAGGAGCTTAATAAAATCTGTAAAAATGTAATAAAAACAGCAAAAATTCAAAATGAGAGACAGGTGACCGAAGAAAGCAAAACTAATCCTAAATATTTTTTTAGATATATAAATACAAAAAAACCAAGGGCAAAGCATGTAGGACCCCTTAATAATGATAATGGGGAGGTTGTCACGTGCGATCAAGAGAAGGCGGAGCTACTGAATGGGTTCTTTAGTTCTGTATGTACTATGGAAGAAGGAGCTGACATTTGTCAGGTCAGTGCTGGTAACACATCATATAATGTATTGAACTGGCTTAATGTAGAGATGGTACAAGGTAAGTTAAGTAAAGTAAATATAAGCAAATCTCCAGGGCCGGATGGACTACACCCAAGAGTTCTTAGAGAGGTAAGTTCAGTAATATCTGTACCCTTGTTCATGATATTTAGAGATTCTCTGGTGTCTGGTATTGTGCCAAGGGACTGGCGCAAGGCTAATGTGGTACCAATCTTCAAGAAGGGCTCTAGGTCTTCGCCAGGCAATTATAGACCGGTAAGTCTAACGTGCATTGTGGGTAAATTGTTTGAAGGACTTATAAGGGATTACATACAGGAATACATAGGGGATAATAGTATTATAAGTGATAGCCAGCATGGGTTTACTAAGGATAGAAGATGTCAAACCAATCTAATTTGCTTTTATGAAGAGGTGAGTAGAAGCCTTGACAGAGGAATGGCTGTGGATATAGTGTTTCTGGATTTTGCCAAAGCGTTTGATACTGTCCCTCACAGACATCTGACAGGTAAGTTAAGGTCATTGGGCTTGGAAACTTTAGTTTGTAACTGGATTGAACACTGGCTCATGGATCGTACCCAGAGAGTGGTGGTAAATGATTCGTACTCTGATTGGTCCCCGGTTATTAGTGGTGTACCCCAAGGTTCAGTACTGGGCCCGCTGCTGTTTAATTTATTTATCAATGATATAGAGGATGGTATTAACAGCTCTGTTTCTATCTTTGCAGATGACACCAAGCTTTGTAGCACGGTACAGTCTATAGAGGATGTGCATAAGTTACAAGATGACTTGGATAGACTAAGTGTCTGGGCATCCACTTGGCAAATGAGGTTCAATGTGGATAAATGTAAAGTTATGCATCTGGGTACTAATAACCTGCATGCGTCGTATGTCTTAGGGGGGATTAAACTGGCAGAGTCACTGGTAGAGAAGGATCTGGGTGTACTTGTAGATCACAGACTACAAAATAGCATGCAATGTCAGGCTGCTGCTTCCAAAGCCGGCAGGATATTGTCATGTATAAAAAGAGGCATGGACTCGAGGGGCAGGGACATAATACTCCCCCTTTATAAAGCATTGGTACGGCCTCACCTGGAATATGCTGTTCAGTTTTGGTCGCCTGTTCATAAAAGGGACACTGCGGAGTTGGAAAGGGTGCAGAGACGCGCAACTAAACTAATATGGGGCATGGAACATCTTAGCTATGAGGAGCGATTAAAGGAGTTACAATTGTTTAGTCTTGAGAAGAGACGTTTAAGGGGGGATATGATAAACGTATATAAGTATATAAATGGCCCATACAAAAAATAAGGAGAAAAACTGTTCCAGGTTAAACCCCCCCAAAGGACGAGGGGGCACTCCCTCCGTCTGGAGAAGAAAAGGTTTAGTCTAAAGGGGCGGCACGCCTTCTTTACCGTGAGGACTGTGAATTTATGGAACGGTCTACCTCAGGAACTGGTCACAGCAGGAACAATTAACAGCTTTAAAGCAGGGTTAGATACATTCCTGGAACAAAATAACATTAATGCTTATGCAGAATTATAAAACTACATCCCTTTCCCTTATCCCCTTACATCCTTCCCTTCAATCCCCTGGTTGGACTTGATGGACGTATGTCTTTTTTCAACCAACCATACTAACTATGTAACTATAAAGGGGGAGTATGTCCCTGTCCCTTGAGTCCATGCCTCTTTTTATACATGACAATATCCTGCCGGCTTTGGAAGCAGCAGCCTGACATTGCATGCTATTCTGTAGTCTGTGATCTACAAGTACACCCAGATCCTTCTCTACCAGTGACTCTGCCAGTTTAATCCCCCCTAAGACATACGATGCATGCATGTTATTAGTACCCAGATGCATAACTTTACATTTATCCACATTGAACCTCATTTGCCAAGTGGATGCCCAGACACTTAGTCTATCCAAGTCATCTTGTAACCTATACACATCCTCTATAGACTGTACCGTGCTACAAAGCTTGGTGTCATCTGCAAAGATAGAAACAGAGCTGTTAATACCATCCTCTATATCATTGATAAATAAACTAAACAGCAGCGGGCCCAGTACTGAACCTTGGGGTACACCACTAATTGCCGGGGACCAATCAGAGTACGAATCATTGACCACCACTCTCTGGGTACGATCCATGAGCCAGTGTTCAATCCAGTTACAAACTAAAGTTTCCAAACCCAAAGACCTTAACTTACCTGTCAGATGTCTGTGAGGGACAGTATCAAACGCTTTGGCAAAATCCAGAAACACTATTTCCACAGCCATTCCTCTGTCAAGGTTTCTACTCACATCTTCATAAAAGCAAATTAGATTGGTTTGACATCTTCTATCCTTAGTAAACCCATGCTGGTTATCACTTATAATACAATTATCCCCTATCTATTCCTGTATGTAATCCCTTATAAGTCCTTCAAACAATTTACCCACAATGCACATTAGACTTACCGGTCTATAATTGCCTGGCGAAGACCTAGAGCCCTTCTTGAAGATTGGTACCACATTAGCCTTGCGCCAGTCCCTTGGCACAATACCAGACACCAGAGAATCTCTAAATATCATGAACAAGGGTACAGATATTATTGAACTTACCTCTCTAAGAACTCTTGGGTGTAGTCCATCCGGCCCTGGAGATTTGTTTACATTTACTTTACTTAACTTACCTTGTACCATCTCTACATTAAGCCAGTTCAGTACATTACATGATGTGTTACCAGCACTGACCTGGCCAATGTCAGCTCCTTTTTCCATAGTGTATACAGAACTAAAGAACCCATTCAGTAGCTCCGCCTTCTCTTGATCGCCCGTGACAACCTCCCCATTATCATTATTAAGGGGTCCTACATGCTCTGTCCTTGTTTTTTTTGTATTTATATATCTAAAAAAATATTTAGGATTAGTTTTGCTTTCTTTGGCCACCTGTCTCTCATTTTGAATTTTTGCTGTTTTTATTACAGTTTTACAGATTTTATTAAGCTCCTTGTACTGTTTAAATGTTATAGCTGACCCATCAGATTTGAATTTTTTGAAGGCTATGTTTTTTGTTGTTTATTGCTCTTTTAACATCATTTGTCAGCCATGTAGGATTTAGTTTTAATCGTTTATATTTGTTCCCCTTTGGTATATATTTAGCTGTATAGTTATTTAGAGTTGATTTAAAGATGTCCCATTTACCTTCTGTATCAGTATTTGAGAACACCTCCCCCCAGTCTATGTCCTGTAGTGCAGCTCTCAGCCCAGGGAAATTTGCCTTTTTAGAGTTATATGTTTTTGCCTTCCCCGTCTGTCTTTGTTTTCTACATTTTAAGTCAAAAGTACATATATTGTGGTCGCTATTACCAAGGTTTTCCCGCACAGTTACATTACCAATCAGCTCTGCGTTATTGGAAATGATCAGATCCAACAAGGCATCACTTCTTGTTGGGTCCTCCACAAACTGGCCCATAAAATTATCCTGCAATAAATTTAGGAATTTTCTCTCCTTTGTAGTTTTAGCCAGCCCCCTGCCCCAATCTATATCTGGATAGTTAAAATCTCCCATTATTACCACTGTACCTGCCCGGGCGGCCCTCTCTATTTGTTTATACAGCTAAACTTCAGTGATATTAGGGGGTCTGTAGATTACACCAAATACTATTTTTTTCAATATTTCCCTCCTTTTGTAATTCTACCCACAGTGATTCCACATCCTCAGAATCATCACACACTATGGCATTGTTCACACTGGCTTTCATACCACTTCTTACATACAGACAGACTCCACCACCTTTTCTGTTCATTCTATCTTTGCGAAACAATGTAAACCCCTGCAGATTGACAGCCCAGTCATGCGAGGAGTCCAGCCATGTCTCAGTGACCCCAACTATATCAATATGTTCCTCCAGTATCAAGGCCTCAAGCTCCCCCATTTTATTTGCTAGGCTTCTGGCATTTGTGAACATACACTTTACATTTCCATTAAGTTTTACACATATAGTCTCACTAATGGGATTTTCAGAGTTATTGGGGTTAATGTTGTTATTATTTGAGTTATAAGGACTAATTGTACTATTTAAGTTATTGGGGCTAATGGGATTTTTTGCGTTATTGGGTCTAACGTTGTTATTTAATTTATTGGGGCTAACGGTATTTTTTGAGTTAATGGGCTTATTGTAGATATTGAGTTATTGGGGCTAATGGATTTTTTTTTAATTATTGGGATTACAATTTTTCGGGCTACATTTATTTTTTCGGCTGGTTTGTAACCCATGGATCTCCTTATCCACTGCTCTTAACCTCCCCCCACAGGACTCCTCTCCACCCACCATTATGTCCTGACCCCTCTCTAACCTATCCATCCCACGGTCTGCTTTCTTTGCTTTATTATCCTCCCCCCACCCACCTAGTTTAAATACTCAGCCATCCCTTCCAGTTAAAGTTGATTAATTATTTTTTTCACTAAAATACAATTTTTTCCCCAAATTTTTCATTTCTACAAGGGGTAATAGGAGAAAATGCCCCTCAAAATTTGTAACCCCATCTCTTCTGAGTATGGAAATACCCCATGTGTGGGCGTCAAGTGCTCTGCTGGCACACTACAATGCTCAGAAGAGAAGGAGCGCCATTGAGATTATGCCTTGTGCATTTACAAAGCCCCCCGTGGTGCCAGAACAGTGGACCTCCCCACATGTGACCCCATTTTGGAAACTACACCCTCCTCAGAATTTATTAAGGGGTGCAGTGAGTATTTACACCCTACTGGCGTTTGACAGATCTTTGGAACAGTGGGCTGTGCAAATGAAAAATTACATTTTCCATTTTCCAAAAATCTGTCAGACACCTGTGGGGAGTAAATGCTCACTGCCACCCCTTATTACATTCCGTGAGGTGTGTAGTTTCCATAATGGGGTCACATGTGTCCATTGTTCTGGCACTATGGGGGCTTTGTAAACACACGTGGCCTTCAATTCCGGACAAATTTTCTCTTCAAAATCCCAATGGCGCTCGTTCTCTTCTGAGCATTGTAGTTCGCCCGCAGAGCACTTTACATCCACATATGGGGTATGTCCTTACTCAGAAGAAATGGGGTACCAAATTTTGGGGGGCTTTTTTCCTATTTTTCCTTGTGAAAATGAAAAATTTGGGGTAACACCAGCATTATAGTAAAAAAAATTTTTTTTTCATTTTCCTGTCCAAATTTAAGGAAAATTCATCAAACACCTGTGGGGTGTTCGGGCTCCCCATACCCCTTGTTACGTTCCGTGAGGGGTGTAGTTTCCAAAATGGGGTCACATGTGGATATTTAGTTTTTTGCGTTTATGTCAGAACCGCTGTAAAATCAGCCACCCCTGTGCAAATCACCAATTTAGGCCTCAAATGTACATGGTGCGCTCTCACTCCTGAGCCTTGTTGTGCGCCCATAGAGCATTTTACGCCCACATATGGGGTATTTCTGTACTCAGGAGAAATTGCGTTACTAATAAATTTTTTTCCTTTTACTGCTTGTGAAAATAAAAAGTATGGGGCAACACCAGCATGTTAGTGTAAACATTAACTTTTTTTTTACACTAACAGGCTGGTGTAACCCCCAACTTTTCCTTTTCATAAGGGGTAAAAGGAGAAAACGCCCCCCCCCCCCCCAAAAAAAATGGAGTGCAATTTCTCCCGATTACGGAAATACCCCATATGTGGCCCTAAACTGTTGCCTTGAAATACGACAGGGCTCTGAAGTGAGAGCGCCATGCGCATTTGAGGACTAAATTAGGACTTGCATAGGGGTGGACATAGGACGCCAGTGATTCCCAAACAGGGTGCCTCCAGCTGTTGCTTAACTCCTAGCATGCCTGGACAGTCAGTGGCTGTCCAGAAATGCTGGGAGTTGTTGTTTTGCAACTGCTGCCGCGTCTCTATGTGTGTGGTCACATGATTTATCATGTGACCATCACTTGACGCGCCGGCTCGGGGCGCGAACGTCGGGGATGATGCAGAGAGTGTGCGCCGATGTTTTGGACCAGGTAAGGAGATTTTTTACTCACTACTTCCTCCCGGAGCTATTCCTGATTGGTCCTTGGGCACATAAATAGCCACTATTTCATGGATGCCGTCACCCCCGGACGAAGGTCAGCAGACCGAAACACGTGTAGGGGTGGCGGCATCCTGGGACTTGCAGTACTTTCTCCATATTACTGTGGTATGTATATGTTACTTATCTGTTACTATATGATCAATGCCTAGGCCTTATCTTGTTTGCACTTGCACTTTAACCGGAATTGCCAGCATATGTACTTATTGTACTTCCTTGTCTCAGTAATTGTACACACAAACATAATGAGATTTAGCAGTATTTGCACATCTATTGCCATTGTCCCAGGTATGCCGCCTGTCTGTGCCGTATTCCTCCTTTTTTAACATCATGAAATAAAGTTTATATTTTATATTTTGACTTATAATTTTTGAGTAGCTCCTTTTTTCTTTGGATTCATTATTATTTGGAGTCTAACAAAGAGGCTGTTTTGCACACGTGGCTAGGGGTTGAGTTGCATACATACAGTTATTATCTTTTTTTACATGAATACCCAATTTTGGGCAATCCTATACATTTCTAATATTTATTGATCTGTTATACCCCACACAGTAGTGCTTTTTTTTCACGTTTTTGTTGTAAAATCACCAATATAGGCCTCAAATGTACATAGTTTTCTCTCACTTCTGAGTCTTGTTGTGCGCTTGCAGTGCATTTTACGCCCACATATGGGGTATTTCCGTACTCGGGGGAAATTGCGTTACACATTTTGGGGGTCTTTTTTTCCTTTTACCTCTTGTGAAAATAAAAAGTATGGGGCAACACCAGCATGTTAGTGTAAAAAACATTATTTATTTTTTTTACACTAACTGGCTGATGTAGACCCCAACTTTTCCTTTTTGTAAGGGGTAAAAGGAGAAAAAGCCCCCCAAAATTTGTAGTGCAATTTCTCCCGAGTATGGAAATACCCCATATGTGGCCCTAAACTGTTTCCTTGAAATACGACAGGGCTCTGAAGTGAGAGAGCACCAAGCACATTTCAGGACTAAAATAGGGATTGCATAGGGTTGGACATAGGGGTATTCTACGCCAGTGATTCCCAAACAGGGTGGCTTCAGCTGTTGCTAAACTCTGCTAAACAGTGGCTGTACAGAAATGCCGGGGAGTTGTTGTTTTGCAACAGCTGGAGGCTCCGTTTTGGAAACACTGCCGTCCGATGTTTTTTATTTTTATTTGGGGGGCGGTGTAAGGGGGTGTATATTTAGTGTTTTACCCTTTATTATATGATAGTGTAGTGAAATGTAGTGTTTTCAGGGTACATTCGCACTGGCGCAGGTTTACAGTGAGTTTCCCGCTAGGAGTTTGCGCTGCGGCAGAAAATTTGCCGCAGCTCAAACTTGAGGCAGGAAACTTACTGTAAACCTGCCCGTTTAAATATACAACATTCACATGGGGGAGGGGGGGGGGAACCTCCAGCTGTTGCAAAACTACAACTCTCAGCATGCACTGATTACCGAAGGGCATGCTGGTAGATGTAGTTATGCAACAGCTGGAGGTACACAACTACAACTCCCACCATGGCAAGACAGTTGTTTGCTGTTTGAGCATGCTGGGATTTTCAGTTTTGCAACATCTGGAGGGCTACTGCACAGTGATCTCCAAACTGTGGCCCTCCAGATGTTGCAAAACTAAATATCCCAGCATGCTCAGACAGCAAACTCCTGTGTGGGCATGCTGGGAGTTGTAGTTTTGCAAGATCTGGACGGCCACAGTTCAGAGACCACTGCACAGTGATCTGCAAACTGTAGCCCTCTAAATCTTGCAAAACTACACATCCCAGCATGCCCAAATGGCTGTCTGGGCATGCTGGGAGTTGTAGTTTTGCAACATCTGGGGGGGGGCTACAGTTTAAAGAGCATTGTATAGTGGTCTCCAAACTTTAGCCCCCCCCCCCCCCCAGATGTTGCTAGGCAACTACTCACCAGCTTCCATAGTGTTCACCAGTGAGCCACGAGTGAGCCGCACATCATCGCCGCCACCGGTCAGGTAAGGGACCTCCACTGCCGCCGGTCACGCTACAGTTCCCCCGTTCTGCCCGGATTACCGTCGGTGGGCAGGACGGGAACCGAACTTTTACCCCCCAATCTGCTATTGCTCGTCGCTTCTTGATGACCAATAGCAGGGATAGGAGGGGTGGCACCCTTGCCACCTAACTCCTATCCCTTCAGGGGGACCGGGGGTGTCTTGGAAACCCCCAATCCCCCTGATTTTCCAGTCACCAGACAACGGTATGACCCGGATCTGCTGAAAATCGTCGGTCTGAATTGATAGATATCAGCAGTCATCCCGGTCCCCGACCGGCTAGCGGTGGGGACCGGAATTCCCACGGGCGTATCCATACACCCTCCGTCCTTAAGGACTCGGGGTGCAGGGCGTATGCATACGCCCTTCGTCCTGAAGAGTTTAAAATTGTCCCCTTTTGACCCCCATTACACTTAATTAATTTTTTCATAAATGGGGCAAATTTTTTTTCAGCCTTTGCCTGTACCATTTTTGTTTTGACAGAACTTTTTGATCACTTTTTATAACATAAATAAAAATACGGAATTCTGGATTTTGTTTTTATGTTTGCGCCATTGACTGTGTGGTTTAATTAACACAATGGCCCAGATTTATCAGTTTGTAGAGCTTATTTTCCCGTATATTTGGCACAATTTTGGCGCAACTCCGCATATTTGCAACTTTTTCTTTGTTTACATCCCACCACTCATCTTGACATCTTGCTCACGTAGAAATTTTTTCACTTTCCAGTGCACCCTGATTTATCAACTGTGACTGTCACAGATCTAGGCGCATCCGATTAAAAAGCTCCAGGAATCTACAGCAGCTTGAACCTTGCTTATGTTTCTGCTTTTCTGACTACCTGATCACGGATCACACTGACTTACATCCCCACCTTGTCTCCCGCCCGCCCGCCCGCACCGCACATTTCCCATCTTTCTGCTACCTGTTGCAAGACTACAATTTTCAGCATGCCCCTAAAGTGAGGGCATGCTTGGAGTTGTAGCAGGCAGGAGATGTGCGGCGCAGGCGGGTAGGAGACAAGGGGGGGATGTAAATTAGTGCCCCAGTCATTAAGTGAGGGTAGCGGGTATAGAATCAGATGGCGCCCAGGCGGCTGGAGAATGATTCCAGCCCGGGCTCCTTTAACATACCTCGGCACCGTGAAGTTTTTGGAGTCCCTAATGTAATTTCACATTTCCCGCTGGGTTCCGTGATTGTCCAGGACAGAGCAGCTAATCACGGGACCTGGCGGGAAATTTGATCTTACAGTAGGGACTAAAACTCAGCGGCTTCGTTATATGTTAAAAGGAGTCCGGGCTGGCATCACTCTGCAGCCGCCCGGGACTCCTGCAGACTGGCTGGCAGATGTGCAGGAGCCTTCCCTGCCATCCCTCAGCGGTGCGGTACACGCTGAGGGATGGCAGGGACGGCTCCTGCACATCTCCCAGCCCAGCTGCGGTAGTCCCGGGCGGCTGTAGAGTTATGTCAGCCTGAGCTCCCTTTGCTACGGCATTGCGGAGTTTACTGTCATTTCAAATTTCTCGCCAGGTCCCGTGTCACGGAAACCGGCGGAAAATATGAAATTAGAGAGATTTTCTGATCACCGCCGGCCAGGGAGCGGAGCATGGAGGTACCCCATGAGTTGACCTGAAGTGCACTATGGGCGAACTACAATGCTCAGAAGAGGAGGAGTCATATTTGGCTTTTTGAGAGCAAATTTTGCTCGGGGAGCATGTCGCATTTAGGAAGCCCCTATGGTGCCAGGACAGCAAAAAAAAAAAAAAAAACACATGGCATACTATTTTGGAAACTAGACCCCTTGAGGAACGTAACAAGGGGTACAGTGAGCATTTACTCCCCACTGGTGTCTGACAGATCTTTGGAACAGTGGGCTGTACAAAAGTTTTAATTTTCACGGACCACTGTTCCAAAGATCTGCCAGTCACCTGTGGGGGGTAAATTCTCACTGCACCCCTCATTACATTCCGTGAGGGGTGTAGTTTCCGAAATGGGGTCACATGATTTTTTTTTTTTTTTTTGCGCGTTTGTCAAAACCGCTGTAACAATCAGCCACCCCTGTGCAAATCACCTCAAATGTACATGGTGCACTCTCCCTTCTGGGCCTTGTTGTGCGCCCCCAGAGCACTTTGTGCCCACATATGGGGTATCTCCGTACTCAGGAGAAATTGCGTTACAAATTTTGGGGGGCTTTTTTCCCTTTTACCTCTTGTGAAAATGTAAAGTATGGGGCAACACCAGCATCTTAGTGTAAAAAATAAAAACTTTTTACACTAACATTCTGGTGTAGACCCCAACATTTCCTTTTCATGAAGGGTTAAAGGAGAAATAGCCCCCCAAACCTTGTAACTCAATTTCTCCCGAGTACGGCGATACCCCATATGTGGCCCTAAACTGTTTACTTGAAATACGTCAGCGCTCCAAAGTGAGACCGCCATGCGCATTTGAGGCCTAAATTAGCAACTTGCATAGGGGTGGACATAGGGGTATTCTACGCCAGTGATTCCCAAACAGGGTGGCTTCAGCTGTTGCTAAACTCTGCTAAACAGTGGCTGTACAGAAATGCCGGGGAGTTGTTGCTTTGCAACAGCTGGAGGCTCCGTTTTGGAAACACTGCCGTCCGATGTTTTTTATTTTTATTTGGGGGGCGGTGTAAGGGGGTGTATATTTAGTGTTTTACCCTTTATTATATGATAGTGTAGTGAAATGTAGTGTTTTCAGGGTACATTCGCACTGGCGCAGGTTTACAGTGAGTTTCCCGCTAGGAGTTTGCGCTGCGGCAGAAAATTTGCCGCAGCTCAAACTTGAGGCAGGAAACTTACTGTAAACCTGCCCGTTTAAATATACAACATTCACATGGGGGAGGGGGGGGGAACCTCCAGCTGTTGCAAAACTACAACTCTCAGCATGCACTGATTACCGAAGGGCATGCTGGTAGATGTAGTTATGCAACAGCTGGAGGTACACAACTACAACTCCCACCATGGCGAGACAGTTGTTTGCTGTTTGAGCATGCTGGGATTTTCAGTTTTGCAACATCTGGAGGGCTACTGCACAGTGATCTCCAAACTGTGGCCCTCCAGATGTTGCAAAACTAAATATCCCAGCATACTCAGACAGCAAACTGCTGTGTGGGCATGCTGGGAGTTGTAGTTTTGCAAGATCTGGACGGCCACAGTTCAGAGACCACTGCACAGTGATCTGCAAACTGTAGCCCTCTAAATCTTGCAAAACTACACATCCCAGCATGCCCAAATGGCTGTCTGGGCATGCTGGGAGTTGTAGTTTTGCAACATCTGGGGGGGCTACAGTTTAAAGAGCATTGTATAGTGGTCTCCAAACTTTAGCCCCCCCCCCCCCCCCCCAGGTGTTGCTAGGCAACTACCTCCAGCTGTTTTCTTAACTCCCAGCATGCGTGGACAGCCAGTGGCTATCCGGCAATACTGGGAGTTGCTGTTTTGCAACAACTGGAGGCTCTGCTTTGGAAACAGTGGCGTACCGGACGTTCTTATTGGGGGGGGGGGGGGGGGGGTACTGTGTAGGGGTAGGGGTTTATTTTGGTGTAGTGTAGTGTTTTTAGGGTACAGTCACACGGGCAGGGGATTAAAGCGAGTTTCCCAGCACAAAATTTGCTGCATCTCAAACTTACAGCGAGAAACCCACTGTAAAACCCTTGCCCATGTGAATGTACCCTGTACATTCACAGGGGGGGTGCACCAGCTGTTGCAAAACTATAACTCCCAGCATGCATGGTCTGGTAGTGCATGCTGGGAGTTATAGTTTTGCAACAGCTGGAAGCACACAGGTTAGGAAACACTGAGTTAGAAACAGACAATGTTTCCCAACCAGTGTGTCTCCAGTTGTTGCAAAACTACAACTCTCGACATGCACTGACTGTCCAGGCATGCTGGCAGTTGTAGTTCGGCAACATCTGAAAGAGCACAGATTGGACAGTCAGTGCATGCTGGGAGTTGTAGTTTTGCAACAGCTGAAAGAGCACAGATTGGAGACCATTATACAATGGTCTCCAAACTGGGGCCCTCCAGAAGTTGCAAAACTACAACTCCCAGCATGCCCAGACAGCCAAAGGCTGTCTGCGCATGCTGGGAGTTGTAGTTTTCAGACTCCTAGAAGCAACAGTGAAGATCTTCTTCACTGCTGCCTCTGAGGACCATGTACTTACCTGCCAGTCCCGCCGCTGCTCCTCCACGTGGCTGGTCCCGCCGCTGCTCCAGGTAAGGCCGCCGGTCCCCGCGTGTTCCCCCCCCCCCCCCCCATGCCGCAGGTCCCAGAGAGCCCCCGCAGCCATCTTCCCCCGTTCTGCCCGACTTCCAGGGGCAGGCAGTGCGGGGGATCTGAACTTTCACCCCAGGTCACTGTGATTGGTCCACATGGACCAATCACAGTGATCGCTGACCAGGACCATCAATGGATGGTCCTGGGGGGTGAAGCAGAAATTGTCTCCTGGAAACAGCGGGATTTCTGCTGGTTAACCCGTGCAATGCTGCGCATCGCCGGGTTAACTGAATGTAATTTATAAACGTCAGGATGCGCGAACGCACTGCACAACCCGGCGTTTATATATGACATTCTGCTGGAAGGGGTTAAAAAAGCTTTTAACAATCTTCTGTCACTCTGCTACAGTGTAACACTGTAACACCGATTCCGATCGCTATTCTGACTGAACTGAAAGCTTCGGAGCCGGTGTTAGTGTTACAAAGACACAGAGACACTGTGATTGGTCCACAGGGACCAATCACAGGGCTCTAATCCCAGGACCAATCCCAGATGGTCCTGGGATGTCAGGCAGAACTCGTCTACCGCCACTAGCCGCGGGAATTCTTCCAGTTAACCCGTGCGATGCTGCGCAGCGCCGGGTTAACTGTATGCCTTTTATAAACGGCAGGGTGCGAGAACGCACTGCACAACCCGCCTTTTATAAACAGCAGTCTGCGGGAAGGGGATAAACGGGTACTCCGGTGAAAAACTTTTTTTTTTTTTTTATTTAAATCAAATGGTGCCAGAAAGTTAAACATATTTGTAAATTACTTCTATTAAAAAATCTTAATCCTTCCTGTACTTATTAGCTGCTGAGTACTACAGCGGAAATTCTTTTCTTTTTGAAACACAGAGCTGTCTGCTGACATCAGGAGCACAGTGATCTCTGCTGACATCTCTGTCCATTTTAGGAACTGTCCAGAACAGCATATGTTTGCTATGGGGATTTCCTTTTACTCTGACAGTTCCTAAAATGGACAGAGATGTCAGCAGAGAGCACTGTGCTCATGATGTCAGCAGACAGCTCTGTTTTTCAAACGGAAAAGAATTTCCACTGTAGTATTCAGCAGCTAATAAGTACAGGAAGGATTAATATTTTTTAATAGAAGTAATTTACAAATCTGTTTAACTTTCTGGCACCAGTTGATTTAAAAAAAAAATAAGTTTTTCACCGAAGTACCCCGTTAAAGGGGTACTCCGGTGAAAACCTCTTTTCTTTTAAATCAACTGGTGGCAGAAGGTTAAACATATTTGTAAATTACTTCTATTAAAAAATCTTAATCCTTCCAGTACTTATTAGATGCTGAATGCTACAGAGAAAATTCCTTTATTTTTGGAACATTGACGACATCACGAGCAAAGTGCTCTCTGCTGACATCTCTGTCCATTTTAGCAACCATGCATAGCAGATGTATGCTAAGGGCAGCATGGTGGCTCAGTGGTTAGCACTGCTGCCTTGCAGTGCTGGACACTTGGTTTCAAATCCCACTAAGGACAACAATAAATAAAAGCGTTATTATTATTATTACAATAACGTCAGCAGAGAGAACTGTGCTCGTGATGTCATCAGAGAGCATTCCAAAAAGAAAATAATTTCTTCTGTAGTATTCAGCAGCTAATAAGTACAGGAAGGATTAAGATTTTTTAATAGAAGTAATTTACAAATATATTTAACTTTCTGGCTGTTTTTGTGGCTAACACTAAGCCTGGTTTAGTAATGGCTTCCCTCTATAAGACTGCTTCCACTACTAAGCCCGTAAAGTAAATTTTTTTAAAAACACAACACGTTTAAAAAAAAAAAATTCCAAAAAACACTCCCCCAAAAGCCCTCGTTAACCATTTTTTTAATATTAAACAAAAAAAAAAACACTGGTCACCATAGTCCTCCGAATCTAAAGTAATCCACAGGATACACGGATCTGAAACGAGAAGTAAAAAAAATGAAAATGAGTTAGTACATTTAGGGGGGAAAAAGTGGTAAAAAAAAATTTAATAAACACAAATATATATATATACTGGGGAGAAGATCCTGCCCTTGTAGTCCATTGCTAGGGGCGATCCCCAACATAAAAATGCATACAATGGAGGATGCCTGCAGCGGACTACAAGTGCCACAATAGAATCCTACACCAAATAGACGGTGTGGATGTGTAACAATTAGAATAATACAATACAGGAATATAGGTGCACTACTGTGGTAGATGTATACAATCACATTGGCTATCCCTCAACACTGATGTTAAAATTGAGACAGTATATCCTTATATGAAGGACATAGAAGAACCCGCACACCAACGCCAAGGTTTCTCAAATGGCACGGGGCAAGGTCTACAAGGGCAGGATTTGCTCCCCCAGTATAAATGCATAACCGCATTTGGGGTTGAGCACCTCCAGCCATTTGAGACCACTTTTTTTGTTGTTGTTTAAAATTTATACTTGGAGGTGTGTAAACTCCATATGTAATGCGCCTTGAACATCTTCCAGGCAGCATTAAGGTAGCACCTGTGAGGCCATGCACCTATATTAGCCAACTTAGGTGGGGCTTGCAGTCTGTCTCCTTCCACCCATTGTATGTGTGCTTAGCCACGCTGGAGGGTACCTGGTAGGAGGCCGTGAGTCGGCCTAATACTGCCGTAATTGCCCACTGGCCCCTGTTTTGCTTATCACGCACAGGTAGGTTTAGCGTTAGGTCCCGTGCCATTTGAGAAACCTTGGCATTGGTGTGCGGGCTCTGGTATGTCCTTCATATAAGGATATACTGGCGAATGTCTCAATTTTAACATCAGTGTTGAGGGATAGACAATGTCAATGTATACATCTACCACAGGAGTGCACCTATATTCCTGTATTGTAAATAAATATATATATATATATACACACACACACAAATACACAGTGACCCCCCGACCTACCATGGCCCCGACATATGATGATTTCAACATGCGATGGCCTCTCAGAGGCCATCGCATGTTGAAGGCAGCATCAACATACGATGCTTTTGTATGTCGGGGCCATCGCAGACTGCTTCAGCTGGTTGACCACAGTTTTAGGTCCGGTTGTAAAAGCGCATACGGCGCAAAAATGAGCCGACCGGACCGAACGTTTCACTCCGGTCGGCTCATTGAAATGAATGACATACGGGAGCGCATACGGTCACATACGGAAGCGCGAGATTTTAGCTCCCCCCTGCCGTATGCGCTCCCGTATGGGACAAAACGTAGTGTGAACCCAGCCTAATAAAGTTTACTTCAAGACCAATTACTATGGATCTTGCAGCTGCTCCCCTGCTTCTCCCTGATCGGCTGGGTTGCACATACCTCATACAAGCCCTCTTGGCCCAGCTCAGAGCAGGGTAGCGTAGTCGCCAAAATGAGCGTAGTTTTAGAAAGCAGAGGGTGGGAGACTCGATGTAAACTGTAAGCAATCGTGGATGGAACAGGCAGATGAATCATACTGACAATGGAGGGAGGGAGACTGATCCATCCACCTGCTCTATCCATGATTGCTTACAGTTTACTGCGAGTCTCCCTCCCTCCACTGTCCGTTTGATCCATCTGTCTGCTCCATTCACACTACTTTACTGTCAGTCTCCCTAAAACTACTGCTCATTATGCTGACTATGCTATGCTGCTCCCTGAGCTGGGCCTAGAGGGTGTGTGTGAGGTGTGTGCAGCCCAGCCATTAGGAGCAGCAGGAGAGCAGCCGTGTTGTCCGTAGTAAGCCGCATGCACTCACAGTCCTTGAGGAAAGGACCTCCAAGGCAATATTTTCTAAAATATTACCAGTACCAAGAGCCACACCAGAGAGGCAGCAGGAGATTAGGTAGATAAACAAGTAGCTCAGAAGCTGGTGTAGGAAGGAGGGGTTCATGGAGAAATGGGCGGACTTCTCTGTCAGATACCGGCTCTTCTGTAGGGACAGGCTGCACCTCAATGGGGAGGGTGCAGCTATGCTTGGGGAGAAGATGGCATGAAGGGTGGAGGAGTGTTTAAACTAGGGACTGGGGATGGGAAAGTACAAAATAGAGGGGAAAGATAGTGTAGATAGAGAGCTGGGGATAGGTAATAATGCTGGGGGTTGAGCAGTGGGAAGGGTTAGAACAGTTAATAGGGATAGGCTTCATAGGAAAAAAAAAACATACACCATTGAATTGCATGGCTTCAATATATCCTTTTAGGAATTGAAATGGAAGGCGGCAAAAGAGCAAAATGTCAACGGCACCCGGGATTCCCAGCCAGTCTCCCATGCCAGTACTTGCCGGGCCCTAAGCTGGGTAGCAGTCTGCAATCTAACGAGAGCAGGCGCGTTCAGCTTAGGATGGCCGTTGACGGGCTCCTGTCCTGTATACTGGGGATTTAAGCATCAATATATCCTTTTAGGAATTAGAGCAGAAGGCGGCAACAGAGCAAAATGTCAAAGCAAGTAAGCAGTTACATCATTACTGATAAGTTGGTAATGCTGTCTGCTCATTGGTCAAGAACTTTATTGTCTGCTCAGCAAACCAGTAAATTCCAGCTTCAGTACCTTCAAGGCCACTAGCTAATTTCGATTTTAACAGGGCGCGTTACAAGAAGGAAGCGCCATATTGTGATTTAAAACTACGCAGTGAGAAAATAGAAACTTAAAACTAATAAAAGTAGATACATCTCATTATTCTACTACCCAGAGGTCAGTTCTATAGTTTCAAGCATCACTGGGCGCTAGCCAGAACTAAGATGAAAGTTTACTGAAGCTAGGAAGACTATATATATATATATATATATATATATATATATATATATATATATATATATATATATAATTTATTTATTATGTGACCTTCCATCTCGGGGATTAGCTCTGGGATCGTCCTGGTCACTTGCCACGGGACACGTTCCTCACAATAACACCACAGACCAGTTCCGCATACAAGTCTGGCTCCTCGCCAGCTTCATTTCCACAGGTTGCAGGTAAAACAAAACCTAAACAGGAACAAAATAAAGTCCTAGATCGTCTGGTCACTGACTACACATATCAGCATGCCCTGACTACGAACTGGTGAGCCACCCTCAACCAGTTAAACCTGTGTCTCCTGCAACTTGTTACTCACAGTTCACACCACTTCTTGGACCACTCGCAGCGCCTTCTGCGTGTTACCTAAACAGGGTCTGTGTGTCTCCCCCTCTAAAAGCCAGCATACTGTTTCCCAGGGAGAGCCCCAACTATTGTTTCCTTTCCTTTTAAACACACTTCCCCTTCCTGATACCTCATTAATCAGGCCACAGGTGGAGCATTCTCCAGAGTTAGCAAGGGAAATACACCCTTTCCTTGCCACACTGCCACATATCCCCCCCCCCCCACTCTGCTCAGACCACTGGGAAGGAGCACTTGTATTCAAAAGGCAGAGTCCAACTGCCTTTGCTTTTCCTTGAACAACACCATCCAACAGGTTTTGAGGCACTTGGCTTCCTTCATCAGCAGATTTTATCTGCACCACTTCAATGGCGCACCCTTCTTTCATTCGCACTTTCATCAGCCACCGAGCACAAGACTTTTGGTCACCTTTGACAAATTTCTTGTAAAAAGCTCCATTTATGTCACACCTTTCCAACACCAGGTTCTTCATCTTGGTCTGTGCAGTGCTCTGGACACTAGGTATGGACAAGGCAGATGCTCCAGGCCTTTGTCTTCTGTCAATTGTATGACCATCGCCCAAACTTTGCTGGTGGCCAACCGAACCTGTATCAACCATTTGCAGGACTTCTAAGACATCCTCCACAATTTCAGGAGGCTTTCCTTTAATGCACCTGTCCATCTTCTCCTTGAGACGGACTCTTCTCCAAATTCTACTTTTGCAGACTTTCTTCCGGTGTTTTCTGGAACTAATCCAGCGCCTCTCAGGGTTTCTACCACGACCCAGTCTTCTATCACAGTGACCTCTTTTTAAGGACTCTGTTTTCTTATTAGCCCTTTCTTTAGGTACACCGACTTTCATAGGCTCATCTGCAGGCTGAGAACTCTTGGCTCCTTTAGGCCTCTTTTCACCTGCACCTTCAGATGTGTCACTGACTTTACTTGCAGCTTGTGCAGTTACCCTATCTCTGGTTTAACTTCTGCCTCAGAGAACTTCTCTGCCTCAGCATTTTCACCATCCAATGTCAATATCTCTGCAGCTTCAGAGGACTTCCCATATGGTTTCACCACAGTCTCAGCTTCAGAGGACCTCTCATATGGCTTCTTCTCATGACTACTGTTTCTTGCATCCATTGTTCAGACTCTGCCACTTTTAGAGAAAGCATCCGTGTCTCCAGTAGCTTTTGCCCCACAAGCAGTTTTTCTTCTTTTACACGGTCAGCTGTGGCTTTGGCCTCAGTTTCCATCTGAGACACTTTTAACTTATAGCTTGGTCTCTGGTTTCTTTTAGGACCTTCATGTCCCCTTCCCCTAAACATTTCTGCTGCTCACTCTTGAGCTTAGCAGAGTTCAACTTCTCACTTTCCAGCAATTTCATGGCTACCAACCTAGCCTTGTGATCACTTTGTAGATCCAGATATGCCTCACATAGGACATTCACTTCTTCTTCCTTGAATGAGATCTGCTTGACTACACTCTCCAATTCTCTCTCCTTGCTGGTCACAAGACCCTGGGAGCGGGACAGTTCATCCTGCAGAGCCGCAAACTCACTTTTGTGGCACTCCATATCTTTTTCTGCAGCTGAAGCTTTGCTTCCTGCTCTTTATTCAAGTCTGCAAGCGTTTTTTCTTTCTCCTCTGTCAGGTGATGAACCTCTTCTTCCTTTTGTGACAATTTAGCAGAAACCATCTGTAAGGTTTCTTCAAGGTTCTGGATCTGCTCCCTTTTTTTACCAAGACCAGCTCGTTTTTTTCTGAGATCTCTTACTTACAGCGGTCTCCTTACTCTCGCTGCTGGACCTTGAGACATTTTCTTGTCCTCTGGCAGTCACCTGTCCTTGGCCTGTCTCTTCCTTCAAGTCAACTCGTTCAGACTCTTCTCCACCTTTTAGGAGTAGTCTCCCCCTTTTCAAGGGTCTTGGCCACTTGGGCTTTAGGGTAGTTCCCGGACAGTCTCTCTGGACTGTCTCTCTGCTCACTGGCAGATTTCTCTTTCACTTCAACACTGTCTCTCCACTGCCCAGCAGAAAGGTCTAGGGCTCCTGGGTCTGCAACAACATCTGGTCCAGTAGTTCGACCTTCCTGGTCACGATCCATCTCTGGTCCAGACATCACATCTCCTTCACTCAGGACTCTGTCTGTGACAGTAAGTGCAGCCCCCAGCTCCACATGTACTCTCTTCAATACTTCTGTATTATCCACAGACATCTCTGTAGCTTCTTTTCGGGGGTCATCTCTTCCAGATGACCACGCAACTCTAGCCCCACCTTGGGCTCATCTTCCGCTGGCGGATGGAACCCATGTTCCTGTACCTGATCCACTTCTGGTTTTACAGAGGCACACTTGTCACTTGAGTCTCTGGATCCTCTTGGACTTGACTCACAGTCTGGTCTTCAGCTCTCTCAGCAGTCTGGCAGACCCCTATCTGACCTACATCTAGTGACTGCTGACACTCCCCATCCTCAGCTTCTGCTGAGTAACTCTCCACTAGTGTGTGGTGCAAGTCAAGTGTTGTGAGACTATCAGGTGTACCTGCTCTAGTCACCTGACAGTCTTCCCATAATTGCTGAAAAAATTGAAAATCCGTCCCCAGTACTACATCATACTTCATGGAGGGCTCTATTGCAACCTTGTGACTCACGGTACCATAGGGAGTAGACATTAACCATTTTATAACCCCAAATACCGGCCTGCATAGACATTATAGCAGGGTCTGGCTTTCTGCTGCTGGACTTTACCAGACTTATTACACATCTAGGTTCTAACAAAACCATCATCTTTTTCCCTTCTATTGCCAGCTCACACAGGTTTTCTTTTGTCCTGTCAGAGATGGCAGTAGTACTCTTTATATCTGAACACATCAACATAAGTTTTTCAACAAAAACATTATCAGATTGCACATGTTCAAAATTTACAGGACAGTGCACGCACTAGGACCTAACTCAGGCAAGGTGTGTTTTGTTAAGTTTTCTCCCTGTCCTGCATCCAACATTTTCTGTTCACCAGATTTTTTAAATCCGATCTGCACAGTGTGAACAGTCTCATCACTCTTCATGAGGGGTTCCCCACCCTCACATGATTTTGCAACTGGACATAGGTTGGTACCACCTTGAACACTGTTCACACAGTCAACTAGGGAAACACCACCCTCCGACTCAGCATTTTTATGCACAGTCCCATCATTCTTATGTACAGTCTCATAGTCTCTTAACATGGCCCCTATAACCCCTGGAACAGTCTTACCAGAATCTCTTGCCGTCCAGTCAGTTAAGGGCTGGCGCTGGACACCTCTCACCAGCTTCTCTGCTGCAGAACATCGCTCCACTTGCTCTTTAAGTAGCTCTGCAACTTTAACCCCTTAAGGACCAAGGACGTACCGGTACGTCATTGGTCCTGCTCTTCTGATATAATGCGGGGTTACACAGTAACCCCGCGTCATATCATGGCGGGCCCGGCGTCATAGTGAAGCCGGGACCCGCCTCTAATAGCGCGCAGCGCCGATCGCGGCGCCGCGCGCTATTAACCCTTTAGCCGCGCGCTCAAAGCTGAGCCGCGCGGCTAAAAGTGAAAGTTCCCGGCTAGCTCAGTCGGGCTGTTCGGGATAGCCGCGGCTAATCGCGGCATCCCGAACAGCTGACAGGACAGCGGGAGGGCCCCTTCCTGCCTCCTCGCTGTCCGATCGCCGAATGACTGCTCAGTGCCTGAGATCCAGGCATGAGCAGTCATGCGGCAGAATCGTTGATCACTGGTTTCTTATGAGAAACCAGTGATCAACATAGAAGATCAGTGTGTGCAGTGTTATAGGTCCCTATGGGACCTATAACACTGCAAAAAAAAGTGAAAAAAAAAAGTGAATAAAGATCATTTAACTCCTCCCCTATTAAAAGTTTGAATCACCCCCCTTTTCCAATAAAAAAAAAACTGTGTAAATAAAAATAAACATATGTGGTATCACCGCGTGCGGAAATGTCCGAATTATAAAAATATATCATTAATTAAACCGCTCGGTCAATGGCGTGCGCGCAAAAAAATTCCAAAGTCCAAAATAGTGCATTTTTGGTCACTTTTTATATCATTTAAAAATGAATAAAAAGTCAATAAGTCCTATCAATGCAAAAATGGTACCGTTAAAAACTTCAGATCACGGCGCAAAAAATGAGCCCTCATACCGCCCCATACACGGAAAAATAAAAAAGTTATAGGGGTCAGAAGATGACAATTTTAAACGTATTAATTTTCCTGCATGTAGTTATGATTTTTTCCAAAAGTCCGACAAAATCAAACCTATATAAGTAGGGTATCATTTTAATCATATGGACCTACAGAATACATATCAGGTGTCATTTTTACCGAAAAATGTACTACGTAGAAACGGAAGCCCCCAAAAGTTACAAAACAGCGTTTTTTTTTCAATTTTGTCGCACAATGATTTTTTTTCCCGCTTCACCATAGATTTTTGGGCAAAATGACTGACGTCATTACAAAGTAGAATTGGTGGCGCAAAAAATAAATCATATGGATTTTTAGGTGTAAATTTGAAAGAGTTATGATTTTTTAAAGGCAAGGAGCAAAAAACGAAAATGCAAAAACGGAAAAACCTCCGGTCCTTAAGGGGTTAAATCCAGCATCACTGCAGTGCACTCTGTAGTCTTGCAGCTTGGCTTACTCCCACTTGAGTCAGGATCTCTGTCTTGACTTTCCCATAGTCCCGTAAAATCTTTGGCTCCAGTTCACAATGAACTTTTTGAGCCTCTCCTTCAATGAATCCAAACACCAAGTTTCCCCAGTTTGTCTTGGGCCATGCCTCATGCACAGCAATCCTTTCAAACTCTGCAAAGGTTGCTTCCTCTTGTGCTGCTGCAGTCTGCAACACAACACTTATCAGGACATCCATCTTGAAAACACCACAGTCCTTTGCCAAAATGTCAGCCGCTTGCCAACAAAATTTTCCGTTGCCCCTAGCAACGCCTTTATTCACAGTCTCGCACTCTGCAGGTGGCCCGTCCCCCTGTCTCCTTACTTGAGAAAGAGCGCCCACTCGCTTGATGCGATCTGTTGCCCCTAGCAACAACTTCACCACAGGCTCAGTCCTGCTCTTGTTCTCCACAGCTGGGCTCGTCCCACTGTCTCCTCTCTGAGAAAGAGTACACCCGTGCAACATGCACGGTAATTTTCTCTTGGCAACAACGTCACTGCAACTCCACCACTGGTTGCTCCTAGCAATGATTTGCCCGCATCCGACACCAAATGTGACCTTCCATCTCGGGGATTAGCTCTGGGATCGTCCTGGTCACTTGCCACGGGACACATTCCTCACAATAACACCACAGACCACAGTTCCGCATACAAGTCTGGCTCCTCGCCAGCTTTATTTCCACAGGTTGCAGGTAAAACAAAACATAAACAGGAACAAAATAAAGCCCTAGACAGTCTGGTCACTGACTATACATATCAGCATGCCCTGACTACGAACTGGTGAGCTACCCTCAGCCAGTTAAACATGTGTCTCCTGCAACCTGTTACTCACAGTTCACACCACTTCTTGGACTACTCGCAGTGCCTTCTGCATGTTACCTATACAGGATCCGTGTGTCTCCCCCTCTAACAGCCAGCATACTGTCTCCCAGGGAGAGCCCCAACTATTGTTTCCTTTCCTTTTAAACACACTTCCCCTTCCTGATACCTCATTAATCAGGCCACAGGTGGAGCATTCTCCAGAGTTAGCAAGGGAAATACACCCTATTCTTGCCACACTGCCACTATATATATATATATATATATATATATATATATATATATATATATATATATATATAATATTAAAATACAGGGAACATAGATATCAAAAAATAATTTTACCAACATTCCCTCCTCTGATATCTATGTTCACTCTCTCAGTTCATTTCAGCATAAGTCCCTTCCTCAGCTGGGTTTTTGGATTTCGCTTCATAGAGAGGGGGTATCATCATAGACATCTTCCAGAGGAATAGTTTGATACACAGTCATTGCAGTCTCAATCAGTTTTGACATAGTCCTCGGATGCAGGGAATGCAACAACATCCACAAGTCACCAAGATGATTAACACAATTGCGATGGAGATTAGAGCTGAAGTCACCAATCCAGTCCATCTTCCAAATCATCTCTCAAGCCAGTCAGTGAATGGGTCACTTATTCCTGAGTTCTCGGCCAGTTCATTTGATAATGCAGTCATTCCTTCGGTTGCTCTGGTCACAATTCCTCCTAGGGCTGTATTGTTGGAAATAAAGGTACAATGCATACTGCCAAACATCTTACAGACCCCTCCTCTTTCTGCTAGTACTATATCTAGGGCCATCCTATTTTGCCAGGCTATCAACGAGGGGGGGGGGGGGGGGCAATTGTTCTGCTAAGCCTTTGACTGCATCCCTTATATAATTTACAAACCTCTGGTTATAGTAGGTGTAATTTATTCAGCCAACATATTTTGTTTACTGTACTTTACTGTACTCTACAGAGACTCAAACCCTGCTGCCACTTGATCTCTAACTTTAAACTGATTAGGCACTCCATGTGGAACCCCTATCTTGTCAATTTACACCTGAGAATCAAAAGACCCTTTAGAAAAGGTGTCCCTTTGGCTACGTGAGTGGCCTCTTTTCCAGGGTGACTCTGACAGGATATGGAGGGGCATAGCCAGTTGGACCACATCACAATCCCCTCGGACATTGGCTGGGATCCTAGCTCTTAGCCGTTTGTCTCCGTATAACCACCAGACGTCAGCCCTTTGGGTATCATGCTCAACCCAGCCACCATCTTTCCCTTTTTTGTTAATCCTCTCCATACAGTAGACATCGGGCAATGATCACCGGGTTGGTACCGCTCTCATTCCCTGGGAGTGCAAAGAGAGTAAAATTGCCAGGAAATGCCATGACCGCTGGGGGTATTTGAGATCTCTGGACCTGATGATGAAGCAATAAACTCATTGTATGACAGGTTGTATTAGTATCAGATATGGATATAGCTGATGAAAACAGCTAAAAGACCAGTCCTCAAGGTATATATAAGGAAGAAATAGTAGATGGTAATAGATGATCCAGGTATTAATAATAAAAGTATTTATTTAATAATATGTATGTTAATAGCTGTTGTTCGCTGTCCCTATAGGGCCCTTGCATGGGACATAGAACACAGCAAAAATGTAGCAAATGTAGATATACAAGAAATAAGTAATTAGTAAGGCAAATACTAAAAACAAATGATAAAATCAATAATGAATCAGCAACTTGCATCTAAAATGGTAAAAAATAAATAAATTGGAATAGATAGTCCTTATTAAAGTAAATAGTCCTTGTTATTAAATAGTACTGCTCTATTAGGAAATTAAATGTCTCTCAATATCAAATCCTTCAGATAGCTGAATGCGATGTTAGCTTCTCTGTATACAGCCGGCTCTGCGGTGTGGCACGGAGGTATCAGCCTCCGGCAATGACTGGTATCGGTCTCCAGTAGACCGATACCAGTCATTGCCGGAGGCTGATACCTCCGTGCCACACCGCTGAGCCGGCTGTTAGAAGGATCCCAGGAGAGGTGAGTGGTGCTGTGCATCGGACCCTGTGCTTTCACTGCTATCTTCAAACCTACAAATACAATCTGTACTACTGTGCCACCAACGTGCATAAAGACTGTACTTTCAATGCTGGAAACATTGTATCACAAAACTGTTACCCTTGATTAAGATTGACAGTATATTGAAGTGCTGGATACATTGCATTCTAAAACTGCTACTAATCATTCTGATTGCCAGTATACAGAGAAGCTAACATCGCATTCAGCTATCTGAAGGATTTGATATTGAGAGACATTTAATTTCCTAATAGAGCAGTACTATTTAATAACAAGGACTATTTACTTTAATAAGGACTATCTATTACAATTTTTTTTAACCATTTTAGATGCAAGTTGCTGGTTCATTATTGATTTTATCATTTGTTTTTAGTATTTGCCTTACTAATTACTCATTTCTTGTATATCTACATTTGCTACATTTTTGCTGTGTTCTATGTTGCATGCAAGGGCCTTGCAGGGACAGTGAACAACAGCTATTAACATACATATTATTAAATAAATACTTTTATTATTAATACCTGGATCATCTATTACTATCTACTATTTCTTCCTTCTATATACCTTGAGGACTGGTCTTTTAGCTGTTTTCATCAGCTATATCCATATTTAATGTAATAGACCTTTGGGTGAAGGTAACACCAGTTAAACTCAGGTATATATTCCACTGAGTGAGCTACACTAATCTTTATACATGTATTAGTATCAGGTTTGCATGCTTTTTGGAACAGTTTCATAATTTTACCCTATATAACGCTTTGCCAAGCGTTATATAGGGTATAATCTGATGATTGGTTCCCTTTAAACCTTCTGGATCTGTACTTTAAGGATATTAACTGTTTTGTTTCCATAACATTAATCCCCCCTTTGATTATATTGTTTGCCACATCTTCTCAATATCCCAATGACTACATTCCACCAGCAGATTGAATGCTAGTATTCAACGTGCTGTTGGCAGGAACCCCACTTTTTATCACTAGGAAGAAGATAGATCTCACACATATAATTACCATTTTCTCATCAATTCCATCTGAGACAGAGGTATAACCCCTGAGTTCTTGATTTTGCAGAATACATAACAATAGGATACAGCCAAGAGTATAGTTACATAGTTAGTATGGTTGAAAAAAGACATACGTCCATCAAGTCCAACCAGGGAATTAAAGGGAAGGGTGTAAGGGGATAAAGGAAAGGGATTTAGTTTTATAATTCTGCATAAAATTTAATGTTATTTTGTTCCAGGAATGTATCTAACCCTGTTTTAAAGCTGTTAATTGTTCCTGCTGTGACCAGTTCCTGAGGTAGACCGTTCCATAAATTCACAGTCATCACGGTAAAGAAGGCGTGTCGCCCCTTTAGACTAAACTTTTTCTTCTCCAGACGGAGGGAGTGCCCCCTCGTCCTTTGGGGGGGGTTTAACCTGGAAAAGTTTTTCTCCATATTTTTTTGTATGGGCCATTTATATACTTATATACGTTTATCATATCCCCCCTTAAACGTCTCTTCTCAAGACTAAACAATTGTAACTCCTTTAATCGCTCCTCATAGCTAAGATGTTCCATGCTCCATATTAGTTTAGTCGCGCGTCTCTGCACCCTTTCCAACTCCACAGTGTCCCTTTTATGGACAAGTGCCCAAAACTGAACAGCATATTCCAGGTGAGGCCGTACCAATGCTTTATAAAGGGGGAGTATTATGTCCCTGTCCCTTGAGTCCATGCCTCTTTTGATACATGACAATATCCTGCCGGCTTTGGAAGCAGCAGCCTGACATTGCATGCTATTCTGTAGTCTGTGATCTACAAGTACACCCAGATCCTTCTCTACCAGTGACTCTGCCAGTTTAATCCCCCCTAAGACATACGATGCATGCATGTTATTAGTACCCAGATGCATAACTTTACATTTATCCACATTGAACCTCATTTGCCAAGTGGATGCCCAGACACTGTCTATCCAAGTCATCTTGTAACTTATGCACATCCTCTATAGACTGTACCGTGCTACAAAGCTTGGTGTCATCTGCAAAGATAGAAACAGAGCTGTTAATACCATCCTCTATATCAGTGATAAATAAATTAAACAACAGCGGTTCAAGTACTGAACCTTGGGGTACACCACTAATAACCGGGGACCAATCAGAGTACGAATCATTGACCACCACTCTCTGGGTACGATCCATGAGCCAGTGTTCAATCCAGTTGCAAACTAAAGTTTCCAAGCCCAAGGACCTTAACTTACCTGTCAGACGTCTGTGAGGGACAGTATTAAACGCTTTGGCAAAATCCAGAAACACTATATCCACAGCCATTCCTCTGTCAAGGCTTCTACTCACCTCTTCATAAAAGCAAATTAGATTGGTTTGACAACTTCTATCCTTAGTAAACCCATGCTGGCTATCACTTATAATACTATTATCCCCTATGTATTCCTGTATGTAATCCCTTATAAGTCCTTCAAACAATTTACCCACAATGCACGTTAGACTTACCGGTCTATAATTGCCTGGCGAAGACCTAGAGCCCTTCTTGAAGATTGGTACCACATTCGCCTTGCGCCAGTCCCTTGGCACAATACCAGACACCAGAGAATCTCTAAATATCATGAACAATATTAAACAATATTTAAAAAAAAACACTATCATTGGGTGTATTGTTTATTTAAGAATTTTTTTTTTTAACCCCCTACTTATGTCTAATGCCTGTACGTGCCAGGTAGATGACAACATAAGTCCTGCATCTGAAGTAAAACAAAGGTATCATTATGCGATTCCAGATGAGTGATATTTACAAGACATCCTGGATTATAGACTTTCTGTGAATTGGTAGTATTTTGTATCATTGGTCACTATACATACATGCAAAGGGCCTATTTCTATAAACATTGTATAGTCTGTAGGTAATACTGTCTATATTGACATTTATGAACTCCATCATGTCGTATACAAGGCTTGTTGCCATAGGTTACATTCTTTCCCAAATAGAGCATAACATAAATATATATGTGTGTGATGCCCCAGTACGAGATATAGTCCCGTACAGTCATTAGGCCCTGTCAGGTTGAGTCCTTCTGTGTCCTAAGGGCTCTCCTGCAATGTCTCCCCCATAGTATATATATATATATATATATATATATATATATATATATATATATATATATATATATATATATATATAGTGTTATGTGCTTTATGTATTAAGGACCTTTGAGTTGTCACATGATAATGATGTGTTATGTTACCCAGAGAGCACCAGCTAACCAGGTGACCTGCAACTTGACCTACAGGCATCTGGCCCAGCCCCTTTTTATAAGAGGGGGAGCCATTACAATCTTGCTCTTACACCATCACTCCTGCTGAAGAACAGTAAAAAACAGACATCTCAGTGCTAGTGTCCAGCATCTGAAGGCCTCAAGCCACCTACAGCCACATTCCAGTAAGTCAAGTCTATGTCTGCGTGGCTGAACTAAAGTCTATTAAATTCACTACAAGTCCCAGAAAGCTGCGCGGTCCTTCTGTGTTACTGGATCCTGGCCTAGCTGTAAAGACTATTTCCATCTGTCTACATCAGTAAAGCTACCGTTAACCCTAACCTGGTCTTGAACTATTATTACCCTGCCTAACCTTGGGATAGCGGTGCTACCGTTCGTGTGGTTGCCGGGAAAACCACGCCCTGGCATCATGAACATTAGGGGTTAATAACACCTTGCCCTTGGGCTACAACATCTGCCCCATACACCTCACCTTCACATCCGTGGCTTTGCCACATATATACACATACATATACATTACTATTTCTTATCACTTTTGCCTGTCCTGAATCCCCACATTCAATTAACTGACACAGGTCTACTAGTATTGTACTGCTGGTTCCCTCCGGGAATGTCAAATTGAGAGGTCTACCTACAGCCAACCAGTCTGTTAGTTGTGTCTAATCATGGTCTTTATGGTAAAGGTTTGAGAATGTCCCTCCTAGGATTCCTGGAGTTCACACCAGACCCACCATACATATTATTCCTATCATCCAATCCAGCTGAGGAGCTCCAAGGGTCGGGTATTGGAGACTTCACCGGTTTGAGACAGTTTCTGCATTATGCAGAATCTCCCTTTGTAGCCGGAATTATTGGAGTTCCTACAGCCTTCTCTCGCTGCTCTACCTGCAGAACCTCTGTACAAGTGAGACTGATGGAACCAGGTGTTCCTTTCAGCTATCCTTATTGCTGTAGGGTGGTTAGTAGTACTTGGTAGGGTCCCTTCTACTTAGGTGAATGTCAGTGTTTCTTCTTGATCACTTTTATGAGGACCCAGTCTAAAATGTTCAACTTTTTCTTCTTCTATGGATACTCTTTCTGAAATGGAACAGACATGGTTAATTTGTTTCTGCTCCAGCAGTCTGGACATATATTCTACTAAGGTTATCTCTGTCCCCCTCAATATGTGTCTCATTTGGTAACAAAGGTATGTTCTATGGTCTACCATACATCATCTGGACTTAATCCATCTTTAGTGGTTGTAATATGCAAACTCAGAACAGCTCATGGTAAACAGTACATCCAACTTTTCCCTGTCTCTTCCATAGCTTCTCTCAGTTTGCTTTTCAGTATACCATTATGTCTTTCTACGAACCCTACTCTACGACTGGGGGTTGTATACACAGTGACTTATTACTTCTATACCCATTACTTCTATTAGGCGTTTTATAGTTTGGTTTACAAAATGTCGACCATGATCACTATAGATCTTTTCTGGAATCCCAAATTGTGGAATGATGTCTTTTAGTAAAGCTTTAGATACTGTTAGGGCATCAGCACTTCCTCTGGGAAATACTTCTACCTATTTGGTCAATGCATCAATTAACACTAGGCAATATTTCTTTTTCTCACAATTATGAAGTTCAATAAAATCCATACAGATGTGCTGGAATGGGTATTTTGGGGTTTGAAATTTTGCCTCTCATTGGTCTAATACCTCCTTGTGAATTGTGTCTTGCACATATCAGACATTGGGAACAAAAGTTTTTAGTTTGTGAAGTCGTATACCAGGACTACAATGCTATTAGTACCCCATACTACCCCCCTCTTGAGACATGAGTCACCCCATGTATCAATACTGCTGCATAATAGAAATAGGGACGTGGACAAGATTGGTTTGGTGTCAGGTGATTGGCAGAGGCCATTAATGATACTACATCCTTTGTTCTTTGTTCATCTAAAATCCCTCACCTCCTCTAGAAGCTAGGGAGATTCTTCAGTCAAGGACGCGTTCTCTAAGACTATAGGTATAGGGTCCACTACAAAAGCAATAAACCACTGGTCGCATGACAAGTGGGCACCAGTCCATTTCTGAAATACAATAGACAGTACAAAATAAACAGATATCAAGACATATTAGGACTAGTATACAGTAGGCAAAAACCCAAACAAAGCATGTCAACAACAAAGACTCGCTGTTTAGATACAAACCTACAACAAAATACACACTGGACTAAACATGGAGAAACACAAATAGAATCAGAACACAAACAGAAATAGCATCACAAGCCACATTACATACTCCTAGATAGAAAGATAGCACAAAATACAAACCAGAATTTTTATCTGCGGAGATCCAGAATTATAACCAAAACAAAAACAGGACTGACACAAATACATACTGAGCGTGAACATACTCAGAGACACAGAAGCTTAACTAAAAATCACCAGCCTGATAAATAGCCTCGCTGAGACACTGTATTCTGCTATAATTATTCAACTAGACATTGCATACTCCAGAATTTCCACTAATCTGGCAAACTTACTACATGTATGTACTGCAAGCATTGAATACTTGATTTATCCTACGATATTATGTCTTTTAGCATTTATTAAAACCATTCACAAATTCTCCTATGTAAATTACATATCCCTTTGTATAAAATGCAAGCCCCTTTTGGAATGCTTGGGCGTTGGCTAGTCCCCGGACGCCATTTTCAAACATAGCACTATGCCTATGCTTAGAAGATTGTATATTTTTATACAACAAAGATGAAACATGTTACAGCTCACATAACAGATGGGGAAAAAGAAGTTTGACTTCATGTCTTCCATTTGTAACATACTAGATATAGCAAGTGCTGTATATACAGTAAATAACACAAGTTTCACAACATCATACACTCAAGATGTACACAGACTTCAGGCAGAGAGGAGATGGAGAGGACGGTATTACAGAATACACAACACTGGCCCTCATTTACTAAGAAAATCGGGTTGTAAGTCTATGTTGCTTTCTTACCCGACTGCTTTTTTCCCCTGGTATTTATTATTATGTCGCATCCTGTTTGTCGCACTGGGTTTTGTAGGTTTTGGTTTCCAACTCCTCTGAGCTGTCGGGAAAAAATCCACAACAATACAACAAATTCGGGTTGGAAACCTTTATAAATACGTGGGAAAGCTCAGAAATGTCGGGTTACGCCCCTTTTTCGGGTTTGGGAGAATCCACATCGGGTCCGTCGGGGAAAAAATGTCGCATCGTGTCGCAGACTGGCGCACGATGTCTGCGACATGGCGCAGACAAAGATGCGACAAAAAAACCCGACAAAAGAGGTCGGATTTAGAATAGTAAATGAGGGCCACTATCTACAAGCATTCTCTTCTTTTGTAATAACTGATAACTAAAAGAATCATAACATAATAACAGGACACACACAAAGGGCTCTTCATACATTCACAAAAGTATAAAAGGATACAATTATGCAAATATATGCAATAACATTCAATTAATACCACATGGATTTTCCTTATCTTTTTGCTAGTTTGAAGTGATTCATTACAACACTTTTTATTTATACTAACAGTTTTAAAAAGGAAAGTATTCACTACTATTATTATTATGCTATTCATTGATCCAGGGGACCCATGTGGTCCCACCCTAACTCCTTCAGTACAGTGTTGAACAAAGTATTAACGCTTTTAACAGTTCCAACAAACTTTTTAGACTCTTCTACATTCTTGTACCATAGTATCACTTGCATAAACACTCTCACCTATTCTAATCCTACCTCCTCTGCGCCTTCTGTAACATATTGTTTCCCATCCTCTTAAACATGTAGTCACCCTTACATTTTTCTTTGCCTGTTAGCTTATAACTGTATTGTTATCCCCTTTTTGCTTTTACAAATACATTGGGGCCTAATTTATTATTTATTTATTTTTTTACACTTTTTAAGTATTCTTTTTTTTTTTTGTGTGTGCAAAAGTCTGGGAATAACCCGTAGGCCCTTGGCTACTGTTTCTATCACAGTGTGGGTCATACATGGGGTACAGGCACTTAAGTCTGAGTTCCTGCTCTCATCATCTGATAATTTGGACTCAGAGTCACTACAGATTGGGAGTGGTGCAACACTCTCTCTTAGGTAGGATGTTTCTGCCTCCCTTGAGGTGTGGTGGTGACTGGTGCCACAGAAGTAGAAGTTACTGGGTTTTGTCCCGTGGGAGGGTCTACTCTGGCAGGATGGACTCGGGAAACAGTGGGATTGACTATGGCCTCCCGGGTTTGGGGAGGCCGCACCTCCACATAGGGTGGGGCTGCTTCTTGGAGTGGATGTTCAGAAAAAACTATATTTCCATCTCCATTATCCACTAGGGACATTTTTTATTTATTTATTTTTGTTAGATCTGACTTGGATGGGGTTCTTGCCCTCCACCAGCTAGTGCCCCATACCCAAGCTTCTTTTGTTCTGTTAGACTCAATTCCTTAGTCCTACCACATAAAGCATGCCATAATTTTACGGTCAATCTATTATTAAACCCCAACTACTTCTCCCACTTAGTACAGTATTTAACTTTTTTTTTTTTCACCTTTGCTATGCTTAAATTTTCTATCTCCGTCTAGAGAAGCAGGTGGAATGCAGCAGTAACAAAGACAATTGTAAACAGATCCCTACACAACCTATTCCCCATCTTTAACAACCCTTGGATTTCTCAGTGATCTATGTAACAACAGAGAAAAAGTTTTATGATTACGGAGACAGAAATGATAGAAGATCAACATGACCATGAGCAATGCCCAAACAAATGGCAGAAACAGAAAATAATTAAACCCTCCACCAGCAACAGTAATGTTAGTCATAGATTAAGTAAAATTGGTATCAAAACCCAACATGAGAGAAAAAGGAAATCAGCCTCGCGATCACTCCTGATAACTCAGCTGTTCCAGCGGTTTACACCAGGCAACACTCCTCTGGTGTTCGGTATACCTTTTTGCAAATCTTTATCTGTCCTGGACAGCAGGCAGTGTCTTTTTATATTAGGCTACACCCCAAGAAAGCCTCTTCGGCCCCTGTGTCACCTGGATTGCATACGATCGACAAAAGTGCCTGACTTCGACTACTGAAACCCCTAGATTTAATACGAGCATTTCAGTATCGGTACTCTGTTAGGGGTCAGGTCTGTTCCCGCTCACACTCCCTGCCCTCTTCAGCCTACAGCCCCTCATGACTGCTGCATCTTTAATAAAATTTCAACACAACAAGAAAGGAATTGAAACAATATCAACAACCAATAGGACAGACAAAGGACAGGGAAAGATAAAAGTTTCCTTTACCTTCTCAGATGTTGGGAGGACTGGATCTCACTGGTTCGGAACCGGATCCGGGGCTGGGAGGTCTGACTCACACTGACCTATTTTTCACGGTATGGGGATTTCTATATGCCCATCCAGAGGATTTTGGGAGTGGAGAGGCTTTGCTGGTTACTCACCAACTTTTACAGTCAGCATTGTCTGTCCCTGAAACCAGTGGATTGGTTCCGGTATCGAAGGACCATCGATGTCAGGAAAACTCTTCTTCAGAGATCAGTCAACTCCCTATATCGTCAAGGTAATAGGTTTATCACATACATCGATGTATGGGCGATCCTTACATAGGGAAAGTCAAGTAAAGAATCCCTTGAGCTAAGGCATTCAACAGCTTTTATCAAAGCAAGTAAGCAGTTACATCATAACTGATAAGTTGGTAATGCTGTTGGCTCATTGGTCAAGAACCAGTACATTTCAGCTTCAGTACCTTCAAGGCCACTAGCTAATTTTGATTTTAACAGGGCGTGTTGCAAGAAGCAAGCGCCATATTGTGATTTATAACTATGCAGTGAGAAAATAGAAACTTAAAGCTAATAAAATTAGATACATCTCATTATTCTACCACTCAGAGGTCAGTTGCATAGTTTCAAGCATCACTGGGCGCTAGCCAGAACTAAGATGAAAGTTAACTGAAGCTAGGAACTTATGAATACAGGGAACACAGATATCAAAATATAATTTTACCAACATTCCCTCCTTCATAGGAAAAAAAACATACACCATTGAATTGCATGTTGACTAATGCCAGAAGTCTGACCAATTAAACTGACGAACTGGAGTTGATAATGTCTGAGGAAAATTATGACATAGTGGGTATAAGAGAGACTTGATTGGACGATAGCTTTGACTGGGTGGTCAACATACAGGGTTATAGTCTATTCAGGAAGAATCGGACAAAATGGAAAGGGGGAGGAGTTTGCCTTTATGTAAAGTCCAGTCTAAAGGCCGCTCTGCGGGAAGATATATGGGAGGGAAACGAGTCACTATGGGTAGAAATATATGGAGACAAAAAAAAAATTCTGATGGTTTGCGATGAGCCACCAAACATAATGGAAGAGGCAGAAGATCAATTACTGAGGCAAATAAACAAGGCAGGAAATCAAAATGATGTGATAATAATGGAGGACTTTAACTATCCTGATCTAAACTGGGAGACTGAGACCTGCCAATCTCATAAAGGAAACAGGTTTCTGACTATAGCTAAAGACAATTATCTCTACCCAATGGTGCAGGGTCTGACCAGAGGGGTTGCCCTACTGGACTTAATATTAACCAACATACCTGACAGAGTAGCTAATGTGCAGGTAGAAGGACACCTAGGAAATAGTGATCATAATATAATACATTATAACTTGTTCTGCAATAAGAGAACCTCTCGAAGGGCCACAAAAACAATGAACTTTAGGAAGGCAAAGTTTGATTAACTCAGATAAGCTCTTAACAATATCAATTGGGATAATGTCCTCAAAAATACTGACACTAAAAATATTTTAAATTCTCACTGTAAGAGGTATATACCTCATGGGAATAAAAGGGTCAGGAATAGGAAAAAAAACAATATGGATGAACAAAAATGTTAAGAGGGCAATAAATGAAAAAAAAAAGCATTTAAACTACTAAACAGGATGGCAGTGAAGAACATTAAAAAAAACTGTAGAGGAAAATGTAGAATATGGAAAGAACAGATACAAGACACAAGTGGAGACAGACTCATTGGCAAGGAGAGTAAAACTAACCCCAAAATCTTCTTTAACTATATAAATAGCAAAAAGGTTAAAAATTAAAGTGCTGGCCCTTTAAAAAAAATGTGGAAGAAGAAATTATAGACAAGGATTAGTAAAAAGCAAATCTATTAAACACATTCTTCTCCACTGTATTCACAGAGGAAAATAAAATGCCAGGTGAAAAACAGTGATATAAGATATACTCCCCAGTACATGTCACCTGTCTAACCCAGGAAGAAGTACAGTGCTGCCTACAAAAAATCAAAATAGACAAATCACCAGGTTCAGATGGCATTCACCCCCCCGTGTTCTAAGGGAGTTAAGTAATGTAATAGACAGCTCCCTATTTCAAATAATCAATGACTTTATAGGGACAGGGACTGTTCCCCAGGACTGGCGCATAGCAAATGTGGTGCCAATATTTAAAAAGGGTTCAAAAAGTGACTCCAGGAATTATAGGCCTGTCACTTTAACCTCAATTGTATGTAAATTGTTTGAGGGTTTTCTGAGAGATGCTATTTTTGAGAATCTTGATAAAAATCAATGTATGACTCCATATCAGCATCGCTTTATGAGAGATCGGTCCTGTGAAACTAACCTGATCAGCTTTTAGGAGGAGGTGAGCTCCAGACTGGACCAGGGGGAATCGTTGGATGTCATATATCGTGATTTTTCCAAAGCATTTTGGCCAAATAAAAGGTTGGTGTATAAAATGAGAAGGATTGGGCTGGGAGAAAATTTGTGCAAGTGGGCAAATAACTGGCTCAGTGATAGGAAACAGAGGGAGGTTATTAATGGTACTTATTCTGATTGTGTGACTGTTACTAGTGGGGTACCACAGAGGTCCATTTTGGGTCCTATTCTATATAATATATTCATTAATGACCTTGTAGAGGGGTTGAATAGTAAAGTAGCAATCTTTGCAGATGATACTAAACTATGTAAAGTAGTTAACACCATAGAGGACAGTGCATTGGTACACATGGATCTGATAGATTGGAGGTTTGGGCTGGGAAGTGGCAGATGAAGTTCAACACTGATCAATGTAAGGTAATGCACATGGAGAGGAAAAATCCAGGCTGGGATTATATGTTAAATGGGAGCACACTTGGGGCGTTTGACATGGAAAAGGACTAAGGAGTCTTAGTTAACAGTAACTTTAGCTGTAGTGACCAGTGTCGGGCAGCTGCGGCCAAGGCTCATAAAATCATGGGGTGCATCAATTGGGGCATAGATGCCTACGACAAAGAAATAATTATATCACTGTACATATCACTAGTCAGACCACACATGGAATACTGTGTACAGTACTGAGCACCAGTGTACAAAAAAGATATAGTGGAGATGGAGAGGGTTCAAAGAAGGGCAACCAGAGTAATGGTGGGAATGGGAGAACTACAGTACCCAGAAAGATTATCAGAATAGGTCTATAACCTATTTATACCCAGAACTGTATCTATAACAACGGGGCATCCTCTAGTTTAGAGGAAAGAAGGTTTCTACGCTAGCACAGACAGGGGTTCTTCACTGTGAGAGCAGTGAGACTGTGGAATTCTCTTCTGGAGGAGGTGGTCATGGTGAACTCGGTATGGATACTCCCTGACCCGAGAAAGAGGGGTGCAGATCCCCTCGAAACGCGTTGTCAACTTTTTGTACAATAAAAACGCTGTTTGAAACCATCTAGAAGTTTGGCATCCTTACAACTTCATTCCATAATCCAGCGATCAACCAGGCAAGTGTCTCTTTTCTTCAACCTTACCAAGTGTGTGGACATCTACATTGACGCTGGGTACGGACAGACATGGGCTGCTGCTGAATGTTGTACGCTTAAGGCTACTGTTGGTGTTGCGCTCGGAACGTAACACACCAAGGTGAGTAGTTATATTGTATACCCACTTATTCCTAAACACTAAAAAAGCCAGGTATGTCTGGGAATACAATCACAATATAATCACAATTGCCCCAGGACAAAGTCCGGAGCACTAAAGTCCCATTTGGACCTGACTACCATAAAACTTAACTTTTAATGAGTGCAACGTAAATTAAGATCTGGTGATTGATAGCTGTTAAAATTGTCGACACTGTGTCCTGTGAACTTATGTCACTGTTATAAGAGAACGTTACAATCGGAGGTTGGTGGCGTGGCCTACAGGCTAATACACCACAAAAGACCTATACCCACTATACATTTATTGGTGGGGCTTACAGGCTCTTCCACTGTAATAGTGTCTTGCTGAGTGGTGCCTTCAGGCTGAACCACCCACTATTAGTGGGGCCTACAGGCTCTTCCATGTCGGGGGAGAGTGGGGGAAAGATGGCAACGATGGTGAGGCGGGGACCGATGGGTGCGGTTACCTGCGATCATGGCACGGGGACCAGGACCGGCACCTGACAGGAGGCGGCAGGCAAGTGGCATTGGCCTCAGATACAGCTGTGAAGATCGCCGTAAAGTGATCTTCACTGCTGTATCTAGGAGTTTCAAAACTACAACTCCCAGTATGCCCAGACAGCCTTTGGTTGCTGAGAGTTGTAGTTTTGCAACATCTGGAAGGACAGTGGTCTGCAAACTGTAGCCCTCCAGATGTTGCAAAACTACAACTCTCAGCATGCCCAGACAGTCCAGGCATGCTGGGAGTTGTAGTTCTGTAATATATGGCCCTTCAGATGTTGCAGAACTACAACTCCCAGCATGCCTGGACAGTCTCAGCATGCTGGGAGTTGTAGTTTTGCAACATCTGGAAGGACATTGTTTGGAGACCACTATACAGTGGTGTCCAAACTGAAGCCCTACAGATGTAAATTCAAAGCATGCCGAGACTGTCCAGGCATGCTGGGAGTTGTAGTTTGGCAACATCTGGTCCTTCAGGACATCTTGGCATGCTTGGAGTTGAAGTTTTGCAACATCTGGAGGGCTACAGTTTGGAGACCACTACACAGTGGTCTCCAAACTGTTCTCCCCCAGTTGTTGCATAACTACAACTCCCAACATGCCCTTCACTGTCTGGGCATGCTGGGAGTTGTAGTATTGCAACAACTGGAGGCACACTGGTTGGGAAACATTGTCTGTTTCCTAACTCAGTGTTTCCCAACCCGTGTGCCTCCGGCTGTTGCAAAACTAAACTCCCAGCATGCACTGACGGACCATGCATGCTGGGAGTTGTAATTTTGCAACAGCTGGAGGCACATAGGTTGGGAAACACTGAGTTAGGAAACAGACAGTGGAGCGGAAACACTGCGGTAGTCTGTTACCTAACTCAGTGTTTCCTAATCCCAACCAGTGTGCCTCTAGCTGTTGCATAATCACAACTCACTCACAAATCACAACAGCATGCATGGTCTGTCAGTGCATGCTGGGAGTTGTAGTTTTGACCCCCCATGTGAATGTGCAGGGTACATTTACATGGGCGGGGGTTTACAGCAAGTTTCCTGCTTCAAGTTTGAGATGTGGCAAATTTTCCGCTTCAGTGCGAAACTCACTGTAAACCACCACCCGTGTGAATGTACCATAAAAACACTACACTATACTACACTAACCCTAAATAAAGAGTAAAACACTACTTATACAAACACCCTTACACTGTTGCCCCCCCCCCCAATAAAAAAAAAAAAACTCTTGTAAGTCAGTTTTTCCAAAACGGAGCCTCCAGCTATTGCAAAATTACGACTCCCAGTATTGCCGGACAGCCATTTACTGTCCAGGTATGTTGGGAGTTTTGCAGCAGCTGGAGGCACCCTGTTTGGGGAAAACTGACGTACGGTATTTTTAGTGATAAGGCAAGTGTAACACTTGCATCCGGGTACACCCCTATTCAAATCCCTAAATTATGCCTCAAATGCGCATGGCAATCTCTCACTTCAGAGCCCTGTTGTATTTCAAGGCAACAGTTTAGGGCCACATATGGTGTATTTCCATACTCTGGCTTTTTCTCCTTTGACCCCTATGTGAAGGATATATGTGTATATGTATGATAGATAGGTATATGCATGGTGTATGTATGATAGACAGTCATACACAAACCTATCATACACACATCTATCATACATACATGCATACAACTAGCATGCACACATCATACACACTAGGGCTTCATGATTTAGGGAAAATGTGTGATTGTGATTAGGGAGGTAAATATTGCAATTTCAATATGCGATATAAAAAAACTAGTGATATTCCCTAATTTCATGTTCACATCCCCCTTTTCATGTCATTCCCCCAATGTCACATTTTTCCCCCTCCATGTCACATTTCTCCCCCTCATATCACAACTCCCGAGCTGTGTCACATTTCTCCCTCTCTATCACATCTCCCCTGGCCTGTTATATTTCCCCCTCATGTCACATTTCTCCCCATCATGTCACATCTTCCCCATTAATGTTGTGCCAGGGCAAGGGGAAAAATAAAAAAAAACACAAAGTATCTAATGCTTACCTAACACCAGTCCCCCGGAGCTCCCATTCTCCTTCATGCAATCCCGGTATCTTCTCTCTGCTCCAGACAAGTTATGGTTTCAGGACCTTTCCCAATCACTGGCCTGACATGTGAGTCTGTTGCTGTCACTAAGCGGAAAAAGTCCTGAAACCAGTACTTGACGGGTGGAAGAGAGATGCTACCAGGACCCCACAGAGGAGAACGGAAGCTGTGGCAGACAGGGATCGGGGCTAGGTGATCATAAGGTTTTTTTATGTTTTCCCAGCCCCCCTATTATTACTTAGGACAGTGTTTCCCAACCTGTGTTCCCCCAGCTGTTGCAAAATTACAACTCCAAGCCCGGACAGCGAAAGGCTGTCCAGGAATGCTGGGAGTTGTAGTTTTGCAACAGCTGAAGGCACACAGGTTGGGAAACACTGATTTAACTGCTGTTCACCCCTGAAGAGGGGGCAGAGGCGCCTCCTGTACCCCTGCAACTCCTCCCCTTGGTGGAGGCCTCAGAGATCTACTTTTCTACTCCCATGGATCTCCAGATACTGGCGGCAACTTTGGTTAAGCTGATTAATCCTACTATACAGTTAACCCTGGAAAACACCATGTGCTCCACGTTAACATAGCTACAGACGGATCTGGGCGCTCAACCGGTCCATCTGGATGAGGCGGTACAACACATTATCACTCTGGAAGACGAAAATAGTGGATTTGCTACCAGACTTCGCCAAACTGAAACGGATCTCTGCTATGTAAGTGAAAAATTGGAAGACCTGGAAAGCAGATCACACCTTAATAACCTGTGTATTGTGGGGGTCAGTGAATCCCTCTTTCCTTCTGATCTCTTGACTTTTGTGAAAGTGATCTGCCCAAAGCTCTGGGACTCACGCACAAATGCAAGATGGAGAGGGCCCATCGAGTGGGACGGCCACGGACATCTCCTTCTCATTCTTGGCAGTCTGAAGATGCCCAACCCCGACAAGTTAATTTCAAAATATTGGATTACAATGATAAAGTTGAACTCCTATAGAAAGCGCTCTTTCCTGCTTACTTTCCGCAACAAGAAGCTGTTGATCTTCGAGGACTTCTCTGCTGAAGTTGCTAAGTGGCAGAGGGCTTATGGTAAAGTCTGCACTGAACTGTTCAAAGCAAAGAAACGTTTCCAGCTCCAGTATCCAGCTACTTTGAAAGTGTTCCGTCTGGATGGATCCTTCTCTTCCTATCAGACTCTGGCCGCAGCGGAGGCTGCCCTGCAGGAACTCCTGAGAGACTCATCTCACCTTACCCACTCTCCCTCTAATCACTCTCCACCACCCAGAGACCGGGGTGACACATTTCATCTCTCTACATGACGCAAAAGCAGCAGTACAAGATCTCCGGGCAACTCCAGGAAATGGCGCAATTCAGTGAAGAGGCGTAGCAGAAGCAAAAGCAGCCAATCATCCTCTCCAGACTGAGTATCACTTTGGCTTTTTCTCCATGTCTTCCTTCATCTCGGTAGCAGGGGGGATTTACCATTTACAGGTGGTTTCAGTTGCTGTAGTATTTTCATGCAGTCTGTTTTATAACTAGAAGGATTACTGTCATCTGTTGTTGAGTATAATGACCCTTTTCTGTTCTGCTGCTATACTGTTGCACTGTTCTTGTGTACAATATAATCTAATGTGGTTACCCCCTGTTTTTGCTTTCTTTTCTTCAACGATGCGATTGCAGATTTCATGTCAAATGCCACACAGCATAGCTCTCATGTCCCTCTATATCACTGGTCCAGCTTTCTCAAACATGTCAGGTGGGGCGGGGACAGGCTGCTTTTCCTTTGCAGCAGTCTCCCAGCAGCTCTCACAGGGTTCCTTTCACACCTTTTGTTGTCCTGCTCTTGTTATTTTATGTTTCCCTCTGACAGCCCTTTTTTTCCATTTTTTTTTGAATTTTTTTTCTCTGTTACTGCACTAAACCCTGGCCTGTTGGACATGCCTCGTAGGGGGTCCGGGGTGGGAGTTCTGGCCACCCACATGCCTGAAAAGTGGAGTCCATCATCCAATTCACGACCGCCCTTATTCTATTCTGGGGATCGGTCTATCTAGGGGGTTTTCTGTTCCTGTTATTGTTCTATCTTTGGTTACCTGTGTTGGCTTTCATGTTTTGGTCTTTCTCCTCCCCCCCCCTCCCCCCCATGGCTCTCTCATGGCCTATGGTCCGCTTTTGTTCTAGTCCTCTGGGAATGACCGGTCCCCTCAGCTGTCTCCTCCTATTCTTTCTTTCCATGTTTTCCTTATATCAGTGCCACCCCCTCCGCCTTGATGTTTTTTTGTCTACTCCTTGTCTGGTCTGCTCCTTTACTCCTCCTCCCTACCCTCGGAGGGTTTTTCTTTTAACATGTGTAAGATTTTGACGTAGAATGTTGAGGGCCTGCGCTCTCCACAGAAGCACATGAAAATTCTACGTTTCCCGAAACGCCTGCGTCCGGACATAGTTCTCCTCCAGGAGACTCATCTAAGGGAACAGGATTTTAAGAGAATGCAGAAGTTGTGAGTGGGTAAGGTAATGGGCAGTCCAGGGATAGAAGGCAAATCTGGAGTGTTAACATTGATTAATAAGTCTTTCCCTCACCACATACTCTCACATGACAGAGATGATGAAGGGCGCTTCTCACATCTGCAACTAGTACTGCACCACGTACCACATTTATAATGTCTATGCTCCTAATGGGGATAATTCTTCCTTCTTCCACTCTTTAGCAGCCACGGTTAACAGCATTAACGGACTGCTCACCATACTGGAAGGGGACTTGAACACAGTAGTTGACCCGCTAGTGGACCGTAGACGATCAATTCACACCTCTACAGCTCCCTGGCCGATTGATACAGTTCTCCCCGCTTTTTTTTTTTACACAGACAGGGCTCTTGGCATCACCTACACCCGGATGGTCATGAGTACACGTACTTCTCACACGTATGTGGCTCATGGTCTCGCATTGATCATTTCCTGGTTAGTCCGCTCTCGTTTGGGAGCGGTGGATATCATGCACCGATGACTCTGGAGCTCCTGCCATCATGCCCCAAGGGTTCTGATTTCTTGTGGCGGTTTCTGTCTTATCTAATGAAAGATAAATCCTTCCTGGGCCTTCTCAAGGGGTGGTGGCTGGAATTCCAGATGGACAACCATGTAGACAATCCCTCCCTTTACTGGGAAACAGCAAAAGTTGTGCTTAGGGGTAAGGTTATGTCTTATAGCAACACAATTAAACGGAAAACCTTGAAGGGTTATGCTAAGGCGAACGCAACTTTAGCGTAGGCGTATTCCCATTTCCTAGAGTCTCCCACCGCAGAACACAAACTCAAATGGCAGGAAGCAAAGTCTTCATATGAGCTCTGGTTAGATAGGAAAGAGAGGGTCTATCTGTCTCACTTCGAGGCTTATCTCTTTAGACAGGGTAGTAAAGCGGGACATCTACTTATGCGAATAGCGAAAGGATCCCACACACCAGCGCACGTGCTTTGCGTGATCCCACAGAAAACATAACGCACAACCCACATTCCATTAACAATGTCTTGGGCTCCTATAACGCTGCTCTTTATTCCTCTCCTCCAGCTACTACTGATGAGGGAATGAGGTTCTCGGAGGGATTATCATTAACGTCCCTACCTGAAGAACAGCATCAGGAACTCAATGCAGATGTAACTTCGGAGGAAGTAGTGAATTGTATATGCTCCCTGGCGAACGGAAAGGCACCAGGACCAGATGGTTATTCTGGCGAATTCTACAAGTCCCTTATAGATCAGGTGGGACCCCCCTTAAGCACAGGCGTATTATCACCAGCTGTGAAATTGGCCTACATAAAATTACTCTCCAAACCTGACAAGGACCCCTTGGAGCCGGGTTCCTATCGCCCCATCTCTTTACTTAACAAGATCCTGGCTGATCGCCTGGCCAGGTTTTTACCCTCTGTTGTTGGTGACCATCAGGTGGGATTCGTGAAAACCCGCTCTGCGGCCACGATTATTAGAGAGGTACTGGCAGTGATGGATAGTGTTTGGGGCCAGTCCCGGACAGCCACCCAACCAGCTTTGCTCACTTTAGATGCCGAAAAGGCTTTTGATAATGTGCGTTGGGACTGACTGAGACTTTTCCTGTCCAAACTTGGGATTACGGGACAGTTTAGCTCCTTCATAGACAGCCTTTATGATGGTCTTACAGCTAGGGTGCATACGCCTGGAATCCTGTCCACCCCTCTTACATTAGTGAAAGGCACACGTCAGTGTTGCCCCTTATCACCATTATTGTTCGATCTGGCGATTGAGCCTTTGGCCCTTTAATGGATCTTTTCGGATGTCTACGGGGGCATAACTGTGGGCACCCAGGAGGTCAAATTATCCATGTTTGCCGATGACGTGCTTCTTTACCTTAGTAATCCCAGAGAGGCTGCCCCTAAAATTCTTACCTTCTTATCCTATGTGGGGAGTTTCACGGGTTATAGAGTTAATTATGCCAAGAGTATGCTTTTACCTTTGGGGGTGACTTCTCCGGGATGGCTTCCTCATGCGAATGCACTGGGTGGGCAAGTTGCCTCTTCCTTTATTCCTTATTTAGGCATCCTGGCACGCTTTATTCACTCAACTATACACCCCTTTTCCGGCATATATTAGCTGAACTGAAGCGATGGGAGAACTTACCGCTGTCTTTTTTGGGTAGATGCCATCTTATCAAAATGATTAGTTTCCCTCAGTTGCTATGTCCTCTGAAAACGCTCCTGCTCCAACACTCTGATGTCAGACGCCTCAATACTGCCTTTCAATGCTTCCTGTGGCAAGGCAAATGCCTGCTCATACTTCAGCAGAAAATCATGCTTAGTAAAGCGGAGGGAGGGGTTAATTTCCCAAATGTCAAGGGCTATAATCTGGCGTGTATTTTTAGCCACACTCTAGATTGGCTACATGACTCCAATTACTTTTCCAACCTAGTGGTGGAGAAGGCGTTGGCGGCCCCTCTGTCCTTGCCAGCCTTACTACACACTTCATTTGCTAAGCTTCCGGCGGGGATCAGGGCTTGGAAGGAGGTGTGGAAGGTCTTTGGCCTCCCGTTTCTTTTATCCAAACAAATGCCTCTGCTCGACCATCCGGAATTCCCACAGGGTAGATCCTTACCTTGGCTGTGACTGTGGGTTTCTAAACGGTAGGACGACTGTTCCATAACGATGACCGTAGGTGGCTCACACCAGCAGAGATGCGTAACACATTTGATCTTCCCTAGGTCACACGCTCTATATTCCAATCAAATCCACGCATTCTGCTCCTGTAGATTACATGACCTGTCGAGGGAAGACCCGGTCCACATTTTGGACGATGTTATAGGTAGTGAGCCACAGAGATGTTCAACATCTGACTTATATGCAGTCTTCCATAACCATTTTCTAAAACTTGATCCCAAGCATGTGTTTTGTAAATGGGAGCAGTGGACTGGAGACCCTGACATTACTGACATAATTCGACATGGGTGGACAACTGTTCAGAAATTTTTTATCAGTGAGCGGTGGAGGGAAACTTATTTTAAGGTAGCCCCCGCAGCTTTTTATGGTTTTAACATATTGCCCTCTTCTTCTTTCCCGGATAGGAAAGTTCACTGCCCAAAGTGCAAGACACCGCTCACTAACATGCATCATGGGGTCTGAGAGTGCCCTCACACAGTTGACTACTGGCACCTCATACAGTCGTACATATGGGACCATTGGAGAGTGCGTTTACACCACAATCCTAATTATTTCACCAATTGCTACCACCAGAGGGTGGAGGGGAGGGGGAGGAGAGGTTCCCGTGGTTTATTCATGTAATCCTTTTAGTGGCACTACGTTGCCTTTTCACTAAATGGTTGGATCCAATCACTCCAGATTTGCCAATGCTGAAATACTTCTTAGAGATTGATCGATTAGATGCCAAACGACACTCTGATTCAGGCACCAAACACTTTTTTCTGAAATGGAAATCCTTTATTGTTACTCACTTTGACTATCTTGCTGAGCTTGTACGACCATTCAGATACACCACTTGGTATAGTGTGGAATACCTTAAAGGTTCCCTAGGTTCTTTGCGCTTTCCGGATACTTAATATAGCCCACGTATTCTTCGTTGAACACTATTGTTCCTCTTTTAGATCCCCTGGGAGTTAGAGGAGCGGCTGCAGGAACTGACAGTAGCCCCCTGTGTGGGGGGGAAGTGTTCAGTATTCCTTTACCTCGTATGGGGCCTAGATGGCACTATTATATTTCCTACTCTTCGTTGACCATGTGCAGGTTTCTTTGACTGCTTATTTTGAGGCGATCACAGACATCAGCTTTTCAAGCACCGCCTCTTGCTCTACGTGGTTGATAAGTGACTGCTTTCTTATTGAGGGGGTTCGTTTTTGTTACAGTATTGGGCCCATGGACTGTTGTGGATGAGATATCTTTTGCACTATTTGCATGGTAATAGCTTGCACTTTTGTCCTCATGGATCTTGCCTTTTTGTATTGTATTATCTTATTTTTTGTTTATTGCTAAATGTTTAATAAAAATATTTATATAAAAAAATGCTTCTGGATCCCACAAGTATTAGCCTTCTCAAGCTGCTGTACGTTTACATACATTAATGTTTTTGGGGTAAATTAAACTTGCATTATACCTAACTGACTGTAAATTATACGTAACTGACTGAAAACTAACCTACAAATCCAAGAAAATGTTGGACGGGGTAGAGGTCAGAAGACTCCTGCCATGTCCTCTGGTAGTAAGAATGCTGGTGCCAGTACCAGCATCAGTACAGGAATCAGCAATAGCAGCCAGGTGCCTGGTGGTAGTAGTAGTAGCTGTGTCAGCCGTCCCAAGTTCTCCCTGCCTGCCAGAGGCTATTTGGTTTCAGCGGATGAACCGGATTTTTTGGACTACATGTGTATTAATGAGGGGGCAGAGGATTCTGACAATATTATGGTGAGCGACTTGTCAGTGGATTCCTCCGCGTCTACATTCACTTGGCGCAGTGAAACTATCTGTCCCATACTCTGTGATCCCTCATCTTCATCTTTGTTTACCCTTTCTACTGCTATGCAGAAGGAGAGCACTAGTGACGGGGAGGAGTTGTGTGAGCAGAGTCAAGCTTTGGAGTGTGTGGCCGAGGTGGTGGAGGTGGAATCAGTGGCTGAGCCTAGCACAAGCGGGACTGGTGGTAGTAGGCGTGTTGGTGATACTGTAAGGTGTCATGGTGGCTAAGCTGGGGGAAGCAAGGCACTCAAGAAGTTCACGCAGAGATTATGTCATGTTGGACAGGATGTGGGAACCAGTTGAGGAGCTGACCTGTTCAGTGCAAGAGGGTAGTGGCAGCGAAGAAGAGCATAGCCGAGGTAGGGGAAGAAAACCTGTGAAATGTAACCGACATAGGGCTGCTGGTCTGATGAGCCCTGTCAGGTGGTAAAGTCTCTGTCTGGTATTCTGCTGTGTGAAAGTTTATTTCAACCTTACTCCATGCAGAGAACGTGGCACTATGTTGTCTGTGCAAACCGAAAGTAAGCCATGGCCAGGGTCCAAGTGCAGGAACTATGTTTCTACATAGAAATATAGAGCATCAGCATAAGGCCACGGGGGACAGTTAAGACGCCCCACAACATGAGGAAAAGACTACTGAGTCTGCTGCTACCGATGATCCAACAGATCTCTCCCAACAGTCTAACAGCCAGGCCTCGTTCACAGGCAGCACATTTTTGGGATTAGTCTCAGTGTCGCGTCCTCCACCCCAAAACCAGTTATCCATTGTGGAATCCATATGCTCCAGACAGCAGTATTGTCCCAGTCACCCTGTTGTACTGCGCCTAAATTCCCACCTGGCCAAGTTGTTGCTGGTGCAGGCGCTCCATCTTGTAGACTCCACAGCCTTCAGGCAACTAATGGGGTGTGCCCAGCCCAGGTGGCGCATGCCTAGTCACCATTCTTTTTGCCATGAAAGTCGTCCCCGCTTTGAACAATCATGTGGTGGAGAGGGTGGGCCATTCCATGAACTTGTCTGTGTGCAGAACAATGCATGCCACAGTTGATCCTTGGAGTAGACCATTCGGGCAGGGCCAATACATGTCTTTTACAGCCCACTGGGTCAACATCCTGCAGAACGAGGATCCACTGCAGTGAGGTCAGGAAATTGTGGTGACACCTCCATGGTTGCGCCGATCAAGTTCAACTGCTGACACCACCCGCCTATCCTCCACAAGCGGGTCCTCCTCCTCCACGGACATCTTGCATCAACCCACAAAAAAAGAGCTTAGCTTATCTTCCTCCCCCACCCTCCTTTCATCGCTGCAAAATCAAGCGCTGCCATGCTGTGTTACACCTGCTAAGTCTGGGCGAGAAAAGCCACACACCAGAGGAGCTGCTGCACTGTTTGCAACAGGAAGTTTTACACTGGCTCTCTGGTTGTGGTCTGACATTAGAAAATGTGATTGCTGATAACGGCACAAACGCACACATGTTAAATCTTGTTGTGAATCATTTCTTGAACACTTGTGAAGGTCTCACACTGGATATGTGAAGGAAAGTGTGTGTTCGGTTCAGCTGTTTGTATGCTTTAAAACATGCCTTCCTTCACCTGCAGCACCAAAACAGTTTACCTCCACAACGCCTTATTTCTGATGTTATAAGACGATTACAACTCAACATTACATATGTTGGACCGCCTGTACCAGCAGCACAAATCGGTGACAGACTTTTAATGCAGCAGAATGACGATTTTTCCAGCCAGTGTGACTTCAGCTGAGGCATTGACAGCTAATCAGGGACACCTGCCGTGTGCTCTGTCCTGGAGGCCACCAGGTTTGTCAGCAAGGAGAACAGCATAATTATGATAATTATGATATTTAGCAAATGCTAAAGGTGATGATTGAAGGAGGGATGGAGGAGCGTTCACATCTGTCTGGAAGCAGTACGGATGTTCTCCATGTGGGGGACTTGGATGAGGAGATAGAGATAGGGGGACCTGAGAAGGAGGAGGATTTGGCGATGGATTCTCAGGAAGGGATAGGGGACCAGGACCATTCGCAAGGAGACACTGATGATGAGGAGGACAATAACTGACCTTGGTAGTATGGGATGGAGGCCGAACAACCCGGGCCCTCAGAAAAGCTGGCAAGGATGGCTAGCTGCATGCTCTATTGCATACGCAGTGACAAGCATATTGCCAGGTTAAAGGAAAGAAGTGACTACTGGACAGCAACACTTTTAGACCCTTGTTATAAAGCCAAAATGGGGGAGTTTTTCTCGCCTTCAGAGAATGAGGCTAAATTGGATTTCTATAAAAAGAAACTATGCAGCCAGTTTGCCATGGCATTCTAGCACCAAACACTTGCTGAATGGGGATCCAGTCTCCAGGCAGTCAATGCTCCACTCCCTCTGCCCGCACTACACCTGCAGTAGCAGCGGCACCAGTAGTAGCACCATCTTCACGCTGAAGCACATGATGACGAAGTTTCTGCATCCAGCATTCTCCTCTGACATCAGTCATCATCACAGGGATGTGAACAGGGGCATAGCTATAGAGGTAGCAGTTGCATCGGGGCCATGGTGCCTAAGTAGGCCTGTGGCAGTGTGGCAAGGAAAGAGTGTATTTCCCTTGCTAACTCTGGAGAATCCACCTGTGGCCTGATTAATGAGGTATCAGGAAGGGGAAGTGTGTTTAAAAGGAAAGGAAACAGAATAGTTGGGGCTCTCCCTGGGAAACAGTATGCTGACTGTTAGAAGGGGAGACACACGGACCCTGTTTAGGTAACACGCAGAAGGCGCTGCGAGTGGTCCAAGAAGTGGTGTGAACTGTGAGTAACAAGTTGCAGGAGACACATGTTTAACTGGCTGAGGGTAGCTCACCAGTTGCTGGGGGCAACCGACGTGGGCCACAACCGGTGGTCGTCAGGATGAAGCCGAGGTCCCGTGAGTTGTTGGTGGGCGGAGTCCCAATGTGGGTGGACTTGGATTGTTGCCAGACTGTATCCCGGATTATGCCAGAAATAATTCCATTTGTGAAGTCCCGCCCGGAGCCCAGTAAGACTGTTCAAATTACCTTTGATACATGTTTTGAGACAGTAAGCCATATGATGGAGATATGTGCGGAGCTTACAGTTGAAATTGTACTGGGCAGAGACTTTCCGTATTTCTGGCAGCTGTGGGATGCTGAGAGTGCACCTGATAGTTTACTCACAAAGGTTCCGGAAGTAGTGAGGACTGGGGTGTCTCTACTGGACTGTGTGAATGGTTCTGTATATTGTGAACCCATGCAGGCTGATAATGTTTTTCTTGAAACACTTATGTTAATGTGTTCTGATGTAAAGAGTACTGTTGCCACCTCTCGCAGGACAAAAGAAAACCTGTGTGAGCTGGAAATAGAAGGTAAAAAAAGATGATGGTTTTGTTAGATCCAAAATGTGTAATAAGTCTGGTAAAGACCAGCAGCAGAAAGCCAGACCCTGCTGTAGTGTCTATACAAGCTGGTATCTGGGGTTATAAAACAGTTAATGTGTGTATTTCTACTCCCTATGGTACCATAAGTCATAAGGTTGCAATTGAGCCTACCTTAGAGTATGAAGTAGTGCTGGGGAAGGATTTTCCATTTTTTCAGCAGTTGTGGGAAGATAGTCAGGTGACTAGAGCAGGAACACCTGATAGGCTCACAACACTTGATTTACACCACATAGCAGGGGACAGTAACTCCGCAGAGGCTGAGAACGGGGAGTGTCAGCAGACCCTAGGTATATCTCAGGTGGGAGTGTGCCAGACCACTAGGGGAGCTGAAGAACAGTCTGTGAGTTAAGTTAAAGAGGTGACTGGAAAAGAAGCTACAGAGATGGCTGTGGAAAAACCAAAACTCCGGAAAAGAGTACCGGTGGAGCTGGGGGCTGCGCTTACGGTCACAGACAGAGTCCTAAGTGAAGAAGATGTGGTGTCTGAACTAGAGAGAGGTCGTAACCAGGAAGGTCGAACCGCTGGACCACATATTGTTGCAGACCCAGGAGCCCTAGTAGTTTTTTCCAGGCCATGGAGAAACTGTGACAAGACAAAAGAAAAGTCTGCCAAGGAGCCGAGAGACAGTTCAGAGGAACTGTTTGGGAATCACCCGGATTCGCTGGTGCCCAGAGCCATTGAAGTTGTTGCTAGGGGCAACAAACTTACCGCCAAGGGATTGCCGGTCTGACGGGAGTGTTTAGCAAGAGTCTCCAGAGTTGCCAACATGGTGGGAGAGGAGGAGTGCCAGGTGTCAGTGGCACCTGTTGTTGATGATAATAATGAGGCACAAGTGGCCGCAACCCCGAAAAAGGGGGAGACTTCATCTAGAGATGGAGAAGAGCTGGGTCGAGTGTCTGACAGAGGACCAGAGGATGTCTCAAGGTCTAACAGCGAGAGTGAGGAGACCGCTGTCAGTAAAAGGTCTCGGAAAAGACGAGCTGGCCTTGGAAAAAAAACTGGAGCAGATCCAGAATCTGGAAGAAACTCTGCAGATGGTTTCTGTGAAGTTGATGGAGAAAGAAAAAGAGGTACATTGCTTGACAGAGGAGAAGGACAAATCACTTGCTGACTTTAAGAAAGAGCAAGAAGCGAGGCTTCAGCTGGAAAAAGTCATGGAGCATCACAAAAGGGAGTTTGTGGCTCTGCAGGATGAACTGTCCCTCTCCCAGGGTCTTGTGACCAGCAAGGAGAGTGAAGTGGAGAGTCCGGCCAAGCGGATGTCCTTCCAGGAAGAAGAAGTGAGTCTTCTACATGGTGCATATCAGGCTCTGCGGAGTGATCACAAGGCTAGGCTGGTAGCCATGGAAAAAAATAAAAAAAGAGACGAATGAAATGAAGATGGAAGTTGAGGCTCTTGCCAGCAATCTGGAGAGTGTCTCTAAAGCTAAGAGACAACTTGAGGAGGAAGTCAAGGCGAAGAATGCCCTTGCACATGCTCTTCAATCTGCTCGTCATGACAATGACTTGCTCCGTGAGCAGTATGAGGAGGCCCTGGAACAAGTTGAGACTCTGAAACATGAAAACAAGAACTTGCAACAGGAGATCTCAGATCTATCTGAACAGATTGGTGAGAGTGGAAAATCTATCAATGAGTTACAGAAAACCAAGAAACAGTTGCTGGACAGTGAGAAGATGATCTCTGCACAACTGAGTGAGCAGCTGAAATATATAAAGCTGGAAGATGACATGAAGATCTTAAAAGAGAGCCTGGAAGCGCAGAACGAAACGCGCAGAAGGTCCCACGTAGCTGCCTTGGTTTTGCTGGGAGCACAACTCTATGAGCAGGTGGCTGTGCTGGCGGACAATGAACAGTTGAGGAAACCATTGCTGTCTTCGGAAGATACTGTCAGGGACTTGACAGAGTTGCTTGACAGTGAGAGGATGAAGTCCGCTAAGCTCCAGTGTAAGCAGTGAAAATGTGAGAAAAATTAAGAGGACCAGGAAGTTCTAAAAGTGAGCAGAGACCAAGCTATGGTGGAATTGGCTCAAGAAAGGCTTCTGGGGCAGAAGTTACGGGATACAGGGATGCTTTCTCTGAAGCCCGGTAAAAAGTCCTCTAATGCTAAGATTAAGGTGAAGCCCTGTAAGAAGTCCTCTGAAGCTAGGACTGAGCTGAAACCTGGTGTGAAATCCTCTGAAGAGGAGTCAGGCGGGAAATCCCCTGAACTTGAGCAGACCTAAAATTCTGAAGGTAATGCTGAGGCAGAGAATTCCTCTGAAGCAGAAGCTAAACCAGAGTCAACCTCAAAAGCTATGAGTAAAGAGAATGGCACAACTGAAGCTACAGGTGAAGAGAAGAGTAAGCCTGAAGAAGCTGCAGAGAAGAGCCAAACAGTAGTAGAAGCTGATTCTACACCAGAATCTGAAGGAGCCAAAGACTCTGAAGCCAAACCTGAGGAAGCTGGTGCCCCTGAAGAGAAAGCTGGAAGGGATGAGGTGAAACCATGTAAGAAATGCACTGAAGTCATAACTGTGTGGTGAAACCAGGTGGGAAGTCCTCTAAAGTTTAAACTGCGATGGACCCGTGTCGGAGGTCCTCTGAAGCTACAGAGAACAAGACAGTGGTTGGTGAAGCCGAAAGATTCTCTGAAGCAGAGGCAGAGGTCCGGCAAGCCAGAAGAAGACAAAGGTTAAAAGCATCGGTCCCCTCTCTCCTTAATTTCAAGAACCCTGCCCACACCAGGGTGAAGAACCTGGTACTGGAGAGGTGTGACAGAGAGACTTGTAATTGGTGGCTGGTAAAAGTCCGGAAGAAAAAAGAGACTTCAGAGACTGTGGGACAAAAGTTGTCCAAGGAAAAGGAAAGGCAGTTGGACTCTGCCTTTTGAATAAAAGTGCTCCTTCCTGGTGGTCTGAGCAGAGGGGGGGGGGGGGGGACATGTGGCAGTGTGGCAAGGAAAGGGTGTATTTCCCTTGCTAACTCTGGAGAATGCTCCACCTGTGGCCTGATTAATGAGGTGTCAGGAAGGGAAAGTGTGTTTAAAAGGAAAGGAAACAGAATAGTTGGGGCTCTCCATGGGAAACAGTATGCTGGCTGTTAGAGGGGAAGACACACGGACCCTGTTTAGGTAACACGCAGAAGGCGCTGCGAGTGGTCCAAGAAGTGGTGTGAACTGTGAGTAACCGGTTGCAGGAGACACATGTTTAACTGGCTGAAGGTAGCTCACCAGTTCGTAGTCAGGGCATGCTGATATGTGTAGTCAGTGACCAGACGGTCTAGGACTTTATTTCGTTCCTGTTTATGTTTTGTTTTACCTGCAACCTGTGGAAATAAAGCTGGCGAGGAGCCAGACTTGTATGCGGAACTGTGGTCTGTGGTGGTATTGTGAGGAACGTGTCCCGTGGCAAGTGACCAGGACGATCCCAGAGCTAATCCCCAAGGAGGAATCCTTACAGGGCCCCAAAACACATCTGCCACATAAGAGACCAGTATTTTAATTGGCATATTGGGCCCTGTTGCAGATTTTGCATCGGGCCCATAAGCTACAAGCTATGCCTCTGGATGTGAACCACCACCTGAAACACTAGGTTGAGGCCTACATCAATCGTCCCCTTTCTCTGACAGACACCCTCTAGTGTCGCTTTGGAGAGAGTTTTCTGCAGAGAAGGCCAGCATCGTCCCCCCAAAGTGAACTTGATTGTCAGCAAGCAATGTGGAAAAACTGACGTTCACCATAATTAATCAGGGATTGATCGGTGAGAACTTTAAACCGCCAGGGCAAGATGCCACTGATTAGACACTACTACTACCACCCCTGCTGTACACTGACTACAAGTAACACCAGTCCTCCCCCTGCTGTCCACTGGCTAATTCCAGGAACACCAATCCGCCACCTCCTGCTGTCCGCTGGCTGATGCCAGTAACACCAATCCGCCAGCTTCTGCTGTCTGCTCCCTGATGCCAGTAACACGAGTCCACCAACTCCTGTTGTACGCTGGCTAATGACAGGCCGCCAATTCTATAGCTACTCCCAAAAATGGATAATATTTTGAACGGCTGGAAAATCCATGCCATCTTCTTCGCTTTGCGGACTAAAAAACACTTGCTACTCCCATAAAAGGATAATTTTTTGAACGACTGGAAAATCCGTGCCATCTTCTTCACTTGGCAGACTTCAAAGCTCTTGCTACTCCCAAAAAGGGATATTTTTGAATGCTTGGAAAAAGGCACTGTGGCTTTAAATACCTCCGTGTACATTTTAAGACCGGCAGGTATCTGCTGACAACCAAGGATACTTGATGACGCTTTATTATAGGGTGAATATGCCTCAAAACTCCACCAGCGCATTTAAGAAGCTGTTAGTTACCACATGTTGCCATAACTTAGTATTAAAAACATTTAAATACTACTTGAATACATATTTGGCAGTGGTAGAGAGGGCCTCACAGCTGTTAAACAGAAATGTGTTTGGGGCTTATTTTAGTGCCGGTTCGCATTGAACCAAGCCGAATCAAACCGATGATTCTAAAAAGTCGAACATTTCAAAAGTTTGCTCATCTTTACTGTTAAAGGGGTACTCCAGTGAAAACCTTTTTTATTTTATTTTTTATTTTTTTTAAATCAACTGGTGCCAAAAAGTTAAACAGATTTGTAAATGACTTCTATTAAAAAATCATAATCCTTCCAGTACTTATTAGCTGCTGAATACTACAGTGGAAATTATTTTCCGTTTTGAAACACAGAGCTGTCTGCTGACATCATGAGCACAGTGCTCTCTGCTGACACCTCTGTCCATTTTAGGAACTGTAGGAGAATAGGAGAAAATCCCCATAGCAAACATATGCTGCTCTGGACAGTTCCTAAAATGGACAGAGATGTCAGCAGAGAGCACTGGTCTCATGATGTCAGCAGACAGCTCTGTGTTTCAAAAAGAAAATAATTTCTGCTGTAGTATTCAGCAGCTAATAAGTACTGGAAGGATTAAGATTTTTTAATAGAAGTAATTTACAAATCTGTTTAACTTTCGGGCACCAGTTAATAAAAAATAAAAAAATTAAAAGTTTTCCACCGGAGTACCCCTTTAATAGTTTGTAATAAAAGATAGATTTTCTGAGGCCTACTTTGTCACATACTGTCTCAAAGCATGGCAGCATGAGCGAGATGCAAATTCACATGTGCAAAACAAGTAAAATGTTGAGCTAGATACACTCCACTTACTGGGTTTAGATAAGCCATTCCAGCAGTCCTGCTCATGATGTACTCATTTGGCACTAGACAATCCCATTACAGTATTTAAAGAAAAGCTGTTTTTAGCCACAGCAATAGTCTTTGCTAAATCATCCCTTTTATCCTTTTTATCCCAGAAACAGATTACATTGTAACAAAACACAACAGTTGTTTGAGGACTAAGGAGCACACATGAAAAAGACCTTTCTGGAACCAATACATTTCAGTTTTGTCTACCAGCAATAACTAATAACAGATCAGATACTGTGCAACTGGAAAATTTAAACCATGAAGGAGGTATGCACTAGAGGAAAAACCTTTTCTGCCACTGTCAAGTTTGGAGAACACACTCACAGTCTAACGGATATTTACAAAGGAACTTTGTATCCAAATTGGAATAGTACTGAAGGAAGCTCTAAATGTGAAAACCGAAATGCTTTACAATCTAAAAAAAAATATATTAATCCTTTTATCCTCAACCTCAATGTTGGAGGAAAAATTTTCCAGATTGATTGCTTGGCAGCAGCAAAATACCCAGTGACTAGAATTGGAAGAATTGCCACTTGTGCTGATCCAGTAAAAAGATTAGATCTTTGCGATGACTATTCAGTACAGAGGAATGAATATTTCTTTGACCGGGATCCTACAGTTTTCTGCTACATATTTCATTTCTATCGCAGTGGAATATTATGGATAGTGGATGAGCTGTGCCCTCTTAACTTTGTTGAGGAAATAGAATACTGGGGCATTCATATAAACTATACACTTAACTGTTGTCGCAGTATTTTTCAAGAACATCAGGATGAACTGAAAGAGAATATTAAGATACAGAAAGATCTCCAAGCAGAACTTGAACGTCATGATCATGAAAAGCATTTTGAAGGCAAGTGGCTTGGACATTTGAGAAAGAAAATATGGAACTTAGTGGAAAATCCATATTCTTCTATTCCAGCTAAAATTATAGCCATATTATCCAGCTTTTTTGTTTTGATTTCAGTTGTTACTATGTGTCTCAGTACAGTGGAGGAACTTAAACATTTGAACTTCTATGGCGTATCCTGTATGGAACATGTGGAAATTGCCTGTGTAATTTTCTTCACCACCGAATATATCATGAGGCTATTATCAACTTCAGATATTAAAAGATTCCTAAAAACTGTGTTAAACATTGTAGATCTTATTGCTATATTACCATTTTATATTCAGATTATATTTGAAAGGTTCTCAGAAGAAGCATATGTTCATCTACACCCTGATGATATAGAGAGAATGGAAAGAGTCGGACAACTTGGAAAAGTGCTGAAAATAATTCGGCTTATGCGGATATTTCGGATCTTAAAACTTGCCCGTCATTCCATTGGGCTGAGAGCATTTGGCTTCACTATTCGTCAATGCTACCAACAAGTTTGTTGTTTGTTCTTGTTCATTGCTATGGGTGTGTTTACATTCTCTGCTCTAATGCATTCTGTCGAACATGATATACCTGGCACAAATTTCACCAGTATTCCAGATGCCTGGTGGTGGGCAGCAGTAAGTTATTATTTTCAATTGATTTTTTTTTTTTATAAGCTAAATGATGTGTAAGGCACAAGCTCACTTAACTATTAAGTTTTTTGATAAAATAAAACCCAGATAAAATTAATATGAAACTTCTCAAGTATTTAAGTATGAAACTTGCTATAATAATATATTATAAGTTACATAGTACATAGTTCTTAAGGTTGAAAAAAAAACAGAGTCAATCAAGTTCAACCTATAACCTTATTTTTTTCCTACTGTGTTGATCCAGAAGAAGGCAAAAAACCCTTATGAGGCTGATGCCAATTGCCCCATACCAAGGGAAGAAAATCCTTCCTGACTCCAAATATGAGGAATAAATCCCTGGATCAATGTTTTGTCCCTATAGATCTAGTATCTTTAACCTGTAATGTTATTACTCTCCAAAAACATGTCCAGGTCTCTTTTGAACTCTTTTATTGTGTTCACCAGGAATGGTTCCTCTGGCAGAGAGTTTGATAGTTTCACTGTTCTTACAGTAAAGAACCCTTGCCTGTGTTCATGTAGAAACCTTCTTTCATCCAGCCGTAGAGGATGTCCCCTTGAAATAGATACAGTGCTGGGTATAAATAGATCATGGGAGAGATCTCTGTACTGTCCTGTCACCACTGTGAAGCTTGCCTTGACTGACTGACGTACACAGCTCAGTGCTGGAGGAGGCTACCTGTACATCATTCAATAAAGGCATTCAATTAAGGTTTGCATGCTGCAGCTAAGCACAGCTTTTTTGACAACTTGAACTAGCATCTGAGCATGATCTAGAGGCATGAGATTCCCTTTAAAGTGTATCTGCCATAAAAAGACTTTAGATATACTGTAGATAATATTATTATATGTATATTTGTAATATAGCGACTAACAATTAAAAGTTATATTTTAATAAGGCACCTCAGTCCTATATAGGGACCACTTTCTTTATTTTCTATTTGTAATATACATTGATTAAAAAATGTGTATATTTTTGGGTGAAAGAATGCTGTTGATGCAGCTATTGCATGTGTGTCTCTATGATGATTCCAAATACAGGAAGTGAGGGCAGGACAAGCAGGGCTCTGTGCAGGCTCCTGGCTTATCAATCATCCTGATCAGTGAGCCGGGAGTGTGTCACATAGCCTTACTGCACAGAGCCCTGCTTGTTTGCCCACACTTCCTGTATTTGGACTCCTCGCAGACAATAGCTGTAGGGACAAACATATACACATTTTTTAACCAAAGTATATTACAAATATGCATTATATACAATTGTATTATCTACATTATATAAATAACATTTGTTAATGACAGGTACTCTTTAATGTAAATATGTCATAAAAGTATAAAGGTGCTCTTATACCCAGTGCTAGTGGCTACAGATGGTGCTCGCAATTTGGAAATGTGCATGGGACCTGGACTTACCACTTTTAAAAAGTCCAGTTGCAGCTCACAAATATCAGTGAATCACAAACTCTAGTGGCTGTGACTAGCCAATATAGTGCTTACAATTCACGATAACTGCAGGATGCACATGGATTTGAACTATTTAAGTGCCAAGTCCAGGTACGGACTGCAATTATCAGAATCGCAAGTGCAAGCTGTGTCTAATAATGCTGCAAACTCCCAAACCTTTGCACAATTAACTAAACTCTGGTGTAATGTACCTAGTTTATTTTCTGTTTTCTTTTTTGCAGGTGAGCATTTCCACTGTGGGATATGGTGATACAATTCCGGATACTATTTTGGGGCGAATTGTAGCCTTTTTGTGTATATCTTTTGGGATTATTCTAAATGGCATGCCAATATCCATACTTTACAACAGATTTTCTGACTTTTATGCAAAACTAAAAGCGCATGAAAGTACCAATGGTGTGAAAATTGGTACTGAAATTAGATTTAAGGAGAGAGTCATGGAAAAGATAAAAACATGTTGTGCTACAAGATAAAGCACTAATTAGAAGACAGTTAAAACTGGCACATAGATTATGGAAAGTATTTAGTAAGCAGCAACAAACTATTTATTTTACCTCGAATACCATCAACAATATACATAGATTATCTTTAAAACTAGTATATGATCTTTAAAGCTATATTTTATAGCATTACTAGCTAAGTACTCTGGCGTTGCCTGGAATTACTTGTCTTCATTTCCCGACCTCATATCCTACCTCATATCCCGTACTCATATCCTGTCCTCAGGTGGGGCTGAGTTGTGATGAAGAGATTGTAGGCCGAAAATAGAAGGCGTGGTTTTGTGGAAGTAGGCATGACTTGCAAGCCGGACCAATGCACAAATAGGGTAAAAAATGAAAGGGGTGTGGCTTTTTAAGATGGGGTGTGGCCAGACTAACACACTCACCAGAAGATGCATAACAGAGCTTGGAATAAAGTACTGGAAGTCCAATATACTTGCATGGGACTTAAGGGGGTAGGTTAGGGTTAATTTAACTATCATATATTTTTATTTGACATAAAAGTAACATGTGTACTAAGTTTCATAAAAATATCTCCAGCCATTTGAAAGTTATGCTGGAACATACATTTCCCATAGACTTGCATAAGACTTTAAACAAAAACCCTGACCCTCACAAATGAGAGTGGGTTAGGGTTAATTTATCTATCCTATGTTTCTAGTTGATATATAAGTAACGTGTACCAAGTTTTATCAAATCTCTCTAACTGTTTGGAAGTGATGCTGGAACACACACACACATTGGCCCTGATTTTTCTTTGGAGTGGAGTGGAGTTTTCTTTGTGGGTTTTAATTCCCTATAATTTTTTTCCCACAGAATTTACTAAGGTTTCCCTACATTTTGCACTTTTCCCTACATTTTGCTTTCTTTACACATGCTCTGATCTGTCAGGTTTTCCTCTGCTCAAATACATTACATTTTCTGTGGAAACCTTAGTAAATATGTTGTTTTTTGTGAAAATGTCGTGGACATGCCCCTTTTCAGCGACAACGCCCCTTTTTCAGGGGTTTTTCAGTAAAATGGAGAGTTAGTCAGGTTTTTTCCAATTCTGGCGCAGACAGAATTTCTGATGCAATGCAACAGAATTTGGCGCACAACCCGACAAAACATGTCGGGTTTACAATAGTAAATCAGGGCCATTGAGTTTATACATATATATATATATATATATATTTGACTTATTGCAAACAAATTGCTTAAGCTAGCAGTACATTTACCTTCTGAAATGACAATGGGGAAAAGGGTGGTTTAAATGGGTATTCTCATCTCAAATTATTATCCCATATCCACATTATAGTAAATAAAATGTTGATGTTTGGGAGTCAGACTGCTGTATCCACCCCCAATCCAGAAACTGAAGGGAAAATACACCCAGGAATGATTGGAGCACTCATGATGCATATACAGTACTAATGCACACAATTTTTTTTAAGTGGGCGGAATCCATAACACTGCATCATAAAAAGCAGTTTTTCGCGTTTTTTTATTTTTATTTTTTACAGCCATGAAAAGGCAAAACAAAAAAAAAAGTGTATCTAAAGCTAGGTAGTCTAAAGCTAGGTTCACATCTGCATAAAAGCTCCGTTCACAGATTCCATCAGAATAGCAGGACATGAGTGGAAAAAAATACTGTAAGAAGAAATTCTTTCACCACTAAAATCATGCTTATAAAAGGACACCAGACGAACCCTGTGTTAAAGTGAATGGGATCTGTTGAGCAATGGACCTTTCAGCTCAGTTGGGCACTAGTATTGGGGGGGGGGTCATAGCAGGCTTTTCGAGTGATTTGGGGTCTGTATCCCAAGATTACCCCCTTGAAGACACAGCAAATTTTCATTTGTGCTTTTTCGTTTTTTCCTCCTCACTTCTAAGACCCTTAACCCTTATTTATTGTAGAACTAATTTAATATTAACAAATTATAGGACTCGAATACTACTTGTTTTATTATTACCCTTTCTACTCCTGGGGTGTTGGAGTTAATTTCCAGTAACCCCAGGTATATATAGGAAAAGTGGGTTGCACCCAACCCCTAGTCTATTTTTATTGTAGAACTAATTGGACTTAGTAGTAACACCTTTTGATTTTACCATAAAATGTATGGTGTAGCAATAAATATGGAAATTAAAAAGAAAACTGCTATTTTGAAAATGGGGGGGGGGGAGTTGTTTTTAGGCAGTGTACTTTATGGTAAAACTGACATGTTTTCTTTATTGTATGGGTCATTATGATTATAACGATATCCATGTTTTCATGCATCTCTATTATTCAATGATTGTACTGCTTTATATAAAATAAAATAAAAACTAAAACTTTTTAGCCAAAATGAATATGCTTAAGTCACCCTATTCTGACCCCTATAAAACTTTCTCATTTTCCCCATATATGGGGCTGTATGAAGAATCGTTTTTTCTCCATGATCTGAAATATTTATTGGTACCATTTTATTGTATTTTTGTACCACGTTTTATTACTTTCTTCTGACATATCATGTGACATCTCTGTGTATTATGCCTGTTCTGTTATATCACTGTACATATTAACCCTGTAATGTCCTGTCACTGCATATTATCCCTGTACAGTACATGGTTAAGCACATGGATGTCACAGTACAGGATTAATACACACAGTGAAGTGCCTTTTTTCCCTTCTGCTGGAACCCTTGTCCTCCAAAATGTCTGTGAATATACTTGCTAACCACCCCCTTATCCCCCAAAGAGTTAAAGGGAACCAGTGATCACTTTCATGTTTCATGGCAGTCCCAGACAGATTCTCCCCTTCCCACTGGCCTTGATTGATATCTTTACTATATCTAAACAGGGAGAGACCTATTAATCAAAGCCGGCGGGATGGGAGAGATGACAACAAGGACCTGCCCTGATGACTTGATGTTCAGGTAGCATGAAAGTAATGACATGTTTCTTTTAATAAATGTTAATTAATAAGTATGCTAAAACATGTTAAAATAAGTACCGTAAAATGGTGCTTCAATTGGAGCTGCATTAATCCAGCCTGGCCAATACACAGTATACAGAGCTGTCTGCTTTTGTCTCTGAACACTGTATGAGGGCAACATGGCATTGGCAAATAGGTGATGCGAGTGCTGAAGTCAGACTCTCATCAAATCGGATACGGATGCCCTATCTTGAGGATATGCCAATAAAAAGTACTACAAAAAGCCATGTAAGAGCATGGATTACAAGTACTCATCATAGACACTCATTTTCAGCAGCCTTTGTTACACGTACCAGTAATACATAGCAATAAAATTATACTGCTCTCCTGTTTGTTGAAATATACCTAGCCTGATTTCTTTGTCCGCAATGTACAGTACATGCTGGTACTTCCCCTTAAGGACCAAGCCCATTTTAACCATAACTGGTTAACGACCATGGACGTGTATACTAGTCCATGTGCTGTTAACCGTTGTATGACGCAGGCTCCCAACTCAAGCCCGCATCATACCGGCCGGCCCATAGCTGATTCTTGTAGCTGGGGGCTGGTGTTAATAGCCGACATGCGGCGATCGTCACGGGCGGCTATTAACCCTTTAGATCGCCGCTGTCAAAGTTGACAGCGGTGTCTAAAGGAAGCTGTGAACACTCCCTGGTGGTCCAGTGGGGTGAATCGCCCCCCAGCAGCGCGATCAGTGGGGGGGGGGGGGGGGGCGTTCCACTGTGGAGGTAGCCGTAGGGCTTACCTCTGCTGCTGCGGCTGTCCTGGCTCTCCCTTTGATAAAGCCTGGCAGGACCAGGCTTTATCAATTGAGCGCAGATCAATGTGGTTCTATAAGCCACATTGATCTGTATGAGGAATCTAATCATTCCTCCTAAAAGTCACCTAAGATGACTAATAAAGTGTAAATTTTTTTTTAATAAAAGTAAAAAATTTAATAAAATTTAATAAAAAGTAAAAAAAAACACCCATTAACCCCTTCCTTATTAAAAGTTCAAATCACCTCCCTTTTCCCAAATTCCATATAAAAAATATAAAATCATAATAAAAATAAACATATGTAGTATCGCTGCATGCGTACATGTCCGATCTATAAAAATATGTTAATTAAACCGCACGGTCAATGGCGTATACGTAAAAAAAATTACCAGTTTTAAGTATAAGTCCATAATTGCGTACCGTATTTATCGGCGTATAACATGCACTTTTTAGGCTAAAATTTTTAGCCTAAAGTCTATGTGCGTGTTATACGCCGATACACCCCCAGGAAAGGCAGAGGGAGAGAAGCCGTCCCTGCCCGCTTCTCTCCCCCTGCCTTTCCTGGGGTCTAGAGCCCTGCTGCCGGCCCTTCTCGGTAATGGGGCAGCGGCGCCGACAGCCAAGGGGAGAGAAGAGGCAGCGGCACCCATTGCCGGCGCCGCTGCCCCGTTGCCTCCCCCCATCCCCGGTGGCATAATTACCTGTTGCCGGGGTCGGGTCCGCGCTGCTTTAGGCCTCCGGCGTGCGTCCCCTTCGTCGTTGCTATGCGCTGCACAGCGCGGCGCATGACGTCAGTGCGCCGCGCCGTGCAGTGCATAGCAATGACGCAGGGGACGCACGCCGGAGGCCTGAAGCAGCGCGGACCCGACCCCGGCAACAGGTAATTATGCCCCTGGGCATGGGGGGAGGCAACGGGGCACCGGCGCCGGCAATGGGTGCCGCTGCCCCTTCTCTCCCCCTGGCTGTCGGCGCGGCTTCTCTCCCCCTGGCTATTGGCACCGGCAATGGGGCGCCGGTACTGATAGTCAGGGGGACAGAACGGGCAGCGGCGCCGATAGCCAGGGGGAGAGAAGGGCCGGCAGCAGGGCTCTAGACCCCAGGAAAGGCAGGGGGAGAGAAGCGGGCAGGGACGGCCTCTCTCCCCCTGCCTTTCCTGGGGGTGTATCGGGGTATACACGCGCACACACGCACCCTCATTTTACCATGGATATTTGGGTAAAAAACTTTTAAACGTTAAAATGAGGGTGTGTGTTATAGGCCGGTGCGTGGTATACCCCGATAAATACGGTATTTTTGGTCACTTTGTATACTCTAAAAAAAATTATAAAAACCGATCAAAAAGTCCAATCAAAACAAAAATGGTACCGATGAAAACTTCAGATCATAGTGCAAAAAATTAGCCCACATACCACCCCATATGCGGAAATATAAAAAAGTTATAGGGGTCAGAAGAGGACAATTTTAAACATACTAATTTTGGTGCATGTGGTTATAATTTTTTTAAAGTAGTGAAATAAAGAAAAACCTATATAATTTCGGTATCATTGTAGCCATATGGACCTACAGAATAAATATATGGTGTCATTTTTACCGAAAAGTGCACTGCGTACAATCGGAAGACCCCAAAAGTTACAAAATGACTTTTTTTTCCCCCAATTTTGCCCCACAAATATTTTTTTTCTGGGTTCGCCGTAAATTTTTGGGTGAAATGATTGATGTCATTACAAAGTACAATTGGTGGCGCAAAAAATAATGAACAGAGATGTCAGCAGAGAGCACTGCGCTCAGACTGAAAGGAAATTAAAAAAGAAAAGAACTTCATGTGGAGCAAATAGAAGCTAAGTACTAGAAGGATTAAGATTTTTAAATAGAAGTCATTTACAAATCTATTTAACTTTCTGGCACCCGAAAGTTAAACAGAGTACCCCTATATCCCCTTGGGGACGGAGCCCATTATAACCCTAAGGACGGGAGCATTTTTTGCAATTCTGACCACTGTCACTTTAAGCATTAATAACTCTGGGATGCTTTTACTTTTCATTCTGATTCCGAGACAGTTTTTTCGTGACATATTCTACTATATATAAGTGGTAAATTTTTGCATAATTTCTTGGTGAAAAATTCCCAAATTTGATGAAAAAATTTAAAATTTTGCATTTTTCTAACTTTGAAGCTCTCTGCTTGTAAGGAAAACAGACATTCCAAATAAATTACCGTATTTATCAGGGTATACCACGCACCGGCCTATAACACGCACCCTCATTTTACCAAGGATATTTGGGTAAAAAAAGTTTTTTACCCAAATATCCATGGTAAAATGAGGGTGCGTGTGTGCGCGTGTATACCCCGATACACCCCCAGGAAAGGCAGGGGGAGAGAGGCCGTCGCTGCCCGCTTCTCTCCCCCTGCCTTTCCTGGGGTCTAGAGCCCTGCTGCCGGCTCTTCTCTACCCCTGGCTATCGGCGCCGCTGCCCGTTCTGTCCCCCTGACTATCAGTACCGGCGCCCCATTGCCGGCGCCGATAGCCAGGGGGAGAGAAGCGTCGCCGACAGCCAGGGGGATAGAAGGGGCAGCGGCACGCATTGCCGGCGCCGCTGCCCCGTTGCCTCCCCCCATCCCCGGTGGCATAATTACCTGTTGCCGGGGTCGGGTCTGCGCTGCTGCAGGCCTCCGGCGTGCGTCCCCTGCGTCGTTGCTATGCGCTGCACGGCGCGGCGCATGACGTCAGTGCGCCTCGCCGTGCATAGCAACGACGCAGGGGATGCACGCTGGAGGCCTGCAGCAGCACGGACCCGACCCCAGCAACAGGTAATTATGCCACCGGGGATGGGGGGAGGCAACGGGGCAGCGGCGCTGGCAATGGGTGCCGCTGCCCCTTCTCTCCCCCTGGCTGTCGGCGCCGGCAATGGGGCGCCGGTACCGATAGTCAGGGGGACAGAACGGGCAGCGGCGCCGATAGCCAGGGGGAGAGAAGGGCCGGCAGCAGGGCTCTAGACCCCAGGAAAGGCAGGGGGAGAGAAGCGGGCAGTGACGGCCTCTCTCCCCCTGCCTTTCCTGGGGTTGTATCGTGTATAACATGCACATAGACTTTAGGCTAAAAATTTTATAAGTGTTATACGCCGATAAATACGGTATATATTGATTCACAAATGCAAAATGTCTACTTTATATTTTCATCATAAAATTGACATGATTTTGCTGCTTAACATCAGAGGGCTTCAAAGTTCAGCAGCAATTTTCAAATTTTTCACAAAATTTTCAAAATCGAAATTTTTCAGGGACCGGTTCAGTTTTGAAGTAGATTTGAAGGGCCTTCATATTAGAAATACCCCATAAATTACCCCATTATAAAAACTGCACCCCTCAAAGTATTCAAAATGACATTCAGAAAGTTTGTTAACCCTTTAGGTGTTTCACAGGAATAGCAGCAAAGTCATGTTCTCGTAGACCCAGTTTTTAATTTTTTACAAGGGGTAATGGGAGAAAAAGCCCCCCAAAATTTGTAACCCAATTTCTCTTGAGTAAGGAAATATTTCATATGTGTATGTCTGAGTATGGAAATACCCCATGTTAGGACCTAAAATGCTCTGTGGGTGAACTACAATGCTCAGAAGAGAAGAGAGTCACATTTGGCTTTTGGAAAGCAAATTTTGCTGAAATGGTTTTTGGGGGGCATGTCGCATTTAGGAAGCCCCTATGGTGCCAGAACAGCATAAAAACAAAACACATGGCATTCTATTTTGGAAAATACACCCCTCAAGGCACGTAACAAGGGGTCCAGTGAGCCTTAACACCCCACAGGTGATTGACGAACTTTCGTTAAAGTGTGACATGAAAATAAAAAATTTGATTTTTAACACTAAAATGCTGGTGTTACACCAAACTTTTCATTTTCACAAGGAGTAATCGGAGAAAGTGCCCCACAAAATTTGTAACCCCATTTCTCTCAAGTAAGGAAATACTTCATATGTGGATGTAAACTGCTCTGCGGGTGCACTAGAGGGCTCAGAAGGGAAGGAGCAACATTGGGCTTTTGGAGAGTAAATTTTTCTAAAATGGTTTTTGGGGGCATGTCCCATTTAGGAAGCCTCTATGATGCCAGAACAGCAAAAAAAAAAAAAAAACACATGGCATACTATTTTGGAAACTACACCCCTCACAGAACCTAATAAGGGGTGCAGTGAGCATTTACTCCCCACTGGCATTTGACAGATCTGTGGAACAGTGGGCTGTGCAAATGAAAAAAATGGGAATTATGACTTACCGATAATTCTGTTTTCTTGAATCATCACATCAGCACCACAATGAGATTGCCCCCATTGATCCTAAAGGAACAGGAAGCACAAAGAGGTTAAAAGGCCCCTCCCCAGACAACCCCTCAGTGTTTACAAATTACTAAGAAGCATACATATAAATAACTAAACATACGTACACTACTTAGGGAGGGGTTAAAGGGTGCTGATGTGATGATTCAAGAAAACAGAATTATCAGTAAGTCATAATTCCCATTTTTCATCTCATCATCACATCAGCACCACAATGAGACATGGCAGATAAATGATGTCTAGGGAGGGACTACGGCTTACAGAACTTTCTGTCCAAAGGCCAAATCCTGAGACGAGGCTACATCCAGTTTGTAGTGTTTAAAGAAGGTATGAGGGGTAGACCAAGTCGCTGCCCTGCAAATCTGCTCTAAGGAAGCAGAAGATTTTTCAGCCCAGGAGACTGCCATTGCTCTGGTTGAATGAGCTTTTAGATGTTCAGGAACTTGATTCCCAGATCTTCAGTAAGCCTCTGCAATAGATGACTTCACCCATCTGGCAATAGAAGCTTTAGAGACTTTCTTCCCTTTATTAGGGCCCTGGAACTGAATAAAGAGATGTTGATCTTTCCTCCAATCCTTGGTCTGCTGTAAATAGAGAAGGATAGTTCTTCTGACATCCAAGGAATGGAATATTTCTTCTTTTATATTTTTTGGAGAATTACAAAAGGTTGGTAGGATAATATCTTGAGACCTATGGAAATTTGTCACGACTTTTGGTAAAAAAAGCTGGATTTAGTTTCAGTATAATTCTGTCTTCAAGCACAGTAAGGTAAGGTTCTTCAATTGAAAATGCTTGAACCTCACTTACTCTTCTCACTGTAGTGATAGCTGTGAGGAAGACCTGAATGTCTATTTTAGAGGCTTCACTCCACAATTCAGTTTATTCACTATTGAATGGGAACCTTGCTCTAAACTTTTTAGCAATCATAAGCTTTTTATCTGGTTCTTTCCATTCATCCATAATTAAGCTTTTCAGGTTCTCATGAATAGTGAACATATTTTGTTTCCAAGGTTTTAACCCTGCAAACATTTCATCCTGCACTGGGTAACCTTAGGGTCTTCTATATTCATAGTACTTTTTACGGCACTTAGGAGAGTATCCGTATCTTCAGACGAAAAAATAGTATCTTTTTTCTTCAAATTTTCTGGAGGTACAAGGAATATCATTATGCATTAGAAGATAAGGCATTTATCTCAGAATCTGAGTCAGAATCCACATTAAATGTTGGCTTCGATTTTATAGCAGGAGGAGGATCACAAGAAACTGGCGTAGGCAGAGCAGCTGCCACAGAGCCCTGGACCTGTTGATTAATTAATGATCTTAGTTCGTCCATAAAGGACGGAGTCTCCTGCTGAACAATCCTGGCTGTACAAGAATTACATAAGGATTTTAGATGTCCTTCAGGTAATTTTTCAAAGCATATGGCACATTTCTTAAGCTTGGTTTTAGAAGGCTTTTTCTGGGTGTCCTTGTCTCCCTTAAAAAAGGAGAGAAGGAATACCTATAAGTAGAGGGAAAAAAACCACAACAAAAAGTAAATGAAACCCCCACGGGGCCAGATACTCACTGGGCTGATAGACTTCCCTTGCTCCACAGATTCAGAGCGAATTGCAGAAGCAGTGTCCATTCTTACAGAAAACATGAAAAAATGGGTGAGTCTTACCTTAAATAGCCCCAGCTGATTTGAACTTGGCGCCATTCCAGCGGCGTCCGCGTGCAGCACCGCCCGGCATGATTTTCAAATTCTGCGCCGCAACAAGGCGTAACTTCCGGTCCCCGGCAATCCCAGCACCCTATGCACGACGTGACGTCACATGCCAGCTGGAGGCCAGGAAAAGACCAGGGGGGACATGCGTGTGTGCCCGAGGTCCCGCACACCTATCTCCCCGCCCCATAAACTCACCGAGCGTCGCGGCGGGGACTTGGAGGGTCCGGGAGGCCAGCTGCAGAGATTGCACAACCCGGAGCGGCGTTTGTGAGGGGGGAAATCCTGGGGACGACCAACCTCCGCTGTCTGGTATGGCCCGTACCGATCCTGACACAAGCCCCAGGACCAGGAGGTAAAACCTCAATGCTTCCTAAAGGAACAGGAAACACTGAGGGGTTGTCTGGGGAGGAGCCTTTTAACCTCTTTGTGCTTCCTGTTCCTTTAGGATCAATGGGGCAATCGCATTGTGGTGCTGATGTGATGAAAATTAAATTTTTAATTTTTACAGACGAATTCTGTCAAAAAATCTGTCAGACACCTGTGGGGCGTAAATGCTCACTGCACCCCTTGTTACATTCCATGAGGGGTGTAGTTTCCAAAATGGGGTCACATGTGGAGGGGGTCCACTGTTCTGGCACCATGGGGCTTTGTAAACACACATAGCCTTCTATTCCATCCTAATTCTCTCTCAAAAAGCCCAATGGCGCTCCTTCTCTTCTGAGCATTGTAGTTCTCCTGCAGAGCACTTTAAATCCACATATGGGGTATTTATATACTCAGAAGAAATGAGGTTACAAATTTTGGGGGCTTTTTTCCTATTACCCCTTGTGAAAATGACAAATTTGGGGTAACACCAGCATTTTAGGGAAAAAATTTTTATTTATTATTTTCATGTCCAACTTTAACGAAAATGTGTCAAAGACCTGTGGGTTGTTAAGGCTCGCAATACCCCAATACCAATACATTCCGTGAGGGGTGTAGCTTCCAAAATGCTTTTTTTTTTTGCGTTCATGTCAGAAACGCTGTAACGATCAGCCACCCCTGTGCAAATCACCAATTTAAAAGGAGAAAAATCCCCCCAAAATGTGTAATGCAATTTCTCCCGAGTAGGGAAATACCACATATGTGGCCCTAAACTGTTGCCTTGAAATACGACAGGGCTCTGAAGTGAGAGAGCGACATGTGCATTTGAGGTGGGCTAAATGAGGAATTTGCAATAGGGGTGAACCAGGTTACAAGGATGGGGCTTGTCTCCACCAAAACCCTACAGCAGTGTTTCCCAAACAAGGTGCCTCCAGCTGTTGCAAGACTCCCAGCCCGCCAGACAGTCTATGGCTGTCCAGCAACACTGGGAGTTGTGGTTTTGCAACAGCTGGAGGCGCAGTTTAGGAAACACTGCCTTATGAGACTTTTTCATTTTTAATGGGGGGGGGGGGCAGTGTAAGGGGGTGTGTATGTAGTGTTTTACTTTTTATTAGTTAGTGTAGTGTAGTGTTTTTAGGGTACATTCACACAGACTGAGGTTCACAGGAAGTTTTCCGCTGGGAGTTTGAGCTGCGGCGGGAAATTTGCCGCAGCTCAAACTTGTAGAAGGAAACCCACTGTAAACCCGCCCTTGTGAATGTACCCTGTACATTCACATGTGGGGGCTCCCCAAACCTTCAGCTGTGGCAAAATGACAACTCCCAGAATGCACTGACAGACCGTACATGGTGGGAGTTGTAGTTTTACAACAGCTGTAGGCACACTGGTGGGGAACCAATGAGTTAGAAAACAGACTCTAGCTCAGTGATTCCAACCCGTGTGCCTCCAGCTGTTGCTAAACTAAAACTCCCAGCATGTACGGTCTGTCAGTGCATTCTGGGAGTTGTAGTTTTGCAACAGCTGAAGGCACAATTGGTTGGAATCACTGAATTAGGAAACAGACTCTAGCTCAGTGTTTCCCAACCAGTGTGCCTACAACTGTTTCAAAACTACAATTCCCAGCATGGCCAGACAGTCAGGGATGCTGGGCGTGTAGTTCTGCATTATCTGGTCCTTCAGATGTTGCAGAACTACAACTCCCAGCATGCCTGGACAGTCTGGGCATGCTAGGAGTTGTAGTTATGCAACAACTGGGGAAGAACAGTTTGGAGACCACTTAGTAGTGGTCTCCAAACTGTAGCCCTCCAGATGTTGCAAAACTACAACTCCATGCATGCCCAGACTGTCCAGGCATGTTGGGAGTTGTAGTTCTGCAACATCTGAAGGGCCAGATATTGCAGAACTACATGCCCAGCATCCGCGAGCGATCCGATTATCCATTTAAACATGCGCATTGCCGCAGATGCTGTGATCTGTATTGATCACGGCATCTGAGGGGTTAATGGTGGACATCAGCATGATAACTGACGTCCGCCATTACCGGCGGGTGGGGGACCTGCAGTACATGACACAAGCACGGTCATGTACAGGACGTAGATGTACGTCTTGGTGCGCGAAGTACTTCCGCACCAGGATGTACACTTACATCCGTGGTCATTAAGGGATTAAACCAACTGCATTCTGCAATAAAATGCCAGCCTGGACAGTAACCACTCCTTTATGTTATTGCTGCATGATTTTTGCAATACAAAAGGACTAAAGCAAAGAGTGTTTTGCCAAAGAAATAAAGTTACCCAGTACACAGTGAAAGTTCATGTGACAGTTGACCTTAGCACATCATACTGGCATTACTTTTACTACTGTCTATAGCAGCACAAGCATGGGGACTGTTGCAGGCAAAACATCATGCATAGTGTTTTTTTTCTTACTGGCAGCAATTGAAAGAACCACTACTGCGTACAAATATCATCGTAATTTTTATGAACAATTTTCCAAAATGGCAGCAAAATATTAGAAAACTGAGGCAAAAAATGCAAGCTTACCATAACATTTGTACACAGTAAAATGACTCTTACCCCCTAGAGGGAATAGAGGGAACTCTATTCCAACCCGACGGCCTCCATTAAGGTTCCCTATCATACTTCGGCCAGTTTCCCTCTCTTCAATGGGACCTGCCAGGGATGTCTGCTGTCCTCATTGATTTTTGTACTGTGCATCGAACCCCTTGCCCAGACTGTCCAGGCATGTTGGGAGTTGTAGTTCTGCAACATCTGAAGGGCCAGATATTGCAGAACTACATGCCCAGCATCCCTGACTGTTTAGTGGTCTCCAAACTGTTCCACTTCAGATATTGCAAAACTACAACTCCCAGCATGCCCAGACAGTCAGTGCATGCTGAAAGTTGCAGTTTTGCAACATCTGGAGGACCACAGTTTCGAGACCACTACACAGTGGTCTCCAAACTGTGACCCTCCAGATGTTGCAAAACTACAACTCCCAGCATGCCCAGACAGCCTTTGGCTGTGTGGGCATGCTGGGAGTTGTAGTTTTGCAGCTTTTAGAAGGCCACAGAGAAGATCACTTACCGCCTTCTCCACGTCACACTCCTCCTGCTGCCCCCTCCGCCGGTCCGGGTAAGCCGGCCATGTTCCCCCCTGCTCTGCCCTGACTTCAATCGGCGGGCAGAGTGGGGGAAATGAACTCTAAACCGACCGACCAATGGCAGGGGATAGGAGGAGGTGGCAACACTGCCACCTCACTCCTATCCTTTAGGATGATCGGAGCTGGCTCTGACAGCTCTGATCAGTCTTTTTTTTCCGGGCAATCGGGTCACCAGGCAAATCGCAGGTCTGAATTGTCCCAGGACCCCCCTAGGCATTGCCACGGGATGCCTGCTGATAGATATCGCCCTATTTTGACCACCTATAACTGTTTAATTTTTCTGTATACGGGCATGTATGAGGACTCATTTCTTTGCTTTACTTTTGTCGATACCACATTTGCGTATATGAAACTTTTAAATCACTTTTTATTCTTTTTTTTTTAATAAAATGTCAAAAAAGCAGACATTTTTGACTTTTAAAAATGTTTTTACGTTCACGCCGTTCATCATCATTAACATTATATTTTGATAGTTTGGACATTTGTGCATGCAGCGATACCAAATAGGTTTATTTGTTTTCACTTTTTGGGGGTAAAATGGGAAAAAAAAGGGACAATTTACATTGTTATTGAGGGAGGGGATTTTTCGAATTTTTGAACTTTTTTTTTATTTATTTATTTTTTTTACACTTTTTATGTCCCGATAGGGGACTATATATAGCATTTATTTGATTGCTAATACTGTTCAGTGCTATACATAAGGCATAGAACTGATCAGTGTTATCAGTGGTCTCCGACCAGAGCAGAAGACCCCTGGAGACAGGTAGGGGGACCTCCGCGAGCGATCCGATTATCCATTTAAACATGCGCATTGCCGCAGATGCTGTGATCTGTATTGATCACGGCATCTGAGGGGTTAATGGTGGACATCAGCATGATAACTGACGTCCGCCATTACCGGCGGGTGGGGGACCTGCAGTACATGACACAAGCACGGTCATGTACAGGACGTAGATGTACGTCTTGGTGCGCGAAGTACTTCCGCACCAGGATGTACACTTACATCCGTGGTCATTAAGGGATTAAACCAACTGCATTCTGCAATAAAATGCCAGCCTGGACAGTAACCACTCCTTTATGTTATTGCTGCATGATTTTTGCAATACAAAAGGACTAAAGCAAAGAGTGTTTTGCCAAAGAAATAAAGTTACCCAGTACACAGTGAAAGTTCATGTGACAGTTGACCTTAGCACATCATACTGGCATTACTTTTACTACTGTCTATAGCAGCACAAGCATGGGGACTGTTGCAGGCAAAACATCATGCATAGTGTTTTTTTTCTTACTGGCAGCAATTGAAAGAACCACTACTGCGTACAAATATCATCGTAATTTTTATGAACAATTTTCCAAAATGGCAGCAAAATATTAGAAAACTGAGGCAAAAAATGCAAGCTTACCATAACATTTGTACACAGTAAAATGACTCTTACCCCCTAGAGGGAATAGAGGGAACTCTATTCCAACCCGACGGCCTCCATTAAGGTTCCCTATCATACTTCGGCCAGTTTCCCTCTCTTCAATGGGACCTGCCAGGGATGTCTGCTGTCCTCATTGATTTTTGTACTGTGCATCGAACCCCTTGCTTCACCTGATCCAGGGAGACCCAGAATTTAAGATATGTTTATTTGCAGATGACATCCTCCTCACCGTGACTTCCCTTAAATACTTGGGAGTCTCCCTCACCCCCAATACACTTCCCTGTAGTCTGCTAACTTTCCTCCACTCTTTAGGGAACTTCGGGCCATGATGGAGTGTTGGAGGTCCCATCTAATTTCCTTTTCTGGCCGGTTAAGCTGACGATGCTGCCCAAGCTGCTTTCTTTATTTTTTTTAGACTCTTCTGGTCCAGGGGCCCCTCTCTGGTTTACGATAATTTAAATCAGCATTTTTGTTTTATTTGGAACAATAAATGCCATTGTCTTCCTATGTCTGTGATGTTGACGGGCAAATCTATGGGGGTCTGGCAGTCCCGGATGTTACTAAATATTACTTGGCTGCCCATCACCACCATTTGTCTGCATGGTCCACCTATAGAGCCTATAGCAAGTGGATGGAGATCAAGAAGCTTTGGTTAGCTCGTATTCCCCCAAACTCCTTCCTGTGGTCTTCCATGCCCATGAGAGCCCTCTTATGTGTGGGGCTACTGTAGTACCAGATTTGGGCTTTTCTCTTCCTCATTGCTGTCCTTTCTCTACCACCTGGATTTGCCTGCTAGTATGACCTTGGACATGGTGGGAGCTTGGGGCTCTTGGAGGCTTTTTTTTTTTGTTATGCAGATATAGTGGATGTCTTCACCCGTTCCTTGTTGTCCTTCAACCAACTGCATTCTAGATACGGGCTCCCCCTTTGCAAGGCTTCATTACCTTCAGTTAGGGAACCATATGCTTACTAAATTGGGTAGTATGGTGGTGTCCCTCCCCACCCGATTTGAGTTGCTTTGCCGCCAAGGCTCGGCATCTAAAAGCCTACTTTCTGATATCTATGCCATCTTGAACTTCCCAATAGACTCTCTGGTTACCCTTCTCATAAATATATAGGCCAGGGGGAGGAGGTTTTGAATACCCATCACTTTATGTGGAGAATTATCTGGAAACGGGCATCTAAGGCATCCATCAGTACTTCCTAGGAGGAGACTCAGTATAAATTGTTAATGGGATGGTACCATACCTCAGAACTGCTCCATAGATTACACCCAGACATCTCTCCACAGTGCTGGCACTGTAGGGGGGAGTGGAGTCCACTTATCATATATTCTGATCTTGTTTATTAATTGTTGGTTTCTGGTTTGGGCTGGAATGCCTCCTAGCCGGTTTATGCCACCTCTATTCCCCTGGATCCTTTAGTTTACCTTGTACATTTTGCACCCTTCTCCCTGGGTAACAAATATACTAAACTCATGCACATACTCCTTGCCGCCAAAACCCTTATAGCAAAATTCTGGCGACGCACTGATCCTCCTTCAATGCATGACTTGCAGGCCTACATACAGGAGGTCCGGTCCCTGGGATCGCTTACAGCCTCCCTGAACAATACAATAAATAAGTTCTTAGATGTGTGGCATGTATGGGACTGTTTCTCTGATCTGCAACACTCTGCTCCCTGATTCCCTCTCCCCCTTCCACGTGTGTTTTGTTTTAGGTCCTTCATAGTGGCTCTGCCGTTAGCTGGGAATCCTGATTTCTTGTTATGTCTTGTACTGTTTCATTCATATTGAGATTTTTTTTATTTTATCATACATTGTAATTCCCATAATCCTGCAATGCTTTGGACCTAACCCTTGGTTTTCTTATTGTTTCTTTTTGTGTGCATCTTTTCATTGCTATACCTGTTATGAGTCTATTTGAATTCTATTGCACTAATGGTTTGTGATTAAATTTTATTTGTATGGAAAATCTTTAATAAAAATACATTAATAAAAAACAAAAAACAAAAAAAAAACCTTATGGACCAAGCCTAATTTTTCAAATCTGTGTCTCTCACAGTGGTATAATACCTCTGACATCCTTTTACATAGTGACACGATTCTGAGTGTTTGTGACATATTGTATTTTTGAGTGGTATTGTTGATTCATGGCATTTTTGCGAAAAACTCTTAAATGTTGTAAAAAATGTGAAAATTTCTGGGGCTTTTTTTTATTGCATTTACTGGATGGTAAAAATTATCTTGTGTGCGGCGGGTTAGTACGATCATGGCGATGCCCCATTTATATAGCTTTTTTTATGTTCTATTTCCTTTTGTCAACAAAATCCTTTTTTACCCCCCCCCCCCATGTTCTGACTGCACTTTATTTTTTGTCCAACCACATCGTGAGTGCTTATTTTTTGCAGGACAAGCTGTACTTTTTATTGGTACCATTTTTTGTGATTCATGCTACCGTTTGATATTTTTTATTCCACGCTTTGGACCAAAATTTGTGTTTTTCATATTCATTCATCTCTATCTCTATATATCTATCTGCATTCACCATGCAGGAAATACCATTCTTGTATTATTAATTTATTAAGGATGTGGCAATGCCTTTTATGTATGTATATATATATATATATATATATATATATATATATATATATATATATATATATATATATATATTTTTTTTTTTTTTATTTTTTTTTTTGGGGGGGGGGGAGATGTAATATTTTATTGGTAAAGGGGCATTAGTGAATTTTTTACAATTTATTTTTTTTCCCCCACAGGTTATAGTACTATGCTGCAGGACATCTGTACTGCAGCACAGTATAACTGTCGGTATACATTGACATACAGCCTGTGTGATCCAGATTATGGCTGGCCCACACAGGCTACCATAATAGGCAGACAGGAGGCCATCAGCTGGCCTCCTGCTGCCATGGCAACCAACGAGATCCCACAATAGGATTGCTGTTGGTGACCAAGGGGAGCCCCCTCCCCAGTCAAGCCCATGGATTCTGTGATCAGGAATCCTTCAGGATTCAGTCATAAGGATCACGACATCTTTGGGGTTAATGCTGCCAAGACCAGCATGATCCCGGTCCAGACAGCTGCGGTGGGACCCCAGCAGTAATTGACAGCTGGGTCCCACCGGCCATCTCCTGCAGCAAATCACGCTGAGCAGGATATCACCAGGAAGTATGCGTACGCCCAGTTGTGCTAAAATGTTAGCAACTGGGACGTATACATAAGTCCTAGGGCGGGAAGGGGTTACAGGGAATGTATCAATAGAAAATGACCTATTGTTTAAAAAAATATTTTTAAAAACAGAAGAACTTGATACAAATAATTTTTGGTGATTTTTTTTTTTTTTTTTAAATTTTCCATTTATAATTGAGAAACAATCCTGAAATATTGAAGTTTTCAGCCTAACAGACTAGGTCTGTGAGGTGAAACAAAAACAATGTGCTGCTTGTGTTGAGTAGGTAAATAAGCATCGTACAGAAACCAGTGGTGAGCAGTCAGTGCCTCTAGTGCTTCAGACGGGATTCACATGACACCAGGCAGGGGGCAGTTACGATGATGCAAGACCTCTGGTGTCCGACACATTTAATTGACTTTTAAGCATAAAACATGCCATTTTCAGTAAAAAGTGATTTGCCCTTTTGGCAGTGGTCACATTAGCAATTATATGAGCACAAAATATTTGAAACAAGAGAAACAATTTAATTCTATAAAGATTAGATTTGTTAATTCCACATTTTTTCTCTCTATTTTTATTAATACAATAATTGAATAGATGCACATATTTCAGATTCAGTTTTTGCAGGATATCTTCACAGATACGGCTCATCACTTGACAACTTCAGCTTGGGAGGACAAGGTCCTGGTGTTACTGGCTTCTTTAGTGCTTTAGCAACAGTCACGTCAGAGCTATATATTAAAAGCAAACAAAAAGGTGACAAATGGTGTAAATTAAAATATTTTTTGAGATCTAACAGATAAGCCAAAATTAACTTATTGTATGTCTAAGATTCAGTAGCCTACCCAATTTTCTACATTATCTACTACCGCTTCTCTCCTGGCTCACATTTGTAGGTGGCACCAAGCTCTTCCCTGATGTAATAAGAAGCAAGCTCAGTTCTACATGCATGCTTACTGTGCTTCAACACATTAATATTAGCAGTGCCGTGAACTTAAACCATGCCCCAGTTTGTCACCGTGACCAGGAATGTGCAAATGGAACTAATCCTTCTTTATTAAAAGATCCATGCAAATATAGTGAGCAGGCACAATCACCAGTAGCTTAGCTTGGTTACACAGCTGTTACACAGTTGCTGTCTTTAAACACAACTTTTCAAATAAAAAGGTGCCTAATTCAATTGTATTGTTTAATCAAAAGGTTTCCTTGAGCATTCGATCTTAAATCCATCTGGATTCACATTGTAAAAAGTTTCAGGTGACCCATGCCTTCTCGGCTATTAGCCATAAAATACTGTAGTATTGAAAAGGTTTTCAATCCCCATTATGCTCCATTATCACATGAATCCACATAAATCTGGGTGAGGACTTACCTGATCGAATGGAATAGGCAAGTTCCCTAATCAGATAATTAAAAACAATATCTAAAGATTCCTAATCATAAGTAATTTTTCCACTGATTTAACCCCTTAAGGACTCAGCGTTTTCAGCTTTTGCATTTTCATTTTTTCCTTATCACTTTCTAAAAATCATAACGCTTTAAATTTTGCACATAAAATTCCATAAGATGGCTTTTTTTGCACCACCCATTCTACTTTGCAGTGACAGTCATTTTACCAAAAAATTCACGGCGAAACGGAAAAATAAAATTCATTATGCAACAAAATTGAGGGAAAAAAAATGCATTTTGTAACTTTTGGGGGCTTCCGTATCTACGAAGTGCATTTTTCGGTAAAAATGACACCTTCTCTTTATTCTGTAGGTCCATACCATTAAAATGATACTAGGGATCGACCGGTTGGGCCGATTATCACGATTTTGGGCATTTTCGGTATCGGCAATTACCTTGCCGATCATGTCACCGCGACCGCCCCCCCGCCGAACCGTGTCGCACCCCCCACTGCCCCAGCCCCATTGCCACCCCCATCCCCGATTTTATAATTACCTGTTCCCGGGGTCCACTCTACATCTGGCTCCTGTTGCGTCCTGCATTACGCTGTGCGTAATGACGAGTGACGTGACATGCACGACGTGCGGCAGTGGGGGGGGCGGGGGCATCGTTCGCGGTGCGGTGGGTCGGGGGGGCGGTCACGGCGCGGCGGGTTGGGGGGAGCGGTGGCGGTGATAGGACTCAGGACCCCCGAACAGGCAGGGGGAGAGAAGCGGGTGGCGGCGGCGGCCTATGGCACCGCAAAAGCCACTGCAGTGCATTGATTTAAAGCGCCCGCTTTAAATCAATGATCTGCAGCGGTGTCGCGGGGGGATAAATAGCCGATAACTTATACCGGAATATCGGTATAAGTTATCGGCCCTAACCTCCACCGATTATCGTATCGGCCCTAAAAAAAAACGATAATCGGTCGATCCCTAAATGATACCCTACTTATATAGGTTTGATTTTGTCGTACTTCTGAAAAAAAGTCAAATACAGGCAGGAAAATGTATACGTTAAAAATTCTCATCTTCTGACCCCTATAACTTTTTATTTTTGCGCGTACTGGCCGGTATGAGGGCTCATTTTTGTGCCGTGATCTGCAGTTTTAATCGGTACCAATTTTGTATTGATCTGACTTTTTATTAATTTTATCATGATATAAAAAGTGACCAAAATTACGTTATTTTGGACTTTTGAATTTTTTTGCGCGTACGCCATTGACCGTGCGATTTTATTAACGATATATTTTTAGAATTTCAGACATTTCCGCACGTGGCTATACCACATGTTTATTTTTATTTACACTTTTTTATGGGAAAAGGGGGGTGATTCAAACTTATTAGGGAAGGGGTTAGATGACCTTTATTTTTTTTCACTTTTTTTGCGGTGTTATAGCTCACATAGGGAATAAGAAAAATAAATTCTGTTTAAAGAAAATCATTAGCAAAAATTGCAACATGATAGTGTGTTTAACCCCTTAAGGACACAGCCCATTTTAGCTTTAAGGACGCAGCAAATTTTATTTTTGAGTTTAGTTTTTTTCCTCCTCGCCTTCTAAAAATCATAACTCTTATATTTTCATGACTGTTAGAAAGAATGAATAGTCGCACTCACCCAAATATATCTTCAGCAAATTGTTCATATCGGGGAGCTAGAGTTGGCAAGCACTCGGACGTGGGGCACACAAATGACAAATAGTTTCAAATTACCTGCGGATGCTTCTTCTGGCCTAGCTCAGGTGGTAAGTGTCTTTTTATACTCAGTATAGGGTAGCCATGGAAACATAACAACAAGAGTGTATAAAGCAACCACAATAAGATAAAAAGAAATAAGTATATACTGGACTGTGCAATCTTTATGCTTTTAAAAGAAATTACTACTAGGAGAACTATAGACCACCTCTGCTCCCTCAGACGCCATGTAGAAAAATCAGTTCTCTTTAAAAACTGCAGAAAAATTGATACCGCTTTCCCCAAAACCAGCCAAATGGTACGTGCTACCAGAAGTGCACAAACGCCTCACTTGCCTGACAGGATGACTTATCGTCGCCAGAATAGGGGCACCTACAGAATTTTTATCGAGCTACCTGGAATGGTTTGTAGCCCTTTTGCTAAAAAGGCATCCCAACCTTATTAAAAGACTCCAGAGAACTGTTCTCGGCTTTCAAAGGGTTCATTTGGCAAGAATCCTATTGTTTAGCCTCTATTGACATTGAAAGCCTGTACACCTGCATCCCTCATGATGCGGGTGTACAGGCAATACACACTTTTTTGTCAGGTGCCGGTAAATCGAATGACTTTGTAAAATTTGTGTGAGAATCCCTTCTTTTTGTCCTTAACAATAATGACATGACATTCTACATGATGGTAGGTGGTACAGGCAGGCCCGTGGCACAACCATGGGCTCTCCTGTATCATATACCTATGCTAAATGTTTTTTTTTTTAGCAACTTTAGAGCAAGAATTAGTGTTTTCCACCAAAAATCCATTCATCCAACAGATTAAATATTTTCTTAGATACGTAGATGATGTCCTAATAGTCTGGGACAGCCCAATATCAGACTTCCACGCCTTCCTAAACTTCTTGAATGAAAAAAAAACCATAGTAACTATGCTCTTCATGAGCATTTTTGGTAGTCTTTCTTTGGATTTTCTAGAAGTCAGGCTAATTATAGAAGAAGGCCATTTAACCCCTTAAGGACCCAGCCCATTTATACCTTAAAGGAGAAGTCCCAAGTAGAAAAAGTATTGTGTTTTAAATGCAGAAGCAAAAGTTATATCACTTTGTAAATCACTGACTTAACCCATCTTGTATGTAAAACCTGTTTTTCTAGCTTCTTTGTTCAGAGAGGAAGTTCAGCAGCTCCCTGTTCTGATGACTTGCGACCCCCCCATTGAGCTGCATTATGCTGGGGCCGTGATGTCATAATTTCCCATAGTTCTGTGTGCTGCCTGCAGCTTAGCCAGCTCTGTGCACGGCAAGGGCACCTCCCATGTGCAGCTTCAGCCAATCATAGAAGCCCCAGTGAGCTGAGCAAGTGTCTTCATCTCCTCAGCAGGTAAGCATCTGACAGCCAGCTCAGTGTTTATAAGAGCAAGAACGATGTCCCAAGAAGAAGCAGAGGGGGAGGGGGAGATCCCTGCTTTCCCCTGCACTGATCACAATCTGACAGCGGGTCAGTCTGAAAGAACGATGTCCTGAGAATAGAAGCAGGGGGAGGGGAAACACTGAGCCTGCTGTTAGGAAAGTGATCAGTGTCTAGGTCAGTGTATCCCAACCAGGGTGCCTTCAGCTGTTGCAAAACTAAAACTCCCAGGCATGCTGGGAGTTGTAGTTCCACAACAGCTGGAGGCACCCTGGTTAGGAAGCACTGGTCTAGGCTGGGCTACTTCTATGATGAACTGAAAGGCATTATGGGAGACAGGAAGTCAGGGACCTCCATGGACCAGGAAGTACCGATCTTTCAGAGGGGATTAGAGGAGAAGGGAGAGGGTGAGATACATGGGGAGCAGATTGTCAGAATGGTGAGCTGATGCACTTTCACATGATATAAAAAAAACATTTGTGACTTGGTCCATGATACTTCTTCTTTAAGGATCCGGCCGTTTTTTGAACATCTGACCACTGTCACTAAGCATCAATAACTCTGGGATGCTTTTACTTTTCATTCTGATTCAGAGATAGTTTTTTTGTGACATTCTTCTATGTTAGTGGTAACATTTTGTCAATACTTGCATCATTTCTTGGTGAAAAATGCAAAAATTTTATGAAAAAATTTAAAATGTTGCATTTTTTTTACTTTAAAGCTCTCTGCTTATAAGGAAAATGGATATTCCAAATAAATTATATATTGATTCACATATACAATATGTCTACTTTATGTTTGCATCATAAAGTTGACATGTTTTTACTTTTGGAAGACATCAGAGGGCTTCAAAATATAGCAGCAATTTTCCAATTTTTCACAAAATTTTCAAAATCAGAATTTTTGGGGGACCAGTTCAGTTTTGAAATGGATTTGAAGGGCCTTCATATTAGAAATACCCCATAAATGACCCAATTATAAAAACTGCACCCCTCAAAGTCTCCAAAATGACATTCAGTAAGTGTGTTAACCCTTTAGGTGTTTCAAAGGAATAGCAGCAAATTGACGGAGAAAATTCAAAATCTTTTTACACTCGCATGTTCTTGTAGACCCAGTTTTTGAATTTTTACAAGTGGTAATAGGAGAGAAAGCCCCCCCAAATTTGTAACCCAAATTTCTCTCGAGTAAGGAAATACCTCATGTGTATGTCAAGTGTTCGTCGGGCGCAGTAGAGGGCTCAGAAGGGAAGGAGCAACAATGGGATTTTGGAAAGTGAATTTTGCTGAAATGGTTTTTGGGGGGCCTGTCACATTTAGAAAGCCCCTATGGTGCCTCAACAGCAGAAAACCCCACATGGCATACCATTTTGGAAACTACACCCCTCAAGGCACGTAACAAGTGGTCCAGTTAGCCTCAACACCCAACAGGTATTTTGCCTCCCAAAATTTGTAACCCCCATCTCCTCTGAGTATGTAAATACCCCATGCTAGGACATAAAATGCTCTGCAGGCGAACTACAATGCTCAGAAGAGAAGGAGTCAAATTTGGCTTTTTTAAAGCAAATTTGGCTGAAATGGTTTTAGGGGGCATGTCGCATTTAGGTAGCCCCTGTGGTGCCAGAACAGCAAAAAATACTCACATGGCATACTATTTTGGAAACTACACCCCTTAAGGAACATAACAAAAGGTACAGTGAGCCTTAACTATCCACAGGTGTTTGACGACTTTTTGTTAAAGTTGGATGTGTAAATGGGAAAAAAAAAAAAAGTTTGTTTTACTAAAATGCTGTTTTTTCACCCTAAATTTTACAAGGGGTAATAGAAGAAATAGGGTTACACATTTTGGGGGTCATTTTCTCTTGAGTAGGGAAATAACCCATGTGTGGATGTCAAGTGCTCTGCTGTCGAACTACAATGCTCAGAAGAGGAGGAGCGCCATTGAGTTTTGGCAAGAGAATTCGTTTGGAATGGTAGTCAGGGGCCATGTGCGTTTACAAAGCCCCCCGTGGTGCCAGAACAGTGGACCCCCCCCCACATGTGACCCCATTTTGAAACTACACCCCTCACAGAATTTAATAAGGGGTGCAGTGAGTATTTACACCCCACTGGCGTTTGACAGATCTTTGGAACAGTGGGCTGTGCAAGTGAAAATTTTTATTTTTCACGGACCACTGTTCCAAAAATCTGTCAGACATCTGTGGGGCGTAAAAGCTCACTGAACACCTTATTACATTACATGAGGGGTGTAGTTTCCAAAATCGGGTCACATGTGGGGTGTTCATTGTTCTGGCACTATGGGGGCTTTGTAAACACACGTGGCCTTCAATTCTAGACAAATTTTATCTTCAAAATCCCAATGGCGCTTCTTCTCTTCTGAGCATTGTAGTTCACCCACAGAGCACTTTACATCCACATATAGGGTATTTCCATACTCGGGAAAAAAGCCCCCCAAAATTTGTAACCCATTTCTTCTATTTTCCCTTGTGAAAATGAAAAATTTAGGCTAATACCAGCATTTTAGTGAAAAAAATTCTCTTCATTTTCCCATCCAACTTTAATGAAAATTCGTCAAACTGACACACCGTGCATGCTGGGAGTTGTACTTTTGCAACAGCTGGAGGCACACTGGTTGGAAAACCTTCAGTTAGGTTCTGTTACCTTACTCAGTATTTTCCAACCAGTGTGCCTCCAGCTGTTGCAAAACTACAACTCCCAGCATGTACTGATCACCGAAGGGCATGCTGGGAGACGTAGTTTGCAACAGCTGGAGGTACGCAACTACAACTCACAGCATGCCGAGACAGCTGTTTGCCGTTTGGGCATGCTGGGATTTGCAGTTTTGCAACATCTGGAGGGCTACAGTTTATAAACCACTGCACAGTGATCAAACTGTGGCCCTTCAGATGTTGCAAAAGCTACAAATCCCAGCATGCCCAGACAGCAAACAGCTGTTTGGGCATGCTAGGAGGTGTAGTTTTGCAAGATCTGGAGGGATACAGTTTAGAGACCACTGTATAGTGGTCTCAGATTGTAACCCTCCAGATGTCGCTAAGCAACTTACCGGCTTCCGTAGGATCCAGGGAGCCGTCCTCTTCTGCCGCACGACATCGCCTGCTGCCTCCGGATGGGTAAGTGGATCTTCTGCCGTCGGTCCTCTTCGGTTTCCCAGTTCTGCCCCACCTATTGTGGGTGGGCAGGATTGGGAAAATGAAAGTTAACCCCCCCGCCCCCGATCTGATGACGAATAGGAGGGATAGGAGGGGTGGCACCCCTGCCACCTACCTCACTCCTATGCCTTCAGGGGGATCGTAGGTGTCTTAGACAACCCTTATATTCCAGGTCACCATAGACCCGTATGACCCGGGATAGGCGCAAATCGCAAGTGTGAGTTCACTTGCGATTTACGCCGATCACCGACATATGGGGGGGTGCCTACTGACACCGACATATGCGCAGGGTGCCTACTGATCGATATCAGCAGTCACCCCGGTCCGGAATTCCCACAGGCGTATGGACACGTCCTGGGTCCTTAAGTACCATGAAGCCAGGGCGTATCCATACGTCCTAGGTTCTTAAGGGGAGGTTACAGAAAAACTGTAGGTTACAGAAAAACTATTACAAAATTTTTTAGATTACACTATAATAGCTCTCACCCTTTCTAGGTTAAAGATAACATTCCATATAGTCAGCTCAAGATTAAAACGGGTAAACAGTGACCAGAGTATGTTCCTAGAACATTCCGAAGAGTTAACCATACGATTAAAAGAAAGGGGTTACCCGAAAGCAGGGATTGAATGAGTATAGAAAACAATGACAGACGTTTCGTTTTTTTTTACTTTGCAAATTCTTCTATCAATCAAATCATTAAGAAGAGCAACTTGGATAACTTTTAGGAAGTCTAAAAAGAAGGCTTTGTGGAGACCTAATAACTATGTATAGATATATCAGGTGGCAGTACAGAGATCTCTCCCATGATCTATTTATACCCAGGACTGTATCTATAACAAGGGGGCATCCTCTACATTTAGAGGAAAGAAGGTTTCTACACCAGAACAGATGGGGGTTCTTTACTGTAAGAGCAGTGAGACTGTGGAATTCTCTGCCTGAGGAGCTGGTCATGGTGAACTCTGTAAAAGAATAAAAAAAAAAAAAAAAATACATCCAGACTCTTTTTTTAAGAACAACAACATTACAGGTTATGGATACTAGATCTATAGGGACACAGAAGGTTGATCCAGGGATCTATTCTGACTGCCATATTTGGAGTCGGGAAGGAATTTTTACCTCGAGTTTGAGTGTTTTTTGCCTTCTTCTGGATCAACTCATTAGGAACTCATTAGGGTTATAGGTTGAACCTTATGAACTATGTTACTATAGTAGGAGATTAAATAAAAATAAATAAAAAAAATAAAAAAATCAGGAAACTACTGGCTAAGAAAAATAGAACCAAAAAGGTAACTTCCAATGTAGAAACTGTCATTTCCGGTATGTATATGTCATGTCCCTGTAATCATTTTTATATTGGGAAGACTAAACTGTGTGCGCGATTCAGAGAACATTTGTTCTCACTCAGAATGGGCAAAGGCGCCCCCGCATTATTGCCCACATGGCTGAATGCCATGGCAATAGCAGTGTGGGCTTGAAGTTTGCCGGATTGGAGAAAGTAGCAAATGTCCCCATTGGAGAAAAAAAAAGAAACCCATTTGTTACACAGAGAAGCACTCTAGATAATTACGTTAAATGCTACAGGTCCTTGGGGCTTAAGTGAAAGGAACGACTTGTCTTCATTCCTGTGAATCCTTTTATCTTATTGTGGTTTTAAATATATTTTTGCATTTGTTTTTTTTCCCTTTACGGTGGTAGATTATACACTCTTATGTTTCCATGGCTACCCTATACTGAGCATAAAAAGACACTTACCACCTGAGATAGGCATGCACCTTGGCTGGAAGAAGCATCCGCAGGTGACTTGAAACTAGTTGTCTCTCATTTGTGTGCTCCACGTCCGAGAGCTTGCCGGCTCGCGCTTCCCACTATGGAATATTGTTTTACCTGTTTCACTGCTATGGCTAAAGAATAAAGATTCAATGATTTGCTGAAGATATATTAGGATGAGTGCGACTCTATTCTTTCTAACAGTCATGATATGCACCTCTATATTGAAGCAAAAAAATAATTTTTCACCTACTTAAATAATAAATTTCAAATTGAAAATGTTGGCCCCTAAAAATAATCTGGCATCTGGGTGTAATAGGAGGATGAGGAAACGGCTATCGCCGCATGTCTACTATTAATGGCAGCCCCCAGCTACAGGAATCAGCTGGGGACCGGCCAGTATGGCACAGGCTCAAGTCTGTAACCCACGCCATACACCACTTGCTGTCTCAGGACGAGCTGGCTCGTCCTGAGACAGCAACTGGTTAATGATAGCTGTTACATACTGTTAACATAAGGGTGGGTGAACAGGCTGACAATTTTAATTTAATTAATACCTGTGGGAGTCTGCTTAGGAATGAAAATGTAAGAGACAGCGCTCCATAGTGTGATAACGTTGTTGCATATATTTGACTTGAGGTTAAAAAATAAAAAAAAAATAAAAAAAAAAAAAGCGCTTACCTCAACAGGTTACACTCAACCAAGTGCAACAATGAAAATGGCATATAAGGTGGGCGTCCGCAGCTGCTCCACGTCCAAATAAATATAGCAAAACCAGGACCTCCAATATGGCGACGGGATAAAGAGCGCAGGACAACCAAGTAAAAAGGGATCTGAGGTTTATTCACCCATGATGCAATGCATTTCACAGCTAGACTGCTTCATCAGGCATCATATTGGAGGTCCTGGTTTTGCTTAGGACTCTTTACAAACATTAGGGTAACTTTGGCCAAATTGTATGTCACAATCTACTGAAAAACCTCAGCATTGTTAGTAGAGGCAGGGGGTGTGGAAATAAAGAAAAAAAAACAAAACACTTTTACGGAGCACAATCTACTTGTCCCTCATGATGATCCTCTTGTCCTGGTACATAAAATCAATTCAACCAAAATAGTCTGAAAATAAGGTCTTAATAAAAACTTTATAGGCAGACCAGTATGTCACCCCATTAGGTGGATTAGGGCTGATAAGCAAGTCTGCCCCAATAAATAGGTAGTCCCCCCCCCCCCCCCCTTCAGTCAGGAACGTCCCCTCATCAGGTAGGCAGGCATGTAGGGCTCCACTAGTATGTAAATAAGGCCCCAGATATATATGTCCCCCAGCTGGTAAAAAGCTAGGGCTCCCAGACAGAGCCCCAGATAGAAATAAATGAGCCCCATTAGGTAGAGCTCCCCCAGTAGGTAGACAGGCCACAGATATGACCCCCATCAGGTATGGCTCCCATTTAAACAATTATACTCCCTAAGTCAGAGCTTTCCAAACTTTTCATGGTGACGCCCTTACACATAGTTTGGTGACACACTCCGTGCTATACTGCCAATTGCAACTGCCAATCACAGTAAGCAGCCCAGCAGTAGAGATTAGATGTGACCAGCAAGTGGTCAGAATGTTGGAAGAATTGGTATAAGAAAATGATACAGGCATCTATACTGTGCAACCACCATTCTCTAATTTAAAACCAACGTTTTTACATCTTCAATATCTCAATACACCAATATTGACGCATTTGTAAAAATGGTTACACACACACACACACACACACACACACACACACACACACGAGATCAGCTCTCAGATCACGAAATCCTAGGGTACCATCGAATCTAACGATGAATTGTGGACACTTATTGACATTCAGGAGTAATGATAAAATAATTTGCAAACCTTCGAATAAAAAGGTGGGAACATCGTGTGAATGGATCAAACGTACTACAAGGAAATGGTTATGAGACTACTAAATGAAAGAAACACATATTTAAGGATAGATCATAATTAGAGATGAGCGAACTTACAGTAAATTCGATTCGTCACGAACTTCTCGGCTCGGCAGTTGATGACTTTTCCTGCATAAATTAGTTCAGCTTTCCGATGCTCCGGTGGGCTGGAAAAGGTGGATACAGTCCTAGGAGACTCTACTAGGAATGTATCCACCTTTTCCAGCCCACCGGAGCACCTGAAGGCTGAACTAATTTACGCAGGAAAAGGCATCAACTGCCGAGCCGGGAAGTTCGTGACGAATCGAATTTACTGTAAGTTCGCTCATCTCTAATCATAATCCTTTAAACCAGTTTAATAAGGAATTGCAAATCCTTTTACAAAATGCTATATCTATATATAAATGCCAATCTGCCAAAATGCCAATCTATATATATATATATATATATATAGAAAACTCAACGTGTGTGTGTGTGTGTGTGTGTGTGTGTGTGTGTGTGTGTGTATATGTATGTTCCAGCATCACGTCCAAACGGCTAAAGATATTAACATGAAACTTGGCACACGTTACTTCTATGTCAACAACAAACATAGGATAGGTGATTTAACACTTACTCACCAGGGGCGGGGTTTATGTTTAAAGTCCCATACAAGTCAATGGGAAATATATGTTACTGCATAACTTCCAAACTGCTTGAGATATTTCGATAATACTTGGTCACATGTTACTTATATTGTATAAAGAAGGCCCAGCACTCACCAAGGTAGATGCAAGAATGTGAAGTTTATTCACATAAGTGGACAGAACACGTTTCGGCGGGATAGCCTTCCTCTGCTGTCTAGTACATAAGTCAGCTCTCTGTTATATACACACACGAGGAGGCGCCCTAAGATGACGTCACTCCCTGCCCGACACAGCGGGTGTGACGTCAGTCGTCATGACAACATTATGTCATCTTAGGGCGCCTCCTCGTGTGTATATAACAGAGAGAGCTGACTTATGTACTAGACAGCAAAGGAAGGCTATTCCGCCGAAACGTGTTCTGTCCACTTATGTGAGTAAACTTCACATTCTTGCATCTACCTTGGTGAGTGCTGGGCCTTCTTTAAACATTATAGCATCTTTGCCTCGCGCACCACCACCATTGCGGAAGTGCCGACCACCTACACCCACATGTTACTTATATGTCCACTTAAAATATAGGATAGTTAATTTAACCCTTAACTACCCCCATTTGTGAGAGTCAGGGTTTTTGTTTAAAGTCCCATGCAAATCAATGGGAAATGTATGTTACCACATAACTTCCGTACGGCTAGAGATATTTCAATAACTGGTACACATATTACGGGTCGGGAAAGGAGGACGGGATAGGAGGTCAGGATATGACAACAATATATGAGGATTGAATATGAAGTCAAAAGCTTCCTCCTTTGTTTATTTTCCTCCCCAACAAGGATTAGGAAGGAAAAAAAAACGGGCAACGCCGGGTACTCAGCTAGTAACCTAATAAAAAGAGGAAGAATATAATCTCTATAATCCATCTCCTACAATATCAACTTTTTATGCCTTGCTAAAAAGGTACATAAGCGGAGTTCCCCTATCCCTGGCAAAATATCAGTCAATATGTAGATCAATTCTTGGCACTCTTTGTATCCACTCTTTCTTCCTTTATTAAGGACACCAGGGACATAGTGAGAAAGCCTCAGGAGATCACATTCCCCACTGGAACCTACATAGCGAGTTTGGATGTTGAATCACTCTATATGAATATTCAACATCAACAAGGACTTTTTGCAGTACAACACTTTCTCAAAACAAAAAAAAAAAAAAACAAAAAAAAAAAAAAAAAAAAAAATGTACACAGTTCACTTCACATAATCACTTTATTATTGCACTAGTACATTTCTTCTTAATCACAATTTTCTTCTCTTTGATCGGCACCTTTATATTCAGTTAAAAAGGCACGGCTATGGGCACTCCCTGTGCACCAAATTATGCAAATGTTTTCTTGGTGGTGGGAGGACACTATTGTTTTTTTCTGATGAACATTCTGAATTTACACCACACATTTTATTTTGGGGTAGATTTATCGTTGAGGTCTTAATTTTTTGAGATGGCACAATTCATTTATTCCAGTCATTTGTTCAGTCACTTAACACTAACCACATTAATATGCACTTCACATCGGAGATTCACAAGACTTTCTGGATCTACGGTAATCATTACAATTGATTCAACTGGTCATGTACAAACCTCCATATTTTGTAAACCAACTTCAACAAATAGCTTGCTTAATTGGGAGAGTTTTTATTTATTTATTTATTTTTTTAAACTTTGTTTATTGAGTTTTCACATTATATAAATAAAGAGAACCAAGTAATGCGAAAAAGTAACGGTATACGAACAGGCATAAGCGGGTAGCGCAGTACCCTGAATGCCACAACAAATATGTAATATACAGAAAAGCAAGCATTAGTATTCAGCCTACCAGGCCAAAATGTTCCTTCCGACCGCTCACACCGAAACATTCACAAGCATTCCTGGACAGACAACAACATTAAACTGTAACAGAGGACCAAGGCACATAAAATGGGAAACATCATGGAAGGGCATGACATAAAGGAAAGTGAGGGGAAAGAAAGAGAAGAAGAGAAGAAGAAAAGAAATGTCAATGAGACCAGGTGAGGGGAAGGTATAAAAGCAGATAGCCACCCTAAGCTCGCCTGACAACCCGGATTCCTTAGCCCACTCCATCTGGAAGGCGAAGCGGTCCCAGAGTACCACTGAGTGAGGCCCTACAATACCATTCCGTATGGCGGAAAGGCATGACAAATGCCTCAATTTGCGATCTATCCAAATGAGCTACCATAAATGTGCGCCATTTGGCAAAAAATTTCTTAGCATTCCGTTCCCTATGTCTCTCCGTATCCAATCTGTCAAACTCCAGAAAGGCTGTTAACTCCGCCAGCACGTCTGACAATGCCGGCATTCGCGAGTGGATCCACTCCCTGAGAATAACTCGTTTAGCCACCAGTAGGATCACATGAACAAAACGCGGCACAGTACGCATTCCAGCCGCCTCAGCTATCTCCGGGCCGACAGATTGGAAAAGGAGAGCTTGAGGGGTCATAGGGACCCTAATTTTCCAGTAACGAGCAATGTAGTGCACTACATCTGTCCAAAAGGTCCGTGAGGAGCAGCTCCATATCCCATGATAAAAATCAGTACCAGGGCTAGAGCACATAGGACAAGACACAATCCTGTCTGGGCACGAGGGGGTGGCCGGGAGATTGAAGCCCAGGTAGCCATGATGCATCAATTTAAAATAAGTCTCCCTCCAACGCTCACTTATGACATTAGCTCTGACTTTGTTCCAACCCTCCAATATTTTTTGGCGTAGGTCCTCATCTGGCACAATGGACTCCCATTTGTGAAACACTGCAGTTCGAGAAATTTTTAATAAATAAGTATTGAGGCTCATATATAAGTGTGAGAGAGACAACTTACGGGCTTGAGAGCCCACCAAATCCTCAAAGGATGAGGGGCACACTTCAGAAGCAGGGTTGCGAAGGCGAGATTGGCAAAAAGAGAGAAGTTGGGAGACCTGAAGGAAATGAGTCGAGGGTAAGGAGAAATCAGACAAGATTTCCTGGGGGCGTAACCATCGCTTTTCCTCCACATGCATGAGCTGCCTAGCTACTCTGAGCACTTTCTGTCGCCAAGCCGAGAATAAACTACTTTCCACCCCCTGCGGAAACTCAGGATGTCCCCACAGGTCCAGGCGCCCAGACAGCAGAAAAGGCAAATTAAATGCCTTACGAACAGCCTTCCAGGTCACAATGGTGTCCCTCACCACTAGGGAACCTTTTATGTGGGTCGGGAGGCGAGGGATGCGTGTGTGTAGGCAAGCCGAAAGCTTCCATGGGAAGACCAGGTCTGCCTCTAAAGGGTAATTAGAATGAGAACTAGATTCGTGGATCCAGTCCAATACATGCCTGAACAAGCAGGCCAAGTTGTAACCGCGAACGTTGGGAAAACCAACCCCGCCATCAGGAGAACGTAGCATCAACTTTTGTAACGCTATTCTCGGTCGTCGACCGGCCCACACAAAACGAGTAAAAGCCCTGTTGAGATCATTTATATGTGTGTGTTTAAGCAGCAATGGTAAAGTCTGAAGGTGGTACAACATGCGGGGGAAACTTATCATTTTTACTAAATGGCAGCGACCCAGAAAGGAGAGGGGAAGGTGGGACCAACGGTGAAGTTCATCTGCGATTGTCTTGAAAAGGGGAGGGTAATTAAGGGTGTATAAGGAGGAAGGGAGTTTCCCTATGTTGATCCCTAAGTACGTTATATGGTTTTTAATGATGACAGGTGGTATACCCATAGCCGTCCAATAGGAGGCCGGTTTGGGTGGGCCCAGGGGTAGAGCTTCACTTTTCAAGGGGTTAATTTTATAGCCAGAGAATTGGCCAAAATGTTCTAGAGTGGACATCAGGGGGCCATAATGATCACTCGGGTTTGCCAGGAAAATCAAAACGTCGTCCGCAAAGAGAGTCAACTTGACCTCCGTTCGCTGGATCCGGACCCCACTAAACAGAGCGGAATCCTCCAGGTATCTCGCCAAGGGTTCAAGAGCCAAATTGCAAAGGAGAGGGGAAAGGGGGCAGCCCTGTCTCGTTCCTTTGTGGAGCGGAAAAGTCTGAGAGAGAAAGCCCGATGTGTGTACTCTGGCCTGTGGGGAGGAATATAACCCCCCTAAGAAAGTGCGGAAGGGGCCCGTAATTCCCATCTTGTCCAGCACCATCTCCAGCCAGTCCCATCGGACATTATCGAAGGCCTTTTCGGCGTCGAGAGCTAGTAACAAGGGCGATTCCCCTGGCTGAGGATGGTGATGAACCCTATCTAGAACCGTCAGCACCTTACGTAAGTTAGAGACGGCTGACCTACCTCGCACAAAACCAACTTGCGAGGGCCCAATAAGCAAAGGGAGGAATGCACTAAGGCGATCCCCCAGCATTTTGGACGCCAACTTGAGATCCTGGTTTATGAGCGAGATAGGCCGGTAGGAGTGCGGTTGAAGAGGATCTTTGTTCGGTTTCAGCAATAATTTAATGGTGGCCACATTGGTATGTAGGGGCAGGGAACCCGTGTGTAATAGATTATTAAAGTAACGCGTCAATGGAGTCACCACGTTATCCTTCAGCACCTTAAAAAACTCTCCTGTGAACCCATCGGGTCCCGGGGCTTTTCCACTGTGCAAGTTCTTAATAGCGTGCGTCGCCTCAGCCTCTGAAAAGTCCGCACTCAAGATCATACGTTGATCATCAGTCAAAGACGGTAAACAAAGCGACTCCAGAAACGCCCCACCCAAAGACATGTCGGCCGTGTGACTAGAATAAAGTGTCTTATAGAAATCCCGAAATATGGCGTTAATCACTTTCGGGTCATGCCAAACCGCTAAATAGAGGAATTCCAGTAGGCCAGTATTTGAGAGCAAAAAGAAATAGCTGTAACCCGGTGGAATTCCAAGAGGAATGTGATCTACTGTTTAGGAGTTTTACAGCTCGAGGATACTCGAAGAAAGTACTTCTTATGCCAGGGCTAGGGCAACTCCACGTTCGTAACTCCTCAGTGACAAGATCTCTCCAATCACAAATACAAAAATCATCAGGTGTATTAAGTAAGTTTGACCAGAATAATCAGAAGATTATGAACATACTCCGCAAGTATTGGCCCCTATTACATATGGATGGTGAACAGAGAGGTGATCTCCCCTCACCCTTCAATAACATACCAACGTGGTCGGAATATTCGGGATCAAATTGTAAAGAGTTTCTTTCAAGAAAAAGTTCTAACTACATGGTTGAAGTCACCAATACATGGCTCACATCCCTGTGGACATTGTGCGTACTGTAAGGACATTCCCCGGGTAAAAAAAAAAAAAAAAGAATTTCGAAACCCAGTAGACAACTGTAATTACAAAATTCAGGACTTCATTAATTGTCAGACTATGGGGGTGATCTATGTGGCCTCTTGTTCTTGCCCAAAATTATATGTGGGCAAGACTATTCAACAATTACGTAGACGCATCTCAAAACATGTCAGCACATTAAACACTGGGCAAGACACCCCAATTGCGCGACACATGAGGGAAGTACATATTGATGATCCTCTTGAATAAAAATTTGGGGGATTAACCCAATGTAAATTGGGCCCAAGATGTGGTAACCTCAACCAAATCTTGCTTTGTGAAGAGGTGAAATGGATATGGAGACTCAAAGCACAAAGCCCAAATGGACTAAATGAGGGCTTTATATTTTCGGACTTTCTATAAAACCTGCCTTAATACATAATTAAATTAGGGGCTCATTAGGCTCGTATTTTCACTGTGTTTTGTTTATGTCTAATAAAAGGTTCTTCCTGATATAATTATGTCTATGATACAGTTGACTATAAAGAATGACGACTAGTATAAATTGTTACTTTCAATTTTGAATACCCCAGGTTGGCAACATTGTGTTGTTTCAAGGTATGCAATAAAGTTTCTCAATATGAGCTACTATTATATTGTGTTGTTTCAAGTTAGGTAACAAACACTACTCAATATGAGGTACTATTATCTCTAATATAGTGTACTAGTGGGAGAGCTGTAATGGTATCCTCAATATAATTACTGTACAGTGGGGATCAAAAGTTTGGGCACCCCAGGTAAAAATTTGTATTAATGTGCATAAAGAAGCCAAGGAAAGATGAAAAAGTCTCCAAAAGGCATCAAATTACAGATTAGACATTCTTATAATATGTCAACAAAAGTTAGATTTTATTTCCATCATTTACACTTTCAAAATAACAGAAAACAAAAAAATGTCGTCTGCAAAAGTTTTGGCACCCTGCAGAGTTAATATCTTGTACTGACCCCTTTGGCAAGTATCACAGCTTGTAAACGCTTTTTGTAGCCAGCCAAGAGTCTTTTAATTCTTGTTTAAGCCCATTCTTCGTTACAAAAGTCTTCCAGTTCTTTGAGATTTTATGCCTCTTGATTTAATCCCCCGTGGATTTCGAGATGTGTTTAGGATCATTATCCATTTGTAGAAGCCATCCTCTCTTTAACTTCAGCTTTTTCACAGATGGCATCAAGTTAGCATCCAAAATTTGCTGAAATTTTATTGAATCCATTTTTCCTTCTACTCATGATATGTTCCCTGTGCCACTGGCTGCAATACAACCCCACCAAAGCATGATTGATCCACCCCCATGCTTAACAGTTGGACAGAGGTTCTTTTCATTAAATTCTGTTCCCCTTCTTCTCCAAATGTACCTTTGCTCATTCCGGCCAAAAAAGTTCAATTTTAACCTCATTGGTCCACAGAACTGGTTTCCAAAATGCATCAGGCTTGTCTATATGTTCATTTGCAAAGTTCAAATGCTGATTCTTGTGGTGAGGACGTAGAAGTTTTCTTCTGATGATTCTTCCATGAAGACCATATTTGTAGAAGTATCTCTATAGTGGAATCGTGTACCACAACTCCAGTGTCTGCCAGATCTTTCTGGAGGGATTGTGCAGTCAAATGTGGGTTTTGAATAGTTTCTCACAATCCTGCGAGCTGTTCTGTCTGATATTTTTCTTGGTCTTCCAGATCTTGCTTTGACTTCCACTGTTCCTGATGACTGCCATTTCTTAATTACATTCCGAACAGAGGATATTAACATCTGAAAATGTTTTGCTATCTTCTTATAGCCTTCTCCAGCTTTGTGAGTGTCAACTATTTTCAGTTTCAGATTTCTAGACAACTGCTTAGAAGAATCCATGGTGGGGATTGTAAATGCAAGGTCAGATGAATCTGGGCATTTAAAACCTTTGAGATTGAAATCACCTGGTCTTCCCAGATGATGATTGAGAACAATTCATGACACTGGCAGGTCTCAGCTTTGCAAAGGGGGTAGTGCATGCTATAAATTCTGCAGGGTACCCAAACTTTTGCAGATGCCATTTTTTTTTTGTTTTCTGTTATTTTGAAAGTGTAAATTATGGAAATAAAATTTGATGCCTTTTGGAGATTTTTTTCATCTTTCCTTGGCTTCTTTATGCACATTAATACAAATTTTTACCTGGGGTGCCCAAACTTTTGATCCCCACTGTATAGCCAGTGAAATATTAATATACAAAAGTATCGAAAATAACTCAACATAAATGGAGATGAGTATGTTTTACTGTTATATAAACTTACCTTGTAAACAATATATAGTTAATCAGAATTGTAGTATAATACAAGTGCCCCATAAATAAGACTTATTTTTCACAGGCACCCATACATATCTTTTTATTTTGATGCGCTGTGCATTTATTGCACTCATAAATAAACTAACAGGTTGCGCATACGGGACATCGTAGCCTCAAGTGCAAGCGCATATGCCCGACATTTCATAAACTATCAGTTAGCTCAGACGAGACTGTGCAGACCTCATGGTGCATGCGCATGGGTCCGATACTCAGGAGACTATCAGCTAGCGCAGGTCTAGTTGCGCAGCTACGTGGAAGGGATCTGGACCGATCCAATTACATGTGAGTGACGTGGAGAGAACTAAGTCACTGAAATATGTATCAATCATTGTTACTATCATGAAGGGCATTCTGGTAACAACAGATAGGTTAAAACAGATGCCTGTCAAATTTTGTACCAATTAAACCTCATGTTTAGAAAGGAAGTTAAGTTCTACGATGACATTACTGAATAGGAGGTTATATAAACCCCTGCGTGGCTCAATTGCACGCCTTTTGCCTCTTAGCCCTTCAGAAAGCCACAGCTTGTGGCGAAGTGTCGGGCGGGTGGGCAATGTGTTAGTGGTTTTAAATTTAACACACTAAGAGAATTGTGGACTGCAGCCACAATATCTCCAATGCAGAATTATTTACAGGCAGTAGCAAGCAACCACAAGTACTTTGGCAATTGTGAGTTTGATTTTAATCATGGCTCAATAAAAGTTATATTTTAATATTTGATGGGAAATTTAGGGATGGAATTGCTTAGCGATCAATTGTACATAATCACGTTGACAATGCACAATGTAGTACCAGTATCAGCATTAGAAACGCTGCTACCATCCTGTGCCAGTTAAACTCCCCCCTTTATCACACCCTGCGACATTATATTCCCCCTTCTCTGATGCTACCCATGCCATTCTATTCTATTTCACTCTCCCCCCCTTGCCATTCTATTTCACTCCCCCCCCCCTGCCATTCTATTTCACCCTCCCCTCCTTTGCCATATCATTCACTAGTTCACCAAACCCCCTCCCTCTGCTTTTACCTGTCCTCCATCCCCATGGGTCCTCCGGCAGGCTCACGGGAGCGGCAGTTATGTTGCTGGACTGCATTCTCTGTCCTAATGGAGGTGCGAACGATGAGTGACGTCATTGCATGCGCCTACGCTGGGACACAGACGTCCTGCGCGGCTCGCTATAGGCTGCAGCATACAGCTGCAGTCTATAGGAGTTTAGTGACGGGGCGAGAATGATTGCCCAGTTATATGTGAATTTCTTAGGCGTTTAGCTCTAATAGCCCGAAGAAGGGCTAAATGCCTGAAGAATTCACCGATACAATTTCCACATCCCTGAGTGGTGGACCATGGAAGATGACATAAGACTAACAGGCTGTGTTCCTACATGCTTCTACACAATTGTAAGCATACTGCCTAAATGAGAATGAACACTATACTTGGCGCCCGCGCCCCCACACACACACACACACACACACACACATTTTGGGGCATTTGTTAAGCCATAACAGGCTGAGAGAGAGAAAGAAAAAAAAAAAAAAAAAAGCACACACCTTAGGCTTTGTTCAGACAATATTTTATATTGGTCAGTATTATACTCAGGCTTTTTAGACAAAACCAGGAGTGGACCGAACACAGGGAAAAATTATAATGGAAAAAAAAAAAAATGGTTGGTTAAAAATTCTGACCAAAATAGTGTTAATATAGCTTAAGATTTAGTACAGTTTTAAATCAAGCACAAAAATTCTCCTCTTACCTGGGTGAGGATTCTGACACCAGAGCCTTTTGTGGTGACATAATGATATTTGGAGGTACAGTTTCTCTTCGTCCATCTCGAGTGCAGTAGTAGTTGTTAGCAAACTTGTGACTTGGACCCACTGGAAGATTTGGTGGAGGCTGGGTCCTAATTTTAAGTAATTTAACATTTTATGAAACTATTTTAGATACTTTAATTGAATTTTTATTACCAATGTTGGTCATTATTTTATGATGGTTCTGTACAAAACTTTATAATAGCAGATATGGTTAGTAAAACTTGACCATTTTCTAATATAACCAAATAAAATGTTATCAGAAAAAAATTTCTTCACCACTACAGAAGTCCAGCCATCCTACAACAGTGGTTCCCAATGGTTATAGAAGGGCTTTTCACCTCATAGGATTAAAGAACATTTTTTGAGAATCTCTGCAGTAACAAGAAACATCAACAAATGGTCAAGTTGACCTATTCCCTCCCACAATTCCAACACAGACATTTGTGACGTTGTTTTGTCCTCTCTGAAGTAAAAAGCCCTTCTATTCTTGATTCCACAAAGATTCCTTACAATGCACTAATATCTTGTTGGATTTAGTCCAATTTGAGAACCCAGACATGCTCTTTAACTAAATATTTATAGCTCCATTACACGTTTCTTTCTTACATGGCTGCAGGTATTGCCCTTTTATTTTATATATGTGTGTTTTTATTGTATTACTAATACTAAATTTGTTTTCTTCCGTCCGTCAACACCCCCCCCCTTTTTTTCTTCTCCCCCCCCTCCCTGTTTCCTTCCCCCCACCTTCTCTTCCCTCATTAGCCCACCAGTGCCCCTAAATCTTATCAATTCTAGTATTTATGTATTCTACCGCTACAATATATTTTCTTATGAATTTATATTACGGTAATAATTTTTCATGAGTTTTTCATGAGTTCATATTTATAATGTTTTATAATTATTTTTTTTAGGTTGTTTGGCTTTTCTCATATATAGTGTGCAATATTTATTCACTATATATATTTTTTATTACCACTAAATCCCTATTTTTATACAATAATTTTTTTATCACTCTCTGATTACATTTCTATCTTGATTTTGGCTGCTTTAATACATATGGCCATCCACCTATGCACTTTGGCCCTTTTTATATAATATATACGTCTTCATTCACTTATTTTGGTTGCTTTTATTATGCTGCTATGCACCATGCACTTTGGCACTGTTTATAGATATTCCTTGCATCAAGTGTGTTTTACTAATTTTAATAATTGTATCAAAATAACTTGTGGTCTTATCACATTAGTTTATCTATACCCCTTGACGCTGTTTATGTATATATTGTACAAATTTTTGTAAATATGATTTTTTTTTTTACTTTATTAAACCAGCGGTGCAGTCACTGTGCGCATGCGCCGATCCCTGGCGCCGCTGTCTTCCGGGTTCACGTCATTCACTGCCTGTCATGTGACTTGTCATGTGACTTGTCATGTGACGGAATCAGCTGACGCGATACCCGGAAGTACGCGCGGCGTCCGAAGGCTGGTGCACTATGCGCTGTAATGGAGACAGACGTTTGTCCTGGCTTGACAGGTACAAAATATTTACTTTAATTATGTGTTCTGGTTCCTGATTGGGCAATATGCATATAAATAGTTAACTGCACTGCTGCTGCACTCATTAATTTGAGGTTAATTTGTTATTTCATGCACTTTAAGACTTATGTCTTTGTATTACTACGCACAGCTTACCTATTGCCTCTGTTTGTATTTTCTAATCAGTTTTACATGTGCTGGCAGCAGTGACGCCCTTTATTCCTTTATTTGTCCCATTTCCCCTCCTGTGCTAATTTCCCCCATCTATTGTTTTTAAACTGCAAACAATAAAATAATTCTATTTTAATTGAAATGACTCAATTTTCTTTGTTTATTATCCTTGTCTAAGGAGTTCATATATGAAGCACCTAAGTACCAGGTTCCCCATTTTCTAGTGTTATACATTTACTATTCATTTTATTATTTATTTATTACTATTTTTGGTAGAACCTATTATTAGGTATCCTGCTATTTATGTATTAATTCTTGAATTAGAATTACTAGCAGACTGTCTGGCACAGCCTGGTTTTTCCTACCTAAACCTTGTGGAAGGGGAAAAACATTGGAGAATGCTCTTGTTTTCGTACCTTAATCTCAGGTGGGGCAGAGTTGTGATAAAGAGATTGTAGTGGGTGTGACTTGCATGCCAGAACAGTGCAAAAAAAGGGTTGAAAATACAAGGGGTGTGGCATTACAGGAGGGTGCGCAACCTGCAAGTAGGACCAATGCACAATAAAGAACCAATGTAGAAAGGAGTTTTGCTTGTCAGAGGGAGCATGGCTTGCAAGCTGGACCAACACATTCATCCAGAGATGTGTAGCTTATGGAGTAAGGTGGGGATGAGAAAAAGGGATATAGCTTGTGGGAGGAGCATGGCTTACAAGCTGGACTTGTGGCGTAAGGTATGGGAAGCCCCCCAGACTTGCATAGGACTTCAGACTAAAAAACCCAACCCTTGAAAATGGTGGTGGGATAGGGTTAATTGAGCTCAGCTATATTTTAGTTGACATATAAGTAACATTATAATGAAAAAAGAAGAAGAAGTGGGGTATCCAGCTTTCAAGAAAAAAGTATTTTACCTTCGCTGGGTGTTTTTCTTTCTAACGCTTTTAACATGGATCAATAAATTTTGGACTTTTAATTTTTTCTTGGTAGCTGGATACCCACCTTCTTTTTTCATTATAAGTTCCACCGAGGGAACGGCTCTACATCATCCTGACTTCCTAAAAATATTACAACGAGTGCATGAGGACTGATCTACCATGAGCTGGTTTTTCTTTGACTTTATTCATTTAAGTAACATGTGTAGAAAACAATAGGTTATATATTTTTTATATCTGGATTACAGTAGCTTGTTTTCAATTATCCTGCACTTCATGCACCGCTCTTAGGCTAGGTTTCCACGCAGTTTTTGAGCCAAAGCCAGAAGTTTATTCAAAAGAAATAGGAAATATAAAAGAAGAACTTAAACTTCTTCCCCCTGAATCCACTTCTGGCTTTGTCTCAAAAACTGTGATACGACCGACTGGGGGAGACCGGGAGAGTGAGCCCTAAACTGACACTAAAACCACTCTACCTGCCTACTTGCCCATCCATCCTAAACAATGGATCGACAACTGAGTGCCGATCCCTTCCTGCGCTAAAGTGCAGTGGAGTAAAAACACACATAACACAGTCTGTCACAGACCAGAAACGGAAAACTACTAGACATCCAGATCTACAAGACAGGATACATATACTACCAGGGCATAATATAAACCGGCAAACTGATACAGGAACATAGGACACTGTTCACAAATAGGTACAAGTACCAAAAGACAAAGATGAGCTAAACAAAACAGGATAAAAAGGAGTAGCCATTAATAATAAAGCCAAATAGGCTACTGGCCAGTGGAAACGCTCCACCGTGTAGACAAGATGCTGACCCAGTAGGAAACAGAAATACAATACATGAAACACTAGACTAGAACCGGATGAGTCCAAATAGACTCCAGGATACAAAACAGAAATTATAACATACTAGACAAGAAAAGGATGAGTCTGAATAGACTCAAAGAACAAAACAGGAATAAGCTCAATGCCACAGAAGACCTTCGGTAGACAAAGGGAATAATCGATACCCCCAGAGTCCCCTACACAAAAGATAAAAGATCTATTGCTAAACAGGAATGAACACAATACCCCAGAACCACCAGAAGACACAGGAATGCCTTGATACTAGAACTCAATCTTCCAGAGTCCACCATGGAGCACAGAGATCTCTTGTACTAATTCTCAATTCCCCGGAGTCAACATGGACAGGTAATAGGTATATCTTGGTACAGAAATACAGAAAACTAATACAAGAGAAAACACAGTGTGAACAGACACATATCAGAAAGGATATACAAATCCTAAAAAAAAAAAAAAAAAAACGACTAATCAAACACAGATTAAAATCTACTATGAGCATGCTACGTAACCATGGCTAAAACCCAGAACACACAAAGTGCATGCTAAAGCAAAAATAGTACATTTAAGGCACAAACACAGTGTTTCACCAACATCTTCCTAGCAGCATGTCAGGATGTCAATCACCAGCCCCGAAACTTGACTGAGCTGGCCTTATCTAGACACACCCAAAGAGCTATTGGATGAAAGGGTAAAAGCTTTAAGCTATTCCCTGGCCAGGGAACAGAAAATTGTTCAGACCACCAAAATCAAACGGCAGACTGGACATAACCCAAAACAGACATTACAATCTGCAGTGGCAGTTTTCCAAAAAACATCGAGAAAAACCTGTGTGGAAACCTAGCCTAATAGTTTTTTTTTTTCTTTTTACTGTCCAACTCTTCACATTAACGAGAAATTTGATGGACTAGATTCTCTGTGAACAGAGCAGAGGTGATGTAGAGAAAAGCACTGCACACTAGAGAGTGACTGTAAATGACTGAAAGGAAGAATTCGCAAACCAGAATGGATTGCTTTGGGCCACATCAGTTATTGTATATAGTCACTCAGTATAGATGCTCTGAGCCTTTTTATGAACTCATCACATACGTCTCAGAATTTCTATTCTATATTTTATTCACACGCACAAAAAAAAATCTGGTCTACCTACAGCAGGTAACATGCCTTATTAACTGAAACAACATGCAAGAAAGTGGGAATTTAAAGTGAAAAAGCACTTCTATAAAAGCTGCTTCTAAAAGGTAACCATTTTATAGGTGTCCTAAACATGACAAAAATAATACTTCTAAAACACTTGATAGAAAGAAGGATGCACCAAGAAAACAATTTCCTATGGTTGGCTGTGGAGCAAACCAGTACACATCTTTGGTATTTGTAAGGAATAGAGGCTACAGACTGTCCCTAGGTGATTTGATTTCTCTGCATTTCTTAAACTCTAGCAGAAGACTATCCAGCTGGATTAATCCTGCCAGTGAGATTAACTGACAAGTATATTATGGCATTAGACTTGCTGCAACTCCTCCATCTCTGCCACTATTATTACATTGCCAATACTTACCTGCTTGCAATTTCTGTATAACGTAGCTGTAATTTTTCTTGTAGATTATGCTGTTGGTTTAAAAAGAATAAATAAAAAGTCAATAAAAAAAGGTCATAAATGTAATAAAGTAAAAAAAAAAAAAAAAAAAAGCGCAAATAGAGAGAAAAATACCAAAAACAGGCATCTTGGATCATTGTTTGGAGGGATACTCCGCCTATAGACATCTTATCCCCCGCGATCTCTCCTGCAGCACCTCGTCACCTGGTGACGGGTGACACAGGGGCCCCTCCTCCTCGTAACATCATGGCCCACCCCCTCAATACAATTTATGGGAGTGGGAGTGATGGCCGCCACGCCCCCTCCCAAAGACTGGCATTAAGGGGGCAGGGCTGTGACGTCACGATACTCTGACCCCTGTATCACCCGTCATCAGGCACGGAGCAAAGTTTGCTCCATGCAGCAAATGACAGGGGGTGCTGCAGGAGAGATCACAGGGGTTCCCAGAGGCTGGACCCCCATGATCAGACATCTTATCCCCTATCCTTTGGATAGGGGATAAGATGTCTAGGGGTGGAATAACCCTTTTAGGAAGCGCCTCTATGTTCACAGCAAACAGGTGTTGTATTGCAGCCCTTTCTAGCCAAGGCACCCATATACATATGATAGAGGTCAGCTGAATCAACCTCAGCAGTCAAGATTACTCACTCTCACTATACATGAAATTCAGTATAACAAAGCTGCATGGACCGAGGAGAGGTAAGCCACTGCCAGAGTCCTCTGGTCGTGGCGTATTCCTATGAGAATAAAAAGGAATGGGAATTTGAAATCGTTTTTTCCCACCAACAAAGACACCAGAAAAACTGCCACAGTTTTTTCCTTCATTTTTGCGTGTGTGTGAAACAGCCAATTTTGTACTCTAAGGCAGTTTTTCACTGCCTTCAGGGTACCACTCCGTTGGTTTGATGCAGAGCGCCCGGCCCACGGAGTGTAAGGAGGTAAGGAGTGATGCATCACTACTTACCTCCACCGCCCTATAGTATACAGGTGTGCATAGTGCACAAATGTATACTATACAGGAGACAGGAATACTGACACTATACTAAGGGGACTCCCTGCTCCTATATCCAACATATAGAGCCATCTATAGATGACTGTATACAGAAGTCGACTTCTACCTACCTACCTGGCTCCTGTCCTGGTCAAGTCTGTGTAGCTCCACCCCCAGTGATTAAATCATTAGCGGTGGAGCTACAGCCAGGAGGTGGTAAGTACTAAGGCTCTGTTCACATTGTACATTTGGATAATGTGAACAGACCCTTTTGGCAGTGTATTCCCAAACAGGGGACTTAAGCTGTTGCTAAACTACAACACCAAAGGCTGTCAGGGCATGCTGGGAGTTGAAGTTTTGCAACAATTGGAGGCTCCCTGTTTGAGAAGGCAATGCATTATGCATGTACTAACCCATTTTTCTATTTTTTTTTCCTTCTTGTTTCAGATCTGTATATGCAGTGGATTACGGTGAATTCTGTAGACTAAGTCGTTAATCTGCATTTTTTTTTATTTTAATAAAGTGGCTAACGAGGGTTTTTGTGTCTTTTTATTTTAAATTTTCAATCTTCATAGCGGAAGCCATCTTATAGACGGAATCCATTACTAAGCCAAGGTTTACAGTTACCTGATAAACAGCTAGAGCTAAACCCCCAATTATAAGCACGGGGTATAGGAAGAGCCGCTTCTGGGCCTACGGGGTAACAGGCTGATGTTATTTAGGCTGGGTCCTCATCCACCCTGGTAACATCAGGCTGTTGCTGCTTGGATGGTATCTGTCCGAGAATGAAAATACGGGAAATCATACACTTTAAAAAAAAAACAAAAAAAAAAAAACACGTATGTGGCACCCTTGCCAACTACTTACTTTTTCTGCATTTTGAATAGTTAAAGGAGGATTTCAAGGGGTTAAAAAGCCATTGGGCCACAAATCAGAGGGAGTAAATATAAAATACCAAATTGCTTCCAGACTGACTAAAAATTGGATTGGCAATAAAACAGGTGGACTTGATGGACGTATGTCTTTTTTCAACCATACTAACTATGTAACTAACTATGTAACCTTGCCAACAACATACATTTTCAATAAGTATCTGAGGAACTTAAGGGGTTAATAACCCTTGGGCCCCTAACCTGAGGGGGTTAATATAAAAAAAAGTAAGGGTCCCTTCATAATATCCAACTGTTTCCAGTCTGGCACAAAAAGTGGATTGTCAAGCAAACAGATGCCAACCTTGCCAGTTGCTTATGTGTATTACGGATAAGTAACTGATGATTTTAGGGGGTTAACCTCTAAGGACCAATACAATTAGGCCTGTACGCCCCTTAACCCTTTAAGGACAGAGCGTTTTTCACACTTTTGTTTTTTCCTCCTTACCCAGGGCCGGATGGATCACCCGCAGGGGGCCCCCCGTCACATTCAGGACATCCCTGTGTCCCGAAAAATCTTTTCAGGACACAAGGATGTCCCTGTTACCTCTCTGCAGCCCCACGTTAACTTTAAAAACGCAGGGGCCGCCGGGAGGTAGTGCATGTGCCCATAGAAGAGCGGAGTGGAGCAGTGAGGAGGACGCACGCATGGCAAGTCACCACTCACTAGCACGTCATCTTCAGTGTTCCGACCACTGCTCCTCTCCAGTCCCGGGACCCATAGGCCATAGCAGTAGATTGTGACCCCGGACCAGAGGAGGAGTGGTGGTCTGAACACTGCGGCAGTAAACAGGTATACAGCCTCCAGCCATACACTGTATATGGCTGAAGGCTGTATGTCTGTGGGGGAACTGTACTGCACCCCTAATGTGCGGGGACTTATACTGCACCTAATGTGGGGAACTATACTGCACCTAATGCGGGGGAACTATACTGCACCTAATGCGGGGGAACTATACTGCCAACCTAATGTAGGGGAACTGTTGAGTGGGGGGGGGGCCCCCCATCATAATGAAGTGCTCCAACTTCCAGGCAGCCTTAATCTGGCCCTATCCTTACCTTTTAACCACTTAAGGACTCAGGGCGTACCTGTACGCCCTGAGTCCGCTCCCTTTCTATAAGGGAGTCATAGCGGGTCGGGCCCGGCCTCTAACAATGGCTGGCACCCGTGGCTAATAGCACATGGCACAAGCTCCATGCATGAGCAGTCAAGCGCAGAATCATTGATCAATGTTATCCTATGGGATAACAATGATCATTGTAAAAGATCAGTGTGAGTCGTGTTATAGCCCCCTATGGGGGCTATAACATTGCAAAAAGTTTGAATGACCCCCCTTTTCCCATTTAAAAAAAAACAAAAACACAAAAATAAAACTGTAAATAAAATTAAACATAAGTGGTATCGCCACATGCGGAGAGGTCCAAATTATAAAGATATATTGTTAATTAAACTGCACAGTCAATGGTGTACGTGCAAAAGAATTCCAAAGTAGCATATTTTTGGTCACTTTTTATATCATGAAAAAAATTGAATAAAATGCAATAAAAAAGTCCGATCAATACAAATATGGTACCACTAAAAACTTCAGATCACGGCGCAAAAAAAAAAAAAAAAAAGTAGGGTATCATATTAATCTTATGGACCTACAGAATAAAGAGAGTCATTTTTACCGAAAAATTTACTGCGTAGAAACGGAACCCCCCAAAATTAACAAAATGGTGTTTCTTCAATTATGTCGCACAATGATTTTTTTATTTTTCGTTTCGCCATAGACTTTTGGGTAAAATGACTAAAGTAGTTACAAAGTAGAATTGGTGGCGCAAAAAATAAGCCATCATATGGCAACCGGTTAAAAACCAAGCCTGTTTTTTTCAAATCGGGGATGTATGTATTTACTAGAGAATAACTCTGGTAACATTTTGCCAATCATGATAATTCGGAAATAGATTTTTGTCACAGGTTGTTTTTCACGTATACAGTTAGTTAGCTGATATCATTTGTAGTATTTTTTTGGCTATTTTAACACATAAGTTACATATATTTATACTTACTGAACAAATAGTTTATGAAACAGACTTTTAGATGTCCGCTTTATTTTAACAGCATTTTTTTTATCAACATTTTCAATGAAAATTCAAAAAGTTTGTATTTTTACACCATAGTTTTTTGGCAGGAATTATTAAAAAGTAATTCTTAAAAAATGTAATCAAATTTTTTGTACATCACATGTGATATTGAAAGAAATGCACCCTATATTTTATTGAGCTGCTCGTCCCCTTGGAAATACCCCTGGTCCATATCTGGTTCTTTGGCTGTGTGGCGGGACCCAGAAGTAGATCAGCGCCATTTCGCTTCAAGGGCATCATTTTAGGCAGAATGGATTATAGGTCACTTTATGCCTGCAAAAGGGTTTTAGCTGCCAGAACCATAGAGAACCTCCACAAGTGATCCCATTTTGGAAACTACACTCTCTAAAGTATTCATCTACAGTGGGGCAAATAAGTATTTAGTCAGCCACCAATTGTGCAAGTTCTCCCACTTAAGATGAGAGAGGCCTGTCATTTTCATCATAGGTACACCTCAACTATGAGAGAGACATAATGAGAAAAAAAAAAATGCATAAAATCACAGTCTGATTTGTAAATAATTTTTTGCAAATTATGGTGGAAAATAAGTAAGTAAGCAATGACAGAGGTCAAAGTTTTCTGTAAGTCTTCACAAAGTTTTCACACACTGTTGCTGGTATTTTGGCCCATTCCTCCATGCAGATCTCCTCTAGAACAGTGATGTTTTGGGGCTGTCACTGGGCAACATGGACTTTCAACTCCCTCCAAAAAGGTTTTCTATGGGGATGAGAGCTGGAGACTGGCTAGGCCACTCCAGGACCTTGAAATACTTCTTACGAAGCCACTCCTTTGCCCTGGGCGGTGTGTTTGGGATCGTCATGCTGAAAGACCCAGCAACGTTTCATCTTCAACGACCTTGCTGATGGAAGGAGGTTTTCACTCAAAATGATACATGGCCCCATTCATTCTTTACTTTACATGGATCAGTCATACTGGTTCCTTTGCCGAAAAACAGCCCCAAAGAATGATGTTTCCACCCCGATACTTCAAAGTAGGTATGGTGTTCTCTGGATGAAACTTTTTTTTTCCTTCAAACACGACGGGTTGAGTTTTTACCAAAAAGTTCTACTTTGGTTTCATTTGACCATGTGACATTCTCCCAATCCTCTTCTGGATCATCCAAATGCTTTTTAGCAAACTTCAGATGGGCCCGGACTCGTACTGGCTTAAGCAGGGGGACATATCTGGCACTGCATGATTTGAGTCCCTGGCGGCATAGTGTGCTATTGATGGTAGCCTTTGTTACTTTGGTCCCAGCTCTCTGCAGGTCATTCACTCGGTCCCCACGTGTGGTTCTGGGATTTTTGCTCACCGTTCTTGTGATCATTTTGACACCACATGTTGAAGTCTTTCCCCCTATAGGCAAATTGCTACCTTACCATTTCTCTACTAAACAAATGAGCTGCCTGCCCGTTTGCAGTGTACTATATGCAGGGACTCGCTTCTTGGCGACGCATCCCTAGAAACTCTCACGCCGCTTCTTCGCTCTGTTTACAATCAGAGTCACGACATGCTTTGTTTATATGCCGTGGAGGACACGGCAGGCAAAGAGAAGATGCGCATCAAGCCTCCTTCCTATTTATACACCGGACGGAATAAGACTGTTTCTGCAACCTATTAAAGAGACTCCTATAACCAAATTACAGACATATTTAATCATGTACAGCTAGTCTATTATATTTAATTGTGGATGGTTGAATGTATCTGCTATTTTACATCTATATCTTTATGTTTGCTACTTTGACCTCTGACCCTGCCATGATCTTGATTTTTTTTTTAAATCAGTGTGCATAAAAAGCCCAGTTTGATGCTTTATATCTGCCAATCTGAAGAAGGGGTTTGTATACCCCGAAATGAGTTATTGATGGCCGACTCCAATAAACTTGAACTTCATTCACTTCCATGATCCAGTTGTGAGTTTCTCCTGGACACCTGAGCGCCTGCATCAAGGACACTTTTCTCTTGCTACAGTAGCTCCATCCGGCTGCATCCTGAGACCTGCGGGCCTTCATGGGATCCTCCATTGTACCTCTGATTGAGGTTATATGCGTATTTAATATACACTCTAGGTGAGCGGACACTTAGACACTCTACACCCCCACCTCATGTGGGGTGATCTTTGTTGTCTCCTAGGGTAATGCGCAAGGCGCCTTTTCTGAGTCATCTTTTTTCTACTACTACGCAGTAACTTTACATCTACACATATATTATGCATGCTACTAAAAACAAAAAAATTCAGGACTTTGGTATTTCTGGATTAACGTTTACACCATTAACTGTTCAGTTTAATTAATGTTAAATATTGTTAGATTTTAGTAGTTCGGACATTTATACATGTGGAGAGACTACACGTTTCTCAGTTTTTGTTTACATTATTTAATGTGAAAATGGAAAAAAAAGGGTCTAAACTTATTAGGGAAGGGATTAATCCACATTACACTTTTTTTCAACATTTTATTCACAATTTTAGTTCCCATAGGGTAATACTTCATGTAATCTTGCGGTGGCATACACTGAACAATGCTGTACTATAGCACATATCAGTGTTGTCGACATATATCAGGGCTTGACAATCCACGGCTCCAGGTCACCATGGTGACCCAGACTTTGTCCTTGGTCCCATGGGACTTCTCTACACAGAACTACACAGAAAAAAGAAAATACACAGAAGAAAGCATTTCAGCACCTTTCTGTAGAACAGTGAAGCACGAAGGACAACCCAATGTCCCCACCCATCTGTATCTAATTCAGGGGCCCACAAACTACAGCCTGTGGGCCACATGCGGCCCACCGGGTGTTTTTGCTGCCGCTGCCTAAGGACATCCCTGTGTCCCAAAAGATATTTTCGGGACACAGGGATGCCCCGTTAACTCTCTGCGGCCCCACGTTTACTTTAAAAACGCAAGGACCACCGGGATGTAGCACACGTAGGAACGTCACTGACGCCCAGTGCGTGCGCCCATAGCAACAGAATACGGAGGAGCGGAGCAGGACGTGTGCTGGCCAGCTTGGTTAGTGTTACCAGCGGCACGTCAACTTCGGTGCTCCGACCACCGCTCCCGGGACCTACTACTATGGCCGGACCGGAGGTCGGAGCACTGAAGGTGTGGGGGAACTATAATGCAAGCTAAATGTGGGGGGGAACTATACTGCCAACCAAATGTGGGGGAACTACATCCTAATGTGGTGGGAACTACAGTGCATAGTGAAAGTATTCAGCCCCCTTGAACTTTGACCTTTTGCCACATTTCAGGCTTCAAACAAAGATATAAAACTGGAATTGTGTGTGAAGAATCAACACCAAGTAGGACACAATCATGAAGTGGAACGAAATTTATTGGATATTTCAAACTTTAACAAATAAAAAACTGAAAAATTGGGTGTGCAAAATTATTCAGCCACCTTAAGTTAATACTTTGTAGCACCATCTTTTGCTACGATTACAGCTGTAAGTCGCTTGGGGTTTGTCTCTAACAGTTTTGCACATCGAGAGACTGAAATTTTTGCCCATTCCTCCTTGCAAAACAGCTCAAGCTCAGTGAGGTTGGATGGAGAGCGTTTGTGAACAGCAGTTTTCTGTTCTTTAAACAGATTCTCGATTGGATTCAGGTCTGGACTTTGACTTGGCCATTCTAACACCTGGAAATGTTTATTTGTGAACCATTCCATTGTAGATGTTGCTTTATGTTTTGGATCATTGTCTTGTTGAAAGACAAATCTCCGTCCCAGTCTCAGGTCTTTTGCAGACTCCATCAGCTTTTCTTCCAGAATGGTCCTGTATTTGGCTCTATTTATCTTCCCATTAATTGTAACCATCTTCCCTGTCCTTGCTGAAGAAAAGAAGCCCAAACCATGATGCTGCCACCACCATGTTTGACAGTGGGGATGGTGTGTTCAGGGTGATGAGCCGTGTTGCTTTTACACCAAACAATGTTTTGCATTGTTGCCAAAAAGTTTGATTTTGGTTTCATCTGTCCAGAGCACCTTCTTCCACATGTTTGGTGTGTCTCCCACATGGCTTGTGGCAAACTTTAAACAACACTTTTTATGGATATCTTTAAGAAATAGCTTTCTTCTTGCCACTCTTCCATAAAGGCCAGATTTGTGCAGTATACGACTGATTGTTGTCCTATGGACAGAGTCTCCCACCTCAGCTGTAGATCTCTGCAGTTCATCCAGAGTGATCATGGGCCTCTTGGCTGCATCTCTGATCAGTCTTCTCCTTGTATGAGCTGAAAGTTTAGAGGGACGGCCAGGTCTTCGTAGAGTTGCAGTGGTCTAATACTCCTTCCATTTCAATATTATCGCTTGCACAGTGCTCCTTGGGATGTTGAAACTTCTCCACAACAGTATCTCAGACGTTCCTGGTGTGTTCGTTCTTCATGATGCTCTCTGAGCTTTAAACGGACCTCTGAGTCACCATCACAGTGCAGGTGCATTTATACAGAGACTTTATTACACACAGGTGGATTCTATTTATCAATCATTTAGGTCAACATTGGATCATTCAGAGATCTTCACTGAACTTCTGGAGAGAGTCTCCTGCTCTGAAAGTAAAGGGGCTGAATTATTTTGCACGCCCAATTTTTCAGTTTTTTATTGGTTAGCAAAGTTTGAAATATCCAATAAATTTTGTTCCACTTCATGATTGTGTCCCACTTGTTGATTCTTCACAAAAAATTACAGTTTTATATCTTTCTGTTTGAAACCTGAAATGTGGCAAAAGGTTGAAAAGTTCAAGTGGGCCGAATACTTTCACTATGCACTGTATACTGCCAGCCTAATGTGGGGGAACTACAACCGCCAGCCTAATGTGGGGGAACTACAACCGCCAGCCTAATGTGGGGGAACTACAACCTAATGTGGGGGGGGGGGGGGGGGGAGGGATCTACACTGCCTACCTAATGTGGGGGGGGACTGTGCTGTGTACTTAAAGGGGTAGTCCACTAATACGATATATAGGTGTGCATAGGCATTTGTATTTTATTTTTTTTTTAACTATAGCCCGGACCTCCAACGGTCTGAGGGACAGTGAACTGGCCCCCTGTTTAAAAAGTTTGAGGACCCCTGATCTAATTTGACAGAAACTGATATGTTTAACTGATAGGAAATTCACCAAAAATGGTTATAAAAAACAAAACAAAAAAAAAAAACACATCTGTTAAAAGTAGTAAGCGATAAAAGCACTTCAAAATGGATCAGTTAAACATATATGTTAACCCCCTTAAGGACCCGGGGTTTTTCCATTTTTTCTTCCTTATCTTTAAAAAATCATAACTCTTTCAATTTTGCACCTAAAAATCCATATGAAGGCTTATTTATTGCACCACCAATTCTACTTTGTAATGACTTCAGTAATTGTACCCAAAAATCTACGGCGAAAAACTGAAAAAAAAAAAATCATTGTGAGACAAAATTGAAGAAGAAAAAAAAAAAAAACACCACACCATTTTGGAACTTTTGGGGGCTTGAGTTTCTACAGTGTACATTTTTTTGGTAAAAATGACACCTTATCTTTATTCTCTAGGTCGATACGATTAAAAAGATACCCTACTTATGTAGGTTTGATTTTGTCGTATTTCTGGGAAAAAATCATAACTACATGCAGGAAAATGTATACGTTTAAAATTGTCATCTTCTGACCCCTATAACTTTTTAATTTTTCCACATATGGGATGGTATGAGGGCAAATTTTTTGCACCATGATCTGACGTTTTTAGCAGTGCCATTCTTGCATTGATAGGACTTATCTATTGATTTTCTTTGCGCATACGCCATTGACCATGCGGTTTAATTAACAATATTTTAATAATTTGGACATTTCTGCACACGGCGATGCCACGTGTTTATTTTTATTTACACTGTTTTTTTTTTTCTTTTAATGGGAAAAGGGGGGCGATTCAAACTTATTAGGGAAGGGGTTAAATGATCTTTATTCACTTTTTTTTGCAATGTTAGAGCTCCCATAGGGGGCTAAAACACTGCACACACTGATCTTTTACATTAATCAATGGTTTCTCATAGGAAACCATTGATCAATGATTCTGCCGCTTGACTGCTCATGCCTGGATCTCACGCACTGAGCAGTCATTCGGCGATTGGACACCAGGAGGCAAGGTAAAGGACCCTCCTGCTGTGTCACAGCTGTTCGGAATGCCTCGATTTAGCCGAGGACATCCCAGACAGCCCCCCCCCCAGGCTAACCGGCAATGATTTACTTTCACTTTAGGGTTAATAGCGCGCAGCACTGCAATCAGTGCAGCGCGCTATTAGCCACGGGTCCCGGCCGTGGCCCCGTGTTATAGAACGGGAGCGGACTCATGACGTACCGGTACGTCATGGGTCCTTAAGCGGTTAAACACATCAGTTAAACTGAAGTCAAAAACGCAAAGTGAATGGAGCCTTACTGTACAAACAACAGACCCGCTAAACTGTGGTCAGATGCAGCCAGCTGCCAATTAATTGGGACCACACTTGTGGCAGCGACCTGGTGTCTCCCCTACGGCTAAGTCCAACAGAGAGGTCCCACTGGGTTATGGGCTCTTACTGAATAAATCTTCAATCCCCTTCAGGAAATACAGGGTGTCTTCTAATAATGGCCCACTAGGTGGTGCTACAGTATAAGTTATGGAGTTCTCTTTTTCCCCTATGCCGGTTCACTACCGTTACATAGTCACTCCACACTTAAACACAGCCTGTATTCCTGTCTAAAAGTGTATAGATGCTCTAACGTTTCATTTGTGACCAAACTTCTTCAGATAGCTGCCTAGGCAGCTCTCTGAAGAAGTTTGGTCACAAACGAAACGTTAGAGCATCTATACACTTTTAGACAGGAATACAGGCTGTGTTTAAGTGTGGAGTGACTATGTAACGGTAGTGAACCGGCATAGGGGAAAAAGAGAACTCCATAACTTATACTGTAGCACCACCTAGTGGGCCATTATTAGAAGACACCCTGTATTTCCTGATAGTTTTAAATCACTACATTTGATTTTCACGTTTTCCATGTTATTTTAATCAATCACAATAAAAGTAAAATTTTATTTGGGTTATAAGTTAGGGCATTGCTCCCCGGAAAAGGGGGGGGGGGGTTCCCCTCCTGAAGGGGATTGGAGATTTATCCCCTACGGCTAAGGCTCCATTTACATTGCGTTTTGACTTCAGTTTAACTGATGCATTTTAAAGGTGCTTTTTTTGGCTCACTTTGGCACATGTTTAAAAAATGCATTTTTTTGAACATCCGTTCTTGGTGAATTTCCTATCAGCTAAACATATCAGTTTCTGTCAAACTAGATAAAAAGATGGGCAGGCAAATTGGGTGGTCCTTTGTACTACACAGTTCTAGATAAAGGTGCTGAAATGCTTTCTTCAGTTTTATTTTTAGGACCAGAATTATAGATTTTTGGTCACTTGATATAGCTGGAGAAAGAAAATGTTAAAAAAAAATAAAATAAAAAAAAGCAATCAAAAACACCCATTTAAAGAAAAAAACAAATGGTACCGATGAAAACTACAAATCAATAGGGGTGTGAATCGCCAAGAATTTGGCGATTCGATTCGAATCGCGATACCAGTGCGGCGATTCGATATATCGCGATATATCGCGATATCGTCTAGGTGACGATACATCGCGATATATCGCCCACCTGGGAGCATTCATAGATCCCAATAGACGCCGCTGTCAGCTTTGACAGCGGCGATCTAGTACTCCGGTGCTCACTTTTTTTTATGTTATCCCGTCCGGGCTGCAAAATAAAATAAAACGCCTATCACCAGCGGAGGCGGGACATCGCTGCGGCTGGTGATAGGCTGAAGCTCCATGTGACGTGCCGGACTAACAGGAAGTAAGAAGAATACAGCCCGGGGACCGAACACCTGTACCGGACTGTACCGGAGCTCCGGGGGCTCGTTGGCAGGTAAGAAAAGTGCGTTTTATTAAAAATTCCACATCCCTAAAAGAATCGATTCAAAAATATTTTGAATCGATTCTGTATCGGCAAATGAAAAATCGCGATTATCGCGAGAATCGATTTTTTCTTACATCCCTACAAATCAAGGTGCAAAAAAAATAAATAAATAAATGAAGCCCTCATACAGTTCCATAGAAAGAAAAAATAAAAAAATAAAAATGTATAGGGGTTAGAAGAGGACGATTTCAAAGGGGTACTCCGGTGCTTACACATCCTATCCCCTATCCAAAGGATAGGGGATAAGATGCCTGATCGCAGGAGTCCCGGGCACCCCCGGGATCATGCACGCGGCAATCAGTTTGTAATCAGTCCCCGAAGCGTGTTCGCTGCGGGACTGATTACGGTCGACTGCAGGGCCGGCGGCGTGTGACATCACGCCCCCGTGTGACGTCACGCTCCGCTAGCTATAACGCCCCCTCCCGTAGGCTTGCATTGAGGGGCGGAGCGTGACGTCACACAGGGGCGGGGGCGTGAAGTCACACGCCGCCGGCCCTGCGGTCGACCGTAATCAGTCCCGGAGCGAACACGCTCCGGGGACTGATTACAAACAGGGTGCCGCGTGCATGATCCCGGGGGTCCCCAGCTGCGGGACTCGCGCGATCAGGCATCTTATCCCCTATCCTTTGGATAGGGGATAAGATGTGTAAGCACCGGAGTACCCCTTTAAGCATACTCCTTTTCATTAAAAAAAATGTATTATTTTTTTTAAGTAGTAAAATAAACCGAACACCTATAGAAGTTAGGTTTATACAATTAAAATGAAACCTACAGAAAAAATATAACATCATTTTTACCGAAAAGTGCACAGAGTAGAAACGGAAATCCCCAAAAGTTAAAAAAATGTGTTTTCCTTAATTTTGCCCCACAAATAATTTTTTTAGATTTAGTGCTAAAATGATTAATGTCATTACAAAGTACAATTGGTGGCAGAAAAAAAAAAAACTATATGGGTCTGTAGGTGAAAAATTGCAAGCATTATCGCTTTAAAAAAATAAAATAAAACTAATATGGGGCATGGAAGTATATCAATGGCCTATAGAAAAAATATGGAGAAAAACTGTTCCAGGTTAAACCCCCTCAAAGGACGAGGGGGCACTCCCTCCGTCTGGAGAAGAAAAGGTTTAGTCTAAAGGGGCGACACGCCTTCTTTACCATGAGGACTATGAATTTATGGAACGGTCTACCTCAGGAACTGGTCACAGCAGGAACGATTAACAGCTTTAAAACAGGGTTAGATACATTCCTGGAACAAAATAACATTAATGCTTATGCAGAATTATAAAACTACATCCCTTTCCCTTATCCCCTTACACCCTTCACTTCAATTCCCTGGTTGGACTTGATGGACGTACGTCTTTTTTCAACCATACTAACTATGTAAAGTGAGGCCACAGTGGGACAAACTGTTTATTAACCCCTTAAGGACTCAGCCCATTTGGGCCTTAACCCCTTAAGGACATAGGGCGTATCCATACGCCCCCGTTTCCAAGTCCTTAAGGACCGAGGGCGTATGGATACGCCCTGAGCATTTCCGGCCCCCACCGCTAGCCGGAGGGGAGCCGGATGCCTGCTGAAATCGTTCAGCAGGCATCACGGCATATCGCCCAGGGGGGTCATTATGTCCCCCCATGTCGGCGATTGCCGCAGATCGCTGGACAATTCAGTCCAGCGATCTGCGGCGGATTCCGGGTCAATCGGGTCTCCAGTGACCCGATGACCCGGAATTACTGGCTGATCGGGGCCGTCAGAGACGGCCCCGAACAGCCAGAGCCTGCAGGAGTGAGGTGGCACTGGTGCCACCTCACGATCGCCCTGATTCGTCGGCCAATCAGGGCGCCTGCTGCGGGTGTCACTCCCGCAACCCGCTCCACCCCTCTTCCGGAGGACGTGAGTGGGAAGACGACCCCGGGTGCTGGGGACCCCGATCCCCGGCGTCCCTGTTGGGATCGGGGCCCCAGGAGCGACGGCGACGGCGGCGAGGGACAGTCCTGTGTGGATCGTTGGAGGTGAGTGACAGCCTCCTGCTGTTGCTTAGCAACAGCTCCCAGCATGCAACAAGGGCATGCTGGGAGCTGTAGTTATGCAACAGCAGGAGGCAGACCACCACAACTCCCAGCATGCCCTTATGGGCATGCTGGGACTTATAGTTTTGCAACAGCTGGAGGCACATTCTTTCTATGGAAAAGTGTACCTTCAGCTGTTGTGTAACTACAACTCCCAGCTTGCACAATCAGCTAAAGTGCATGCTGGGAGTTGTAGTGGTGCATCTGGTGGTTGCATAACTACAACTCCCAGCATGCCCGTTGGCTGTCGGTGACTGCTGAGAGTTGTAGTTTTGCAACAGCTGAAGGCACACTGAGTTAAGTAGTAAACCAGTGTGTCTCCAGCTGTTGCATAACTACAATCCCCAGCATCCCCAGCCAATGTAGTATGCCTTCGGCTGTTGCATAACTACAAGACCCAGCATGCCCTTTCGCTGTCCGTACATGCTGGGGGTTGTAGCTTTTGCAACAGCTGAAGGCACACTGGTTGCAAAACACTGAGTTTGTTACCAAACTCGGTGTTTCACAACCTGTGTGTCTCCAGCTGTTGCAAAACTACAACTCCCAGCATGCACTGATAGACCGTCCATGCTGGGAGTTGTAGTTTTGCAACAGCTGGATGTTTCCCCCCCTCCAATGTGAATGTACAGGGTACACTCACATGGGCGGAGGATTACAGTAAGTATCCGGCTGCAAGTTTGAGCTGCAGCAAATTTTCTGCCGCTGCTCAAACTGCCAGCGAGAAACTACTGTGAACCCCCCGCCCGTGCGACTGTACCCTAAAAACACTACACTACACCAAAAATAAAAAGTAAAAAACACTACATATACACATACCCCTACACAGCCCCCCTCCCAATAAAAATGAAAAACGTCTGGTACGCCACTGTTTCCAGCTGTTGCAAAACAACTACTCCCAGTATTGCCAGATAGCCACTGACTGTCCAGGCATGCTGGGAGTTTTACAACAGCTGGAGGCACCCTGTTTGGGAATCACTGGCGTAGAATACCCCTATGTCCACTCCTATGCAAGTCCCTAATTTAGGCCTCAAATGCGCATGGCGCTCTCACTTTGGAGCCCTGTCGTATTTCAAGGCAACAGTTTAGGGACACATATGGGGTATCGCCGTACTCGGGAGAAATTGGGCTTCAAATTTTGGCGGATATTTTCTGCTATTACCCTTTTTAAAAATGTAAAATTTTGGGAAAACAGGCATTTTAGGTAAAAAAAAAAATTATTTTTTTTACATATACAAAAGTCATGAAACACCTGTGGGGTATAAAGGTTCACTTAACCCCTTGTTACGTTCCCCGAGGGGGTCTAGTTTCCAAAATGGTATGCCATGTGTTTTTTTTTTGCTGTCCTGGCACCATAAGGGCTTCCTAAATGCGGCATGCCCCCATAGCAAAATTTGCTTTCAAAAAGCCAAATGTGACTCCTTCTCTTCTGAGACCTGTAGTGCGCCAGCAGAGCACTTTTCACCCCCATATGGGGTGTTTTCTGAATCGGGAGAAATTGGGCTTCAAATTTTGGGGGGTATTTTCTGCTATTACACTTTTTAAAAATGTAAAATTTTTGGGAAATCAAGCATTTTAGGTAAAAAAAAAAATTTTTTTTTTACATATGCAAAAGTCGTGAAACACCTGTGGGGTATTAAGGTTCACTTTACCCCTTGTTACGTTCCCTGAGGGGTCTAGTTTCCAAAATGGTATGCCATGTGTGTTTTTTTGCTGTCCTGGCACCATAGGGGCTTCCTAAAGGTGACATGCCCCCCAAAAACCATTTGTCGCTCCTTCCCTTCTGAGCCCTCTACTGCGCCCGCCGAACAATTAACATAGACATATGAGGTATGTGCTTACTCGAGAGAAATTGGGTTTCAAATACAAGTAAAAATTTTCTCCTTTTTACCCCTTGCAAAAATTAAAAAATTGGGTCTACAAGAACATGCGAGTGTAAAAAATGAAGATTTTGAATTTTCTCCATCACTTTGCTGCTATTCCTGTGAAACACCTAAAGGGTTAATACACTTACTGAATGTCATTTTGAATACTTTGGGGGGTGTAGTTTTTATAATGGGGTCTTTTATGGGGTATTTCTAATATGAAGACCCTTCAAATCCACTTCAAACCTGAACTGGTCCATGAAAAATAGCGAGTTTGAAAATTTTGTGAAAAATTTCAAAATTGCTGCTGAACTTTGAAGCCCTCTGGTGTCTTCCAAAAGTAAAAACTCATAAATTTTATGATGCAAACATAAAGTAGACATATTGTATATGTGAACCCAAAAAAAAATTATTTTGAATATTCATTTTCCTTACAAGCAGAGAGCTTCAAAGTTAGAAAAATGCAAAATTTTCATTTTTTTCATCAAATTTGGGGATTTTTCACCAAGAAAGGATGCAAGTTACCATAAAATTTTACCACTAAGATAAAGTAGAATATGTCACGAAAAAACAAACAATCTCGGAATCAGAATGATAACTAAAAGCATTCCAGAGTTATTAATGTTTAAAGTGACAGTGGTCAGAATTGCAAAAAACGCTCTGGTCCTTAAGGTGAAAAAGGGCTCGGTCCTTAAGGGGTTAAGGACTCAGCCCATTTTGGCCTTAAGGACTCAGACAATTAAATTTTTACGTTTTTATTTTTTCCTCCTAGCCTTCTAAAAATCATAACTCTTTTATATTTTCATCCACAGACTAGTATGAGGGCTTGTTTTTTGGGCGACCAGTTGTCCGTTGTAATGACATAACTCATTATATCATAAAATGTATGGCGCAACCAAAAAACACTTTTTGTGGGGAAATTAAAAAGAAAAAAAACGCAATTTTGCTAATTTTGGAAGGTTTCGTTTTCACGCCGTACAATTTATGGTAAAAATGACATGTGTTCTTTATTCTGAGGGTCAATACGATTAAAATGATACCCATTATTACGTACTTTTCTATTATTGTTGTGCTTAAAAAAAATCCCAAACTTTTTAACCAAATTAGTACGTTTATAATCCCTTTATTTTGATGACCTCTAACTTTTTTTATTTTTCCGTATAAGCGGCAGTATGAGGGCTCATTTTTTCCGCCACGATGTGTACTTTTTTTGATATCACATTTGCATATAAAAAACTTTTAATAAATTTTTTATAATTTTTTTTTAAATAAAATGTATTAAAAAAGTAGCAATTTTGGACTTTTTTTTTCGTTCACGCTCTTCACCGTACGGGATCATTAACATTTCATTTTAATAGTTCGGACATTTACACACGCGGCGATACCAAATATGTCTATAAAATTAATTTTTTACGCTTTTTGGGGGTAAAATAGGAAAAAACGGACGTTTTACTTTTTATTGGGGGAGGGGATTTTTCACTTTTTTTTTACTTTTACTTTTACATTTTTTTTTTTTTTTTTTTTTACACTTGAATAGTCCCCATAGAACAGATCAGTATTAGCAATCATGGTATTGCTATGAATAGTCCCCTATTTATAGGACATAGAACAGATCAGTGTTATCGGTCATCTTCTGCTCTGGTCTGCTCGATCTCAGACCAAAGCAGGAGATGCCGGGAGGAGGAAGGTGAGGGGATCTTCGTACGGCGTTCTGAATGATCGGATCCCTGCAGCAGCGCAGCGGGCGATCCGATAATTCATTGAAATCGCGCACTGCCGCAGATGCCGGGATCTGTATTGATCCCGGCACCTGAGGGGTTAATGGCGGACGCCCGTTGCCGGCGGGTCCCTGGCTGCGATCAGCAGCCGGGATCAGCCGCGCATGACACGGGCATCGCTCCGATGCCCGCGGTTATGCACAGGACGTAAGTGTACGTCCTGGTTAGTTAAGTACTACCGCACCAGGACGTACATTTACGTCCTGCGTCCTTAACCCCTTCATGACCCAGCCCATTTTCACCTTCATGACCTGGGCATTTTTTGAAAATCTGACCACTGTCACTTTAAACATTAATAACTTTGGAATGCTTTTACTTATCATTCTGATTCCGAGATAGTTTTTTCGTGACATATTCTACTTTATGTTATTGGTAAAATTTCACTGATATTTGTATCCTTTCTTGGTAAAAAATCTAAAAATTTCATGAAAATTTTGAAAATTTAGCATTTTTCTAACTTTGAAAGTCTCTGCTTGAAAGGAAAATGGATATTCCAAATAAATTACATATTGATTCACATATACAATATGTCTACTTTGTGTTTGCATAAAAAAATTGACAAGTTTTTACTTTTGGAAGACACCAGAGGGCTTCAAAGTTCCGCAGCAATTTTCCAATTTTTCTCAAGATTTTCAAAATCGTAATTTTTCAGGGCCCAGTTCAGGTTGGAAGTGGATTTTAAGGGTCTTCATATTAGAAATACCCCATAAATGACCCCATTATAAAAACTGCACCCCCCAAAGTATTCAAAATGACATTCAGTAAGTGTTTTAACCCTTTAGGTGTTTCACAGGAATAGCAGCAAAGTGAAGGAGAAAATTCTAAATCTTCATTTTTTACACTCGCATTTTCTTGTAGACCCAATTTTTGAATTTTTACAAGGGGTAAAAGGAGAGAAATCACCCTAAAATTTGCAACCCAATTTCTCTCGAGTAAGGAAATACCTCATATGTGTATGTAAAGTGTTCGGCGGGCGCAGTAGAGGGCTCAGAAGGGAAGGAGCGACAATGGTATTTTGGAGAGTGAGTTTTTCTGAAAGGGTTTTTGGGGGGCATGTCCCATTTAGGAAGCCCCTATGGTGCCAGAAACACTGGACCCCCCCCACATGTGACCCCATTTTGGAAACTATACCCCTCATGGAATTTAATAAGGGGTGCAGTGAGCATTTACACCCCACTGGCGTTTGACAGATATTTGAAACAGTGGACTGTGCAAATCAAAAATTTTATTTTTCATTTTCACAGACCACTGTTCCAAAAATCTGTCATACACCAGTGGGGTGTAAATGCTCACTGCACCCCTTATTAAATTCCGTGAGGGGTGTAGTTTCCAAAATGGGGTCACATATGGATATTTATTGTTTTGCGTTTGTCAGAACTGCTGTAACAATCAGCCACCCCTGTGCAAATCGCCTCAAATGTACATGGCGCACTCTCCCTTCTGGGCCTTGTTGTGCGCCCCCAGAGCACTTTGCGCCCACATATGGGGTATCTCCGTAGTCGGGAGAAATTGCGTTAGAAATTTTGGGGGTCTTTTTTCCCTTTTACCTCTTGTGAAAATGAAAAGTATAGGGCAACACCAGCATGTCAGTGTAAAAAAATTATTTTTTTACACTAACATGCTGGTGTAGACCCCAACTTCACCTTTTCATAAGGGGTTAAAGAAGAAAAAGCCCCCCAAAAATTGTAAGGCAATTTCTCCCGAGTACGGCGATACCCCATATGTGTCCCAAAACTGTTGCCCTGAAATACGACAGGGCTCCAAAGTGAGAGAGCGCCATGCGCATTTGAGGCCTGAATTAGGGATTTGCATAGGGGTGGACATAGGGGTATTCTATGCCAATGATTCCCAAACAGGGTGCCTCCAGCTGTTGCAAAACTCCCAGCATGCCTGGACCGTCAATGGCTGTCCGGCAATACTGGAAGTTATTATTTTGCAACAGCTGGAGGCTCCATTTTGGAAACAGTAGCGTACCAGACGTTTTTCATTTTTTGGGGGGAGGGGGGCTGTGTAGGGGTATGTGTATATGTAGTGTTTTTTACTTTTTATTTTAGGTTAGTGTTAGTGTAGTGTTTTTAGGGTACAGTCACATGGGCAGAGGTTCACAGCAAGTTTGCCGCTGGAAGTTTGAGCTGCAGCGCAAAATTTGCGCCATCTCAAACTTGCAGCACTCACTGTAAACCTCCGCCCATGTGAGTGTCCCTGTACATTCACATTGGGGGAGGGGGCAAATATCCAGCTGTTGCAAACTCCGAGCATGCCCTTTGGCTGTCCGTGCATGCTGGGAGTTGTAGTTTTGCAACAGCTGGAGGAACGCTGGTTTGGAAACACTAAGTTAAGTAATAAACTTTCAAGTGTTTTGCAACCAAACTTAGTGTTTCCAAACCAGTGTGCCTCCAGCTGTTGCAAAACTACAACTCCCAGCATGCATGGTCTGTCAGTGCATGCTGGGAGTTATAGTTTTGCAACAATTGCAATAGCTGGAGGCACTGAGGTAGGAAACGGACAATGTTTCCCAACTAGTGTGCCTCCAGTTGTTGCAAAACTACAACTCCCAGCATGCCCAGACTGCCCAGGCATGCTGGAAGTTGTAGTTCGGCAATATCTGAAGGATCAGATGTTGCCGAACTACAACTTCCAGCATGCTTGGGCAGTCTGGGCATGCTGGGAGTTTTAGTTTTGCAACATCTGGAGGTCCACAGTTTGGAGACCACTGTATAATGGTCTCCAATCTGTGCTCTTCCAGATGTTAGAGAACTACAACTCCCAGCATGCCTGGACAGACTGAGCATGCTGAGATTTGTAGTTTTGCAACATCTGGAAGAGCACAGATTGGAGACCATTATACAGTGGTCTCCAAACTGTGGACCTCCAGATGTTGCAAAACTGCAACTCCCAGCATGCCCAGAAAGCCAAAGGCTGTCTGGGCATGCTGGGAGTTGCAGTTTTGAAACTCTCAGAGGCAGCAGTGAGATCGCTTTACGGCGATCTCACTGCTGCCAATGAAGATGCCGCACTGCTGCTGCAAACTCACCTCCGGGACGCAGCGCAGCCAGGACCGCATGGAGGACGCCGGGACCGCTCGGACGGGTAAGTGATGCCGGGGGACGGGTCAGGGACACTTAGCAGAGCGGTGTGTGTCCCGATCCCCGTGATCGGGACTCACACACCGCGCTGCTAAGTATTTTCATAGCGAAACGCTGCTATTAGCTAGTCAGATTTGACCAGCTGATAGCAGCGATCGCTGGGGGGGATGAAACCCCCCGTGGTCGCACGGTAAGATGGCTGGCCACCATCTTACCGGGCGCTGCGGGATGCCGCGAGTAGCGGCAGTAATGTTCATGACGTACCTGTATGTCATGGGTCGGTAACACCTTGCCACCCATGACGTACAGGTATGTCATAGGTCGGGAAGGGGTTAAGGACTTTATTTTTTACATTTTCGTCTTTTCCTCCTCGCCTTCAAAAAATCTTGTTTTTTGCGGAACCAGTTCGTTGTAATGCCATCACTCACTTTACCATAAAATGTATGGCTCAACCAAAAAATACTATTTGTGTGGGGAAATTTAATAAGAAAATCGCAATTTTGCTAAATTTTGGAAGGTTTAGTTTTCACGCCGTACAATTTACGGTAAAAATCGCAAACTGTTTAACCAAGTTAGTACGTTTAATATCCCCCTATTTTGAAGACCTATAGCTTTTTTCATTTTTCCGTATAAGCAGCGGTATGAGGGCTCATTTTTTGCGCCGTGATCTGTACTTTTTATTGATACCATATTTGCTCATTTAAAACTTTTAATACTTTTTTTTTTCATTTTTTTTTTTAATGTTCATGCCGTTCACCGTACAGTATCATTAACATTTTATTTTAATAGTTGGGATATTTACGCATGCGGCGATACCAAATATCTATATAAAATGATAATAAAAATAAAAATATAGATGCAAATCAAATGTTGCAGTATCTTGTAATACCTTTTTTAATGGACTAACAGCATTTTGTAGAGACAAGCTTTCGGGATTCCTCCCTTTATCAAGTCCAAAGCAAATCTAAGCTCACAAGTAGACGACACAGGACCCCTGCATATTTGTGAGATGTAACCTGTGTCTTCTACTTGTGAGCTTAGATTTGTATTTGTATTTTTTTTATTTTTTATTTTTTTTACACTTTTTGGGGGTGAAATAGGGAAAATGGGACTTTACGTTTTTATTGGGGGAGGGGTTTTTTCAAATTTATTTATTTTTTTTTTTACATTTTCTCCTTTTATTTTTACACTTTAATAGTCCCCATCCGATTGCTAATAATGTTCAGTGCTATGCAAAGGACATAGCACTGATCAGTATTATCGGTCATCTTCTGCTCTAGTCTGCTTGATCGCAGACCAGAGCAGAAGACCCATGGAAGGCAGCGGAGGCAGGTGAAGGGACCTCCGGCTGCCATGCTGGATGATCGGATCACCGCGGCAGCGCTTCGGGCGATCCAATCATCCAAAGTACCGCGATGCTGCAGATGCTGTGATCTGTATTGATCACGGCATCTGAGAGGTTAATGGCGGACATCCGTGCGATCGCAGATGTCCGCCATTACGGGCGGGTCCCTGGCTGCTCTCAGCAGCCAGGACCTGCCGCGCATGAAGCTAGCATCGCTCTGATGCTCGTGGTTATGCATAGGACGTAAATGTATGTCCTGGTGCATTAAGTACCATCTCACCATGACGAACATTTACGTCCTGTGTCGTTAAGGAGTTAAAGGACATCTGCAGCAGAAACAACTTAGTCGCTATCCACAGGATAGGGGATAAGTGTCTGATCGCAGGGGGGCCGACAGCGATCTCCCAAACAGGGTCCCCGGATTTCTACACTTGCTAATGCATGTAGCATAAACCTAAGCTGAAGTTAATGGTACACCCCCTCTTCATACAGCTCCATAGGAGAGGTGGGGAGGCACAAAAGGTACATTACCGCCTCTCCCATAGAACATGCTGCGGCCGGCACGCCACATGCACGGGAGAGCCGAGGCACCATGCAGGAGATCGCAGGGGGGTCCCAGTTTTCGGACCCCCCACGATCTGACACTTATTCCTGTGGATAGGGGATACATTGCTAGGGCTGCAGATTTCCTTTAAGAAGGGTCGGGAGGGGATGCAAGAAGAGCAGGAGCTACATACTGTATATTCTGCCAGGATATAATAGTGCCACCAGGATATAATAGGGTCATACTCTGTGCCACCAGGATATAATAGGGTCATACACTGATAAATCTAGGGATTTTATCACCTGTTATCCAGCTGTCTCAGACTCCTGTCAAATCCTGCTAATTATACTAGAAAACATCTGTGTGCAGGAGTCTATGAAGGTTGGTGGAGATCAGTGTATAGGGGATTTGTCCTCTTTTTAATCATTAAAAGGGGTAAAATCATGACTGACAGGTCAAGGGTAAATTGAAAGTCAAGTTACTGAGAGGAAGTGTTAGCAGAAGGGCACATAGGATTCTCAACATCTGAGAAGGGACCCCTCAACTACAGACCATTCTGCCACAAAAGACCACTTGTTCCCCCTCATGGGTCTGTCTGTGTTCTAGTAGATTTATTACCAGCAGTAGGGGAGGGGGGCTCTGTGGTACTGCTGGTAATAAAGCTACTAGAACACAGACAGACCTGGAGCCACCATTCAGCAGAGCAGAGATGCTATCCAGAAGCTCCTCACCTTCCCTGTCATACCTCTGGCTGTTTATTGTGCTGGTCTTCTTCCTTTTCCCCATATTGGCTGCTGAGCAACTGCCATCACCGTGTGTGGGCCCCACCGTGCACTGTATGAGCTGACTGGAGCTCCATAGTGTAATGCAGGGCTGCAAGACTCTCAAATTGCCGTCCCCTACAGGCAGGAGGTGGTAGTGGCAGCCCCTTCTAATTTGGTTCAGGGTCCTGACAGCACAACAGTACTCCCAGTGCAGCCCTGAGAGTTGGATACCAGCCTTCCTGCCACTACTGGATGCCGAAAAATGATAATTTCGGGTAAGGCCCCTTTCACAGTACAGGTATCATCCTGCTTTTTTACTGCCGTTATTTTACAATAACGGATGAAAAAAAAAAAAACGGATGCAATAACTGGTAATAACTGGCGACCATCATCTGTTATTTTTTAATGTTTTTTTCCTTAAAAAACCTGATGTTGTTCATCCGTTACCAGTTACATACGTTTTTTTTAAATCAGGTTTTTAGCCCTTTTTTTAAAGCTGTACTGAGCATGCTCAGTGCAAAAAAAGGATGTTAAAAAACCTGACAATAACTGATGATAATGGGTGTTTTTTGAACATCAGGTTCCCACAGACTTCAATGTTAAATTTTAACGTCCGGTTTTTCACAATTTTTTTTTGCCGGACCAAATATTTGTGCATGCACCATCTTTTGTGCTGTCAAAAATAACTGTCATTAGTAAAAACGGACATGCCTGATGCAAAAGGATGTTCAAAAAATTCCATGACATGAATGGAATTTTTTGCCAGCTGTTTTCAGAACTTTTTGCCGGGAGTAATAACGGAGGTTTTTTACAGAATGATACCTGCAGTGTGAAAGGGGCCTAAGGTACGTTTTGTATTATACTATATGAGGAGAGGAGGCATCAGTTACCAGATGTGTTAGGGGAAAAATAAAAAATAAATGTATAAAAAGTGCTGCAGGCTCCGTCTTGTATCTGGTAAAAAAAAATAAAAAAGATGCAGGAACAGAATCTGCAAAAAAGATCATTGTGTGTAACATCAGTCACTGCATTTTATTCTATGCATGCGGTAACAAATGTGTTTAACGGGCCGGTTTTAGTTTTAAAAACTGACCCGTTAAACTTGTGTAAAAAGGAGATCTGAAAGAAGCCTTAGGCTGGGTTCACACTACGTTTTCTCCCATACGGGAGCGCATACGGCAGGGGGGAGCTAAAAGCTCGCGCTCCCGTATGTCACCGTATGCGCTCCCGTATGTCATTCATTTCAATGAGCCGACCGGAGTGAACCGTTCGGTCGGCTAATTTTTGCGCTGTATGCGCTTTTACAACCGGACCTAAAACCGTGCTTTTAGCTCCCCCCTGCCGTATGCGCTCCCGTATGGGAGAAAACGTAGTGTGAACCCAGCCTTACCTGGATGCATCCTTTCTCCATAGAGTATTATAAGAAATGTGCCTTCCTCAAAGTTTCCCTATTTTTGGGATCCGTTTGTGGTGTAAAGGCTGTGCTACCTAGTTCAACCTCCAAAAGGGAATCATCTTGGTGTATTGAAGAAAACTGCTCCCTGTAGAGATGTGTGTCCAAGCAGCTGACGATAAATGCTGAGCCAGCAAAGCCACTGTGATTGGCAGAAATGCACACACCCGCCCCATACAAATTTTTTTTTATTATTATTATTATTATTATTATTATTATTATTTTTTTTTATGGGGGGGGGGGGCTTGCAGCCTCGCTCAGCATTTGGCACCAGCTCCCTGGACACATTTCACTACACCCTGATCTTTGCTTCCTGGTGTAATGAAGAAAACGAGCGCAAATGTCCTCCCCTATGTTTGCTCCTCATCCGGCTCGCCCTCAGCCAAAACAATAACATAAATAGCATGTATAAAATAAAATCCATTCAATAAATGTAATAGCATGCATAATATATGGGTATTTGGAGTGTTAACATATAGGTTAGGTTTACAAGTGGCAGTACCGTATGTAAAAGCCGATTAGAGCGAGGTATGGAGGCCAGTGATTGTTATATGTCCCTATATGTAGTGCAGTAGAATGGAATCTCTCTCTATTACATATTTTTTTTAACCAGTTTTTACTCCTAAATGTACTAACCCATTTTTTGTTAGTTTTTTTCCTCTCACTTCAGATCCTTGTATCCTGTGGACTTCTTCAGATTTGGTGGACTAAGATGACCTGCGTTTTTTTGGTTTAACCTCTTAAGGACGCAGGGCGTACGCATACGCCCGGTATAGAACGCGGGGTCACACGCCGGGATCCTGGGATAATAGCGTGCGGGACCAATCGTTGTGCCGCGCTATTAAACGTTTAGACGAGACGTTCAAAGTTGATCGCCGCATCTAAAATTAAAGTAAAAGCTTCCCGGCAGTGCAGTCTGGCTGATCGGGACTAGAGATGAGCGAACTTACAGTAAATTTGATTCGTCACTAACTTCTCGGCTCGGCAGTTGATTTTTCCTGCATAAATTAGTTCAGCTTTCAGGTGCTCCGTTGGGCTGGAAAAGGTGGATACAGTCCTAGGAAAGAGTCTCCTAGGACTGTATCCACCTTTTCCAGCCCATGGGAGCACCTGAAAGCTGAACTCATTTATGCAGGAAAAGTCATCAACTGCCGAGCCAAGAAGTTCGTGACGAATCAAATTTACTGTAAGTTCGCTCATCTCTAAATCGGGACCATTGCGGTGAAATCGCTATGCCCACATCAGCTAGTACACGAGCGGAAGTCCCCTCACCTGCCTCAGTCGCGTCCGATCGGCGATTGATTGCTCCAAGACTGAAATACAGGCTTGAGAAATCAACCGCCGATTACACTGATCTTTGCCATGTTAATGCATGGCAGTGATCTGTGTATGAGATCAGTATAAGCAGTGAAACAGCCACCGGGGTGTGGGGGGTGTTCTATAACACTGCAAAAAAAAAAAAAAAAAAAAAAATTTATATAAAAAAAATAATAAAAGTTAGTTCATAAAGATCATTTAAACACCTTCCCTAATAAAAGTAAGAATCACCACCCTTTTCCCACTAAAATAGAAAAAATAAATAAAAATGTAAATTCAAAAATGTGGTATCGCCGCGTGCGGAAATGTCCAAATTATAAAAATAAGTCCAAAATAGCGTATTTTTGGTCACTTTTTATATGATCAAAAAAATAATAATTTATTAAAGCGATCAAGAAGTCTGATCAATATAAAAATGATACCGATAAAACTTCAGATCACGGCGCACACAAAATGAGCCCTCACACCGCCCCATATGCGGAAAAATTAAGAAGTTATAGGGGGTCAGAAAATGACAATTTTAAACATAAATTTTCCTGCATGTAGTTCTGATTTTATTGTTAGGGTGCATTCCCACAGGGCGTATAAGCAGCATATTTGACACTGCGCAAAATTTACGGCAGCAGCGGGAATTACGCCGCGTATTTCTTGCTCATTATACACACAGGGCTTTCCGGCGGCAGCCCTATGTGTGTAGTGAGTTTTGGAGGCGGAGCCGTGCGTCAGACACGCGGCACACGGCCCCGCCTCTAAAACTCACTACACAGATAGGGCTGCCGCCGGAAAGCCCTGTGTGTATAGTGAGCAAGGAATACGCAGCGTATTTCCCGCTGCTGCCATAAATTTAGCGCAGTGTCAAATACGCTGCGTATACGCCCTGTGGGAATGCACCCTTAGAAATACGACAAAATCAAACCTATATAAGTAGGGTATCATTTTAAACGTATGGACCTACAGAATAAAGATAAGATGTCATTTGTACCGAAAAAATTTACTGTGTAGAAACGGAAGCCCCCAAAATTTACAACGTGGCATTTTTTCTTCAATTTTGTCGCACAATGAATTTTTTTTCAGCTTCACCGTGGATATTTTGGTAACATGACTGTCACTGTAAAGTAGAATTGGTGGCGCAAAAAAAATAAGCCATCGTATGGAATTTTAGGTGCAAAATTGAAAGCATTATGATTTTTAGAAGGTGATTAGGAAAAAAAAAAAAAGATAATGCAAAAAACGGTAAAGCCCTGCGTTCTTAACCCTTTAAGGACCCGGGGTTTTTCCGTTTTTTTGCACTTTCATCTTTTCCTCCTTACCTTTAAAAAAAATCAAACTCTTTCAATTTTGTACCTAAAAATCCATATGATAGCTTATTTTTTTGCGCCACCAATTCTACTTTGTAATGACATCAGTCATTTAACCCAAAAATCTACGGCGAAATGGAAAAAAAAAATAATTGTGAGAAAAAAAAAAAAAAAAAACTGCATTTTGTAAATTTTGGGGGCTTCTGTTTCTACACAGTACGTTTTTCGATAAAAATGATACCCTACTTATATCGGTTTGATTTTGTCGTACTTCTGAAAAAAAAATCATAACTACATGCAGGAAAAAGTATACGTTTAAAATTGTCATTTTCTGACCCCTATAACTTTTTTTTTTTTCCGCATATGGGGTGGTATGAGGGCTCATTTTTTGCGCCGTGATCTAAAGTTTTTAGCGGTACCATTTTTTGTATTCAGACTTTTTGATCGCTTTTTCCATGATATAAAAAGTGACCAAAAATACGCTATTTTGGACTTTGGAATTTTTGCGCATACGCCATTGACTGTGCGGTTTAATTAACCGCACAGTGATACCACATGTTTATTTTTATTTTTTTAAATGGGAAAAGGGGGGTGATTCAAACTTATTAGGGAAGGGGTTAAATGATCTTTATTCACTTTTTTTTTTTCCACTTTTTTTTTGCAGTGTTATAGCTCCCATAGGTGGCTATAACACTGCACACACTGATCTTTAACATTGATCAATGGTTTCTCATAGGAAACCATTGATCAATGATTCTACCACTTGACTGCTCATGCCTGGATCTCAGGCACTGAGCAGTCATTCGACGATCAGACATCAGGAGGCAAGGTAAGGGACCCTCCTGCTGTGTCACAGCTTTTCAGGATGCCGCGGTTTCACCGCGGACATCCTGAGCAGCCCCCTGAGCTAACCGGCAATGATTTACTTTCACTGTAGACGCGGCGTTCAACTTTGAACGCCGTGTCTAAAGGGTTAATAGCGCGCGGCCGTTGTCAGAGGCCGGACCCTGACCGGGCTATGTGGCCCCGTGTTGTAGAACGGGAGCGGACTCCGGGTGTACTGGTACGCCCATAGTCCTTAACAGGTTAAGGGGTTAATAATAAAACGTTTGAGGGCTTCTGGGGGGGGGTTGTGTTGTGTTTAAAAAATTTTTTTTTATTTACTTTACAGGCTTAGTAGTGGAAGCTGACTTCTAAACGGAACCCATTACTAAGCCAGGGCTTAGCATTAGCCCCAAAACCAGCTAACGCTAGCCACCAATTATTACCCCGGTACTCACTGCCACAGGGGTGCCGGGAAGAGCCGGTACCAACAGGCCTGGAGCGTCAAAAATGGTGCTCCTGGGCCTCGGTGGTAACAGGCTGACATTATTTAGGCTGGGGAGGGCCAGTAAGAATGGTCCTCGCCCACCCTGGTAACGTCAGGCTGTTGCTGCTTGGATGGTATCTGACAGAGTATGAATATACAGGGAACCCTATGCTTTCAAAAATAAAATGGAAATATACCAACCAAGCAGCAACAGCCTGATGTTACCAGGGTGGGCGAGGGCCATTGTTTCTGTCCCTCCCCAGCCTTAATAACAGCCTGTTACCGCCTAGGTCTAGGAGTGCCCTTTTTGAAGCCCCAGGCCTGTTGGTATCGGTTCTTCCTGGCACCCCTGTGGCGGTGGGTACTGGGGTAATTGGTGTTCAGCGCTAGATGCTTTTGGGGCTAATGCTAGTAATAGACTCAGTTTATAAGATGGCTTCCACTACTAAGCCTGTAAAGTAAATCAAAAAATAAAACACGTTAAAAAAAAAAAATAAAATAAAAAAAAAAGTTAAGAAAAAAATTAAATTATTCCAAAAAAACACTTCCCCACATGCCTTCAAACAGTTTATTAATATTAAACAAAAAAAAAAAAAAAGTGGGTCATCTTAGTCCACTAAATCTGAAGAAGTCCACAGGATACACGGATCTGAATATAAAAAAAATAGGAAAAATGGGTTAGTACATTTAGGGGTAAAAAGTGGTAAAAAATTTAATAACACACCCCTATCTATCAAATTTTTTTCACAGCTGCAACTTGAGCTGGGCTTACAAAGTGGTGTTCTGAGGTAATTTATTGTTTTTTGCTTATGCAAGCTAAACCCATGATTAACCCATTTGATAGTAGAATAAACGCATCATACATAAGCAAAACCAAAGAAAAGAAAAAAAAAATTGCCAACAGAACTCGCTTACCAAAGCAAACGATGATAAATGTCCCCACATGGGTTCGTTGTGTGAGATCACGGCACAAAGTTATTTAACCCCTTAACGACCAAGGACTTCTATTTACATCCTTGGCTGGCTCCCGCGATATAACGCAGGGTCACGCACTATTAAACCTTTAGACACTGCGTTCAAAGTTGAACGCCACGTCTAAAACAAAAGTAAAAGCTTCCCGGCTGCTCAGTGGGGCTGACCGGGACCAACGCAGTGAAAATGCGGCGTCCCGATCAGCTAGGACGCGAGTGGAGATCCTCTTACCTTCCTCCGGCGGGTCAGTTCGGCAATTGATTGCTCCAAGCCCGAGATGCAGGCTTGAGCAATCGACTAATGACAACACTGATCAATGCAAAGCAATGGCTTTGCAATGATCAGTGTAAAAGATCAGTGTGTGCAGTGTTATAGCCCCCTATGGGAGCTATAACACTGCAAAAAAAAAAAAAAAAAAAAAAAAAAAAAAAAAAAATTATAAATGTGATTTAACCCTTTCCCTAATAAAAGTCCAAATCACCCCCCTTTTCCCATTAAAAAACAAAAAACAAACAAACATGTAACTAAAAATAAATATAAACATGTTGTCTATCACCACGTGCATAAATGTCCAAACTATAAAAACATATCATTAATTAAACCACAGCGTCAGTGGTGTACGCGCAAAAAAATTCAAAAATGACGTATTTGTGGTCACTTTATTTATATCATGAAAAAAAAAATTTAAAAATAAAAAGTCTACTCAATACAAATATGGTACCGCTAAAACCTTCAGATAACGGCGCAAAAAATTAGCCCTCATACTGCCCCATATGTGGTAAAATAAAAAAAGTTATAGGGGTCAGGAGATGACAATTTAACCTCTTAAGGACCCAGGGCGTACGGGGACGTCCCCGCACCCTGGGCCTTAAGGACCCAGGACATCCAGTACGTCCTGGCGTTTTCCGGTCTCTGCCGCGCGCCGGGCAGAGATCGGAACTGGATGCCTGCTGAAATCCTTCCATCCTTGGCATCCAGGGCAAACGCCGAGGGGGGCCATGTAGGCCCCCCATGTCGGCGATCGCCGCAAATCGCAAGGGAAATCACCCTTGCGATCTGCGGCGATACCGGGCTGATCGGGTCTCTGGGACCCGACCGCCCGGTAATTTCGCATGATCCCGGCTGTCACAGACAGCCAGGACCATGCTAATGTATAGGAGCTAGGTGGCAAGCCTGCCACCTCCTCCGATCCCCTGCGATCTGTCGGTTAGTTAACCGACCAATCGCAGGAGGGGGGGCGGTTACTTCCTCCCGTCCTGCCCGGCCCCTGAAAGTCCGGAGAGGACGGGAGGAAGACCGGAGGACACGGCGGGGGACGGGGGAGTGCTGGGGACCGGCCCCGGTACTTACCTCGTCCCTGAAGACCCGGATCCCGGCGAGGAAGATGGCGGCGGTGGCGACAGGTGAGTAGATCTTCAGCCGCGGTCGGGCCCTTTACAGCAATGCACGTCGCCGTAAAGCGACATGCATTGCTGTAATGGGACCCTGTAAACTACAACTCCCAGCATGCCCAGACAGCCCTTGGCGTCTGGGCATGCTGGGAGTTGCAGTTTTGCAACATCTGGAGGTCCACAGTTTTTGGACCACTGTGCCCTTCCAGATGTTGCAAAACTACACCTCCTCAGCATGCCCTTACTGTCCAGGCATGCTGGGAGTTGTAGTGCTGTAACATCTGGCCCTTCAGATGTTGCAGAACTACAACTCCCAGCATGGCTGGACAGTTTTGGCATACTGGGGGTTGTAGTTTTGCAACATCTGGAAGGGCACAGATTGGGAACCACTGTATTAGTGGTCTGCAAACTGTAGTCCTCCAGATGTTGCAAAACTACAACTCCAAGCATGCTGGGAGTTGTAGTTCAGCAACATCTGGCTCTAAAGATGTTGCCGAACTACTACTCCCAGCATGCCTGAGAATGTTTGGGAGTTGTGGTTTTGCAACAGCTGGAGGCACACTGGTTGGGAAACATTGTTTCCTAACTCAGTGTTTCCCAACCCGTGTGCCTCCAGCTGTTGCAAAACCACAACTCCCAAACCTTCTCAGGCATGCTGGGAGTAGTAGTTTTGCAACAGCTGGAGGTCCCCCCCCCCCCCTGTGAATGTACAGGGTACATTCACATGGGCAGGGGCTTACAGGGAGTATTGGGCTGCAAGTTTGCAATGCAGCAAATTTTGCGCGGCAGCTCAAACTCACTGTAATCCCCCGCCCGTGTGACTGTACCCTAAAAACACTACACTACACTTACACAAAATAAAATAAAAAGTAAAAAACACTACATATACACATACCCCTACACAGCCCCCCTCCCCAATTAAAATGAAAACGTCTGGTACGCCACTGTTTTCAAAATGGAGCCTCCAGCTGTTGCAAAACAACAACTCCCAGTATTGCCGGACAGCCGTTGACTGTCCAGGCATGCTGGGAGTTTTGCAACAGCTGGAGGCACCCTGTTTGGGAATCACTGGCGTAGAATACCCCTATGTCCACCCCTATGCAAATCCCTAATTCAGGCCTCAAATGCACATGGCGCTCTCACTTTGGAGCCCTGTCGTATTTCAAGGCAACAGTTTAGGGACACATATGGGGTATCGCCGTACTCAGGAGAAATTGCCTTACAAATTTTGGGGGGCTTTTTCTCCTTTCACCCCTTATGAAAAGGGGAAGTTGGGGTCTACACCAACATGTTAGTGTAAAAAAAATAAACTTTTTACACTAACATGCTGGTGTTGCCCTATACTTTTCATTTTGACAAGAGGTAAAGGGGAAAAAAGCTCCCCAAAATTTGTAACGCAATTTCTCCCGAGTACGGAGATACCCCATATGTGGGCACAAACTGCTCTGGGGGCGCACAACAAGGCTCAGAAGGGAGAGTGCGCCATGTACATTTGAGGTGATTTGCACAGGGGTGGCTGATTGTTACTGCGGTTTTGACAAACGCAAAAAAAACAAAACCCCACACGTGACCCCATTTCGGAAACTACACCCCTCACGGAATGTAATGAGGGGTGCAGTGAGAATTTACACCCCACAGGTGTCTGACAGATCTTTGGAAGAGTGGGCTGTGCAAATTAAAAATGTTGTACAGCCCACTGTTCCAAAGATATGACAGACACCAGTGGGGGGTAAATGCTCACTTTACACCTTCTTACGTTCCTCAAGGGGTCTAGTTTCCAAAATGGTATGCCATGTGGGGGTTATTTTGCTGTCCTGGCACCATATGGGCTTCCTAAATGCGACATGCCCCCCGAGCAAAATTTGCTCTCAAAAAGCCAAATATGACTCCTTCTCTTCTGAGCATTGTAGTTCGCCCGTAGTGCACTTCAGGTCAACTTATGGGGTACCTCCATACTCAGAAGAGATGGGGTAACAAATTTTGGGGGGTATTTTCTGCTATTAACCCTTGCAAAAACGTGAAATTTGGGGGGGAAATTTTATTTTTATTTTTTTACATATGCAAAAGTCGTGAAACTCCTGTGGGGTATTAAGGCTCACTTTATTCCTTGTTACGTACCTCAAGGGGTCTAGTTTCCAAAATGGTATGCCATGTGGGGGATTTTTGCTGTCCTGGCACCATAGGGGCTTCCTAAATGCGACATGCCCCCGAGCAAAATTTGCTCTCAAAAAGCCAAATATGACTCCTTTTCTTCTGAGCATTGTAGTTCACCCATAGTACACCTCAGGTCAACTTATTGGGTACCGTCATACTCAGAAGAGATGGGGTTACAATGTTTGGGGGTATTTTCTGCTATTAACCCTTGCAAAAATGTGAAATTTGGGGGGGAAACATTTTAGTGAAATTTTATTTTTATTTTTTTACATATGCAAAAGTCGTGAAACTCCTGTGGGGTATTAAGGCTCACTTTATTCCTTGTTACGTACCTCAAGGGGTCTAGTTTCCAAAATGGTATGCCATGTGGGGGATTTTTGCTGTTCTGGCACCATAGGGGCTTCCTAAATGCAACATGCCCCCCCAAAAACCATTTCAAAAAAACGTACTCTCCAAAATCCCCTTGTCGCTTCTGAGCCCTCTACTGCGCCCGCCGAACACTTTACATAGACATATGAGGTATGTGCTTACTCGAGAGAAATTGGGCTACAAATATAAAGTATACATTTTCTCCTTTTACCCCTTGTAAAAATTCAAAAATTGGGTCTACAAGAACATGAGAGTGTAAAAAATGGAGATTGTGAATTTTCTCCTTCACTTTGCTGCTATTCCTGTGAAACACCTAAAGGGTTAAAATGCTGACTGAATGTCATTTTGAATACTTTGGGGGGTGCAGTTTTTATAATGGGGTCATTTGTGGGGTATTTCTAAGATGAAGACCCTTCAAATCCACTTCAAACCTGAACTGGTCCATGAAAAATTGTGAGTTTGGAAATTTTGTGAAAAATTGGAAAATTGCTGCTGAACTTTGAAGCCCTCTGGTGTCTTCCAAAAGTAAAAACACGTCAATTTTATGATGCAAACATAAAGTAGACATATTGTATATGTGAATAAAAAAAAAAAATTATTTGGAATATCCATTTTCCTTACAAGCAGAGAGCTTCTAAGTCAGAAAAATGCAAAATTTTCTAATTTTTCATAAAATTTTGGGATTTTTCACCAAGAAAGGATGCAAGATACCACAAAATTTTACCACTATGTTAAAGTAGAATATGTCACGAAAAAACAATCTCGGAATCAGAATGATAACTAAAAGCATTCCAGAGTTATTAATGTTTAAAGTGACAGTGGTCAGATGTGCAAAAAATGGCCGGGTCCTGAGGTGTAAAATGGCTGGGTCCTTAAGGGGTTAAAAACGTATAAATTTTAAGTGGCGCATTGCGCTATTGTTGTGCTGCCGGGGCCGAAAACATCAAACTGCCGCTCACCCTATCGCCGGCCGAGTCGGGACTTCGCTGTGGCCGGTGATTGGAGTGTGGTATGACTCCCCGATCACCAGCAACCAGGAAGAAGATTGTGGCGGAGACCGGAGTGGGTTACGGGAGGCCCCGGGGGAGCAAAGGAAGGTATGTACATCTTTATTTTTTTACTGCTGGCAGTATGGGGGACAATTTTCCTATTCTGGAGTTCTCCTTTAACCTTTTGGAAACACCAGTTACATTTAATTTTGTTTGAATAAGTAAGTAGTTAGCAAGATTGGCACCTGTTTTATGCCAATCCACTTATTTGGCCAGGCTGGATACAGTTAGGTATTATGAAGGATCCCTTACTTCTTATATTTACCCCCTCAGGTTTGTAGCCAATGTTGTATAACCCCTTAAATTCCTCAGATGCTTATCCAAAATGGTGAAAATGTAATCACCTGTCTTCTTGCCAATCCACAGTTTGGGCCAGACTGGATACTGGTATTAAGCAGGGACTGTTTATTTTTCTCCCCTTAGGTTTAGTGGCCCAATGCTGTTTAGCCCCTTCAAATAATCAATTACTTGTTCGAAAAAAAAATTATCAATTTTTTGCATGTTTACGATTTTTTTTTATTATTATTTCTGCAAAAACACAATCTAGGTTTCTATTCTGACTATAGTTGTTCCCACATAATGTTTAACAATTATGTATAAAAAAAAAAAAAAAAAAAACGCATTTTCTTTTGTCATAGTGATTTTCAAGAAAATGCTCTAATAAGAAATCAACTTCAGTGAATAAGAAGCTGGCCAAATAAGAAACTAACTTCAGCCTCGTCATCTACGGACCACTAAACGGAGCTAGCAGTAGGATTTGCCACTAAACATTAATGCCATTACGTCTATCACCAGCTTGGTTAGTGCCATGATTAACAATGGCCCGAAATGATATCACTTTACCCCAGACGCCCAGTTCCTCAGCTTCTGAATCAGTCTGGTTGCAGACGCCATGTTCCCCGTCAAGGGCAGAAAGCGGAACCTTTATGTAAGGGGAAGGAATAAACTGAAACACAAACGGCAGCAGAAAGAAAAAAAAAAAAATCACACAGACTTTTACAAGAGCGGGACTTGTATTACACAACTTTAGTCCCAAGGAACAGGAACCGCCCTTTATTATAGAGCACTGTGGTCTCCTCAAAGATGGCTGTGTTTAAACCCGGACACTGTACGGCACAATTATATATGCTAAGCAAGTTTATGGCTGATTCGAAACAAGAAACCTGACATAAGCGAAGTATTGGAATCATTTGATAATTCTGCCGTTCCTTGTCCTTGCAGGTAATAATCTTCGATTCATCCACAAGGAGTCACCAAAACCGCGCTCTGGCGTCACTTCCGCTTTCCGCTCCTACCTATAAAAGGGCGTTTCCTGCGCACGTTATCCTCTTTTTGGGCCTACAGCAGCCATAGCTATGGACGCCAGCCGCGTGCAACCCATCAAGTTAGCTCGGGTAATGTGGTGTATACAGCTGGCAAATGCGTACAGCGACCCTGGTAAAATAGCGCTTACGTAATAGGAGTCTAACCGGGCGGGACATCAGACCGTTAGATGTGGCGTGATTGCTGCCGGGCCGCACTTTAAACAGGGCCGTTGTAATGGCTGATAAGACTGGTGATTGTTGCCGAGCAGAGAATCATGCAGCTTATGGTCCATAGAGCCCGGGGGTCGTTACGCTGCAGATATTACCGGTCTTTCTTGGATATGCTGCCTCCTGTTATGATCGCTTTCCAATGTGTGCGCTCCTCTTCTGGGTTACCTAGTCAGAATTCGCTCACTTGCCAATTTCTTTAGTATTTGTCAAAGAATCCTAGAAATTATAAGCATGTCTAGAGCTCAATATACTTTTAATTTATTGAACTGTAAAATAATTCCATCTGATCTTTAGTAATGGATGCTGAACAGTTGGCTACCCTTGGTAGGACACTCTGCAATGTCTGTCTCTCTTATAAATCATTAAGGACTGTCTTTCTTTTCAGGTTACCAAAGTTCTTGGAAGAACCGGATCTCAGGGGCAGTGTACTCAGGTAAGGCGGAGCTGGGTTCACAAAACTATTTGATTATCTGATGCACAGATATGATTTTGGAAGTTCATATCTGCAGAAATCTTGTGTATGGACACATTAAAGGAGTAGTCCGGCGTGCACTTTTATTCCGTCCAGGCTGCAAAATAAAAGAGAACACACTTTCTCTTACCTGCATACGCTCCCCCGCTGCAGGTTTTCGGTCCCTGAGCTGTATTCTTCCTGTTAGCCCGACACGTCACAAGGAGCTTCAGCCTATCACTGGCTGTAGCGACTTCCCCCTTCGGCCAATGATAGGCTGAAGCTCCGTGTGACGTGCCGGGCTAACAGGAAGTAATACAGCCCGGGGACCGAACATCTGTACCGGAGCGCCGGGGGCTCGTTGGCAGGTAAGAGAAAGTGTTGTTTTATTTTGCAGCCCGGACGGGATAAAAGGAAGTGTGTGCCGGTGTACTCCTTTAACTTCTATGGGGCAGCGGACTTGATCGGGACATTTTCTCAGTGTCTGTCTTTTGACAAACTGAAAATTGTTGCAGATGAAAATCAAACGTGCTGAGAAAATGACCCAATCATAATCACTAGCTGACAACAATCGGGTCCACTGCCCTATAGGAGTTAATGTGTATGTATCTGTTCTTGCGCGGATGCATTTTCAGCCAATTTGAGCATCCGAAATAGTATCTGTGCATCGGAGGCTCAAATAGTGTTGTGAACCTAGCCTTACTGGTCCATGTGCTTCTGATGTAAAGGAGGGAAAGGGTACTTCAAAGGGAAAACACTTACAACTCAACTGGTGACATCTTTACTGATTTGCAAATTACTTCTAAGTAATAAAAAACTCCTCCAGTACGGTTTGTATGCTTTGGAGGAAGTCATGTGTTCTTATGGTGGTCCCTGCTGTCCCTTGTCACTGTCAACAACTATCCAGAGAAGTTTTGGTATGGGGACTTGCTCCTACTCTGGCTAGTTCCTTACAGAAGTGGCAGCACTAGCATGGGGTCTGACTGATTACTACAAGATTTCCTCCAGGGCGCATAAATGAGGCTTTAAACTTTTTTTTTTTTTTTTTAATTGGAAGTAACTTACAAATGTCTGGTGTAAAACATCTTTTACTTCCAAATTCATCACGCAAACGTGGTCATCCCCCACAATAAAAATGCTGCCCTTTCATATGATCTATAGCACAGCCATGACTAGGATTTTGTAATGCATTAGAAATGCGTTGGCATGTTACCAAAGTAACATCACTACATATTTGTAGATGACCCCCTTCTGTAAATAGATTTGTGTTGGGATCCAGCTAATGGGACCCTGGTGTAGTGCTGGGCGGTATACCTGTTCATACCGAATAGACTTTTTTTTTTTTTTTTTCCTATACCGCAATACCAGTTGGGCCCTCTAATGAATTATCAGCCGCAGCAAGCTGTCCCCACATCGGGGGAACTAATCTTATGTGACCCACGGGCGCTCTTCTGCTTCTTTCCCTCCGCCCCATGAATTGTCAGTCCAGCACTGCATTGTCCCCCACATCAGGGAACTAATCATGTCACCCGCATGCACCGCTCTTCGTCGTCCTGTGAGTTGCTGGCTGCCAGCACTGGAACTCTGTACTGTAATACATAGTCCTTGTGCCTGGGCTGCAAATATAAACAAAATAAACTTTAATTTGCCTTTCCATGTTCCCCTCACACTGGGGATGGGAATGTCAGAGCCTATCCCTGACTGAGGCGGACATCGCTGCGGCCTGTGATAGGTTGATGGCTCTGTGATGTTCCCATCCCCAGTGTGTGGCCATTACCAGAGCGACGGGGGAACGTAGGAAGGTGAGTTATTTTTTTATTTATTTTTTGCAGCCTGGGCACAGGAATATGTAGTACAGTACAGATCTCCAGTGCCGTGGACGAGGAGAGCGGTGCTTGCGGGTAACATGACTAGTTCCCAGATGTGGGGACAGTGCTGGGCTGATAAACCTGGGGGGTTAGATAAGCAGTACCCACGGGGGGGGGGGCCACTTGATGGGGGGGGGGGGGTAGGGAAAGAAATACTGTTAAATACCGTGGAACCGCCATAGCTTATAAAAATAGTGATACCCGTTTTTGGTCATACTGCCCAGCTCTACCCTGGTGATCATGAGCGCTGGGGCCACCTGCGATCTCCTGTGCGTCACGACCCCTGCCTGAAGCAGAGGCCGCCACTACCCCTCCATATACTTCTATGGGAGAGCTGTTGGTCAATCTTCGGCTCTCCAGTAGAGCTTTATGGAGGGGGGGTAGCGGCTTCTGGTGGGGGTTGGAACTCGCTCCTGTGATACAGCACAGGGGCTCCAAACAGGAGATCGTGGGGGCCCCAGTGCTCGGACCCCCTGCAATCTAAAACTTATCCCCTATCCTTCGGAGAGAAGTTTTTTTAACATGATTTGTCCTTTAACCTCTTAAGGACTCAGGGTTTTTCCGTTTTTGCACTTTCGTTTTTTCCTCCTTACCTTTTAAAAATCATAACCCTTTCAATTTTCCACCTAAAAATCCATATGATGGCTTATTTTTTGCGTCACCAATTCTACTTTGCAGTGACATCAGTCATTTTACCCAAAAATTCACGGCGAAACAGAAAAAAAATCATTGTGCGACAAAATCAAAGAAAAAACTGCATTTTGTAACTTTTGGAGGCTTCCGTTTCTACGCAGTGCATATTTCGGTAAAAATGACACCTTATCATTATTCTGTAGGTACATACAATTAAAATGATACCCTACTTATGATTTTTTCCAGAAGTACGACAAAATCAAACCTATATAACTACATGCAGGAAAATTTATACATTTAAAAATGTCATCTTCTGACCCCTAACTTTTTTTTTATTTTTCCACGTACAGGGCGGTATGGGGGCTAATTTTTTGCGCCGTGATCTGAAGTTTTTTTGGTACCATTTTTGTTTTGATCAGAGTTTTTGATTAATTTTTATTCATTTGGTATAAAAGTGACCAAAATACGCTTTTTTGTACTTTGGAATTTTTTTGCGCGTACGCCATTGACCGTGCGGTTTAATTGATGATATATTTTTATAGTTCGGACATTTACGCACACGGCGATACCACATATGTTTATTTTTATTTACACTGTTTTATTTTTTTTACGGGAAAAGGGGGGTGATTCAAACTTCTATTAGGGAAGGGGTTAAATGACCTTTTAAGGGTACCTCTCATCAAATAAACTTTTGATATATTTTAGATTAATGAATGTTGAATAACTTTCCAATAGCATGTTAATGAAAAATATGCTTCTTTCTATTGTATTTTTCCCGATCAGTCCTGTCGGCAAGCATTTGTGACTCATGCTGGAGTCCTAAACACTCAGAGCTGCCAGCCTGCTTTGTTCACAGCCAAAAAGGCTGTGAACAAAGCAGGCTGGCAGCTCTGAGTGTTCTCCTTTGTGAACAAAGCAGACTGGCAGCTTGTAGTGTTTAGGACTCCAGCATGAGTCTGAAATGCTTGCTGCCAGGACTGGTAGGGAGACCTCTAGTGGTCATTTCTTCAAAGTGGAAAATTAAATAGAAAGAAGCATATTTTTTAATAACATGCAATTGTAAAGTTATTCTGCATACATTAATCTAGAATAAAGTTTTTTTGATGAGACTCTTTAACTTTTTTTTTTTTTTTGCAGTGTTATAGGTCCCATAGGGACCTATAACACTGCACACACTGATCTCTCATCCTGATCACAGGCGTGTATTAACACGCCTGTGATCAGCGTTATCGGCGCTTGACTACTCCTGCCTGGATCTCGGGCACGGAGCAGTCATTCGTCGATTGGACACCGAGGAGGCAGGTAAGGGCCCTCCCGGTGTCCTGCAAGCTGTTCGGGACGCCGCGATTTCACGTCGGCGGTTCCGAACAGCCCGACTGACTAGCCGGGATACTTTCGCTTTAGAAGTGGCAGTCAGCTTTGACCGCCGCTTCTAAAGGGTTAATATCGCACATCGCCGAGATCGGCGATGTGTGGTATTAGCCGCGGGTCCTGGCCGTTGATGATCGCAGCGCGACCCTGCTTCATATCGCGGGAGCCGGTGCAGGACGTAAATATACATCCTGCGTCGTTAAAGGGTTAAATCAGTGTAGTAATGTACCCTAAGACCTGTGTGCATAATGTGTGTTAATATTTAAAGCATCTTTTGATCTATGTATTATTGAAATGAGTCTCTGCATTTCTGAGGCTGTCTCCTGGAGTATGATGAGCTGCTCTCCTCCGCACTCCCCTCTCTTGTCATGAGGTCTGCACACAGACATTTTCATAGCTTTGTGACCAAAGTGCATTTTATTACCGTAAAGCAGCCATGTGAACATATATGGTGCACAAACACAAGAAAGTTCATAAAATTGTCAAATAGATCATTTTGCATATAAATAGTTTAGCACCTTGTATTGCTTGTTGCTGTGCATGTGAGTGCTTCTGAAGAGGCTGCAAACTGTCTGGATCTCACAGCTGTTCTCCTCAGTGGTAAAGCTGTATTATACACTGTACTGAGTGAGCAGAGGCAAAAACCACACCCCCACTCCTCCTCCCGTCTGAATTTTGGTCCCTTTTTTTAGTTACCAGGGCTAAAGAGCCCTAGATACCAGGGTTTGATATCAAAATTAGAGACCTCTAGTGGCCATGTTCTTTAACATTTATTTCACATTTAGCAATAAAAAATTTTAATGAAGTGTATATTAGGAAAATGCTTAGTTTTTAAGGAAGTATTGTAAAAGAAAAGTTGTTTCCAATGACAGTAACACTTAAAGTGAAAAGCAGCAGCATGCGTGTTTAGCCAGCACTTCATTCATTGTTGTAGACATAAAAACACAGCTAAAGTAAATACTCAGCAATGTATAGAAGTCTCATAGAGTAAATGGAGTGGTGGGCAAGAATGTGTGCTAAGGCTCCATGCACTCGAACAGATTAACACCATTGTCTCTAGTAGTTGGACCTCCACCAGTTAGTCTATTCTGTGGATGGAGAATTTTTTTTAGTCCTGGGATAACCTTTTTACAGTTTTTTGTATGGTCAATGATTAAGACTTGGGTATCACAATTTTTATGACAAAGGTATTTTGTTTTCTCCAGGTCCGTGTAGAATTTATGGATGACAGCAACCGTTCCATTATTAGAAATGTGAAAGGACCAGTTAGAGAAGGAGATGTCCTGACATTGCTGGAATCTGAACGTGAAGCAAGAAGGCTGCGCTAGCTTATCCTTATGGTAAATATCAAGTGGTGTCCAGTAGGATCGACCAATATCGTTTTTTTAGGGCCGATACCGATAATCTGTGGAGGTTAGGGCCGATAGCTGATAACTTATACCGATATTCCGGTATAAGTTATCGGCTATTTATCCCCCCGCGACACCGCTGCAGATCATTGATTTAAAGCGGGCGCTTTAAATCAATGAACTGCAGTGGATTTTGTGGTGCCATAGGCCCCCGCTGCCACCCGCTTCTCTCCCCCTGCCTGTCCGGGGGTCCTGAGTCCTATCACCGCCGCACCGCTATCACTTATAATACAATTATCCCCTATGTATTCCTGTATGTAATCCCTTATAAGTCCTTCAAACAATTTACCCACAATGCACGTTAAACTTACCAGTCTATAGTTTCCTGGGGAAGACCTAGAGCCCTTTTTGAAGATTGGCACCACATTCGCCTTGCGCCAGTCCCTTGCATTTATAGATCTAAAAAAAAATATTTAGGGTTAGTTTTGATTTCTTTGGCCACCTGTCTCTCATTTTGAATTTTTGCTGTTTTTATTACATTTTTACAGATTTTATTAAGCTCCTTGTACTGTTCAAATGTTATAGCTGACCCATCAGATTTAAATTTTTTGAAGGCTATTTTTTGGTTTAAATCCTACATGGCTGACAAATTGTTAAAAGGGCAATATTTTTAGTAGTTTATATTTGTTCCCCATTGGTATATATTTAGCTGTATAGTTATTTAGAGTTGATTTACCTTCTGTATCAGTATTTGAGAACACCTCCCCCCAGTCTATGTCCTGTAGTGCAGCTCTCAGCCCAGGGAAATTTGCCTTTTTAAAGTTATATGTTTTTGCCTTCCCCGCCTGTCTTTGTTTTCTACATTTTAAGTCAAAAGTAACTATATTGTGGTCGCTATTACCAAGGTTTTCCCGCACAATTACATTACCAACCAGCTCTGCGTTGTTGGAAATGATCAGATCCAACAAGGCATCACTTCTTGTTGGGTCCTCCACAAACTGGCCCATAAAATTATCCTGCAATAAATTTAGGAATTGTCGCCCCTTTGTAGTTTTAGCCAACCCCGGACCCCAATCTATATCTGGATAGTTAGCTATGCTAGACTAGGTGACCAATTTAGGTACAGTTTTTTAAGTGTTTCATGCATAGCACTTGACACTACAGGTTCAGTCTCCAATTGAGTTTTCTGACTCAGTCTTCACCCATGCTGAATGCTGTGACAATATAACGTTAGTAGCATTTTTAAAACTTTTTTTGCTAAATCAAATTGACTTTACAGGTACTCAGACTTATGAAGGGTTCCTGATTTTTCAAGAACCTTTTATATAATGCACTGTAGATAATAACATATGTAGACTTGTAATATACAGTACATAGGTTAAAAAAAATATTTTTGGTTAAAAATGTTGTCTTGTCTCTGCAGAGACAAAATATAGGAAGTGTGCACTGATGACAAGCGGGGCTCTGTGCGCATGCTTTTGGCTCACACAGCAGACTGACAAGCCAGGAGCCTACTTGTCCCCAGCCACACTTCCTGTGTCATTTCTGCACAGGCAATAGCTGCAAGGACCGCATTTTAACCTACAAATATACAACATTTTTATCAATATTGACTATACATGTTATCAATATTTTTTGCAAAAGACAGGTTAAAGCTTTTATCCTGTTTCTGTTACAAATGGGGGGGGGGGGGGAAATTGGCAATGCCTGGACAGTCGATGGCTTTCCAGCAATGCTGGGAGTTGTTTTGCCACAGCTGGAGGTTCCTTTTTGGAAACACTACTGTAAGAGTTTTTTTTTATAGTTTTTTTATTGGAGGGCAGTGTTAAGGGGGTGTATATGGATTGTTCTAGCATTTATTTTGTGGTGTTTTTTTTTTTTTTTTTTTATTGTACAGTCACAGGTTGTTTCCCGCTGGGAGTTTGAGCTGCAGTAGAAAATTTGCTGCAGCTCAGGCGTGAAGCAGAAAACTCACTGTAAACCCCCACCTGTGTGAACCCTGTACATTCATGTGGGGGGGCGGGTGCACAAACCTCTCCAGCTGTTGCAAAACTACAACTCTCAGCATGGACTGACAGTGTACATGCTGGGAGTTGTAGTTTTGTAACAGCTGTAGGCACACTGGTGGGTAAACACTGAGTAAGGTTCTGTTACCTTTGTGTTTCCTCACCAGTGTGCCTCCATCTGTGGCAAAACTACAACTCCCAGCATGTGCTTAGAGTGCATGCTGGGAGTAGTAATGAAACGGCTGGAGGCACACAACTACAAATCCCAGAATGCCTGCACAGTAATTTGCTGTTTGTGCATGCTGGGATTTGTAGTTTTGCAAGATCTGAAGGGCCACTGCTTAGACTGTAAACTGGTCTCCCGGACCACTTACCCAGATCGTCGTTGCCATGACATCAGGATCGCCGCCATTGGGGCCTGGTTTGGTGAACTCCACCATCGCGTCCATATGTGCTTGTTTTTTCTTTGCACCACCAATTGTACTTTGTAATGACATCATTCCAGTCTACCACAATATGACAAAACAAAATGTGTAGGCAAACTTGAGCAAAACGCAGTTTTGTAACTTTTTTGGCTTCCGATTCTACAATACACTTTTCAGTAAATGACACATTATAATTCTGTAGGTCCCTACAATTAAAATGATACCCAACTTATTAGGGGTGTGAATCGCCAAGAATTTGGCGATTCGATTCGAATCGCGATACCAGTGTGGCGATTCGATATATCGCGATACCGTCTAGGTGACGATACATCGCGATATATCGCCCACCTGGGAGCATTCGTAGATCCCAATAGACGCCGCTGTCAGCTTTGACAGCGGCGATCTAGTACTCCGGCGCGCACTTTTCTCATGTTATCCCGTCCGGGCTGCAAAATAAAATAAAACGCACTTTATCTTACCTGCCAACGAGCCCCCGGAGCTCCGGTACAGTCCGGTACAGGTGTTCGGTCCCCGGGCTGTATTCTTCTTACTTCCTGTTAGTCCGGCACGTCACATGGAGCTTCAGCCTATCACCAGCGGAGGCGGGACATCTCTGCGGCCAGTGATAGGCTGAAGCTCCGTGTGACATGCCGGACTAACAGGAAGTAAGAAGAATACAGCCCGGGGACCCAACACCTGTACCGGAGCTACGGGGGCTCGTTGGCAGGTAAGATAAAGTGCGTTTTATTAAAAATTCCACATCCCTAAAAGAATCGATTCAAAAATATTTTGAATCGATTCTGTATCGGCAAATGAAAAATCGCGATTATCGCGAGAATCGATTTTTTTCTTACATTCCTACAACTTATATAGATTTTGTTTCACTCTTAAAAACTTTGTACATAAAATGCCTTCTGACTCCTATAACTTTTCCTTATATGGAGATGAGGGCTAATTATTGAGCTGTGATCTGTTTTTAATGGTGCCATTTTTGTTTTGATGACACTTTTTTGATCGCTTTTTACTTTGTATAAAAAAGTGACCAAAAAGTAAAAAAATAAAAATAAAAAAATTGGTGTTTTGTACATGTATGCCATTGACGGTGCAGTTATATTTTTATAGTTCAGACATTTATGTATGCGGTGGTACCACATGTTAGTTTACATGGTGTTTTTTGGGGGTGGGGCGGGGGTGATCAAACTTTTATTAGGGAAGGGATTAAAATCACACTAACCTTCTTTTTACTTTACACTTAGTATTACATGAAGTCCTTACATTGCATACAATGAACAATTCTATGCCATAGTATTAATCATTATTAGTGCTCCACTGCTTCAGCCTGCCATAGCTGACCAGTGCAGTCACAGATCGGGCGGCAAGAAGGGAGGTCTGCGAGCAGCCCACTGAGCTAGCAGGGTTGACTTTTCTCTCTATTTAAACACCACAATCAACTTTGATTGCAATGTCTAAAGGGTTAATACGGGACTGCAATGTCTGGCATTAGTTGCTGTTCCTGGTTGCTAATAGCAACTGGGACCCACTGGTTATGAAGCATGCTAAGTTACAGAGCACACTTCATAACTAGAGCAGGCAATGGACATAAATATACGTCCATTGTTGAGGGGTTAAACATAAAATGCAGATAATCCTTACTGTTAAGTGGTCCCATCGGCACCTCTGATTGTGGGCTGCCGATGGGGAGCCTTTCTCTAGTAAGTGAACAGAATTCAGAGCTGCAGTCCAGCAACCAGGGTGAATTGAAGGGTACTCGTCAATATATCAGCCACCCATAGGCTATAATGGCATCCATTTGACAAACGTCTTGAAAAGCGTACTACATCAGTGTTTTGCAGTTATACTGGATACATGGAGATGTTTAAAGTGGAACCTGCTTTTAGTAGATAATGTGTGAATTTAGAGTAACTATACTTTGCACTATAAAGAGTAACTGGTTTCAGGTGACTTCAGAATAAGGCTAGTCTCATTGCTGTTTGAATCTGACCCATTAAGGGTCTATTTTTGTGTTTTTGTCTTGAGATGAATGGACCCTGAAAGGGGTCCGTTACACACTGCTACTGGCAGTTCCCAACAGACCCCATGCAAGTTTATTTGCTTGCACTATTCAATTTTTTTCCCACTGAACTTGACAGAACTGCCGACAGAGCTCCACATAACTGAGCCCAATGGCAGTGTGAACGAGCCCAAAGACAATGCAATTGTAGGTGGAAAGACAGAAGTCCTTGTCATGTCAGTGTGAGTTTCTCTATTTGAGTTATACCCTTCAGTAACTTGTATTTTATTTTTATTTTTTTCAGATGCCTGATGCTTGGTTTACATAGCACTCTGATCTGAAGTCCATCTCCAGTTTGCTTGTTGGTTGATAATAAAAGTTTCTAAAGGAAAATGTTTGAAGAAGTTTTTTGACAACTGAAACTAATGTATAAAAATCGAGGTCTGCATTGGTGTTTGTTTTTTTTATTTTTATTTTTTTACCACAAAATATAATTTGTGCTCAAGTCTCTACATTTTGTAAACCTAAAAGCCCCAAATTGCTGGGGGGAGGGGGAGGGGAATGAGCCCTCATACAGCCCTGTATACAGAAATGGGTAGTTATAGGTGGTCCAAATAGGGCAACTTTAAACACTAATTTTGTGAATTGGTTTTTTTATTACCCCTTAAGGACCAGGCCCATTTTGGCCTTAAAGGGTACCTACCTCTCATCAAAAAAACTTTTGATTATAGATTAATGTATGCAGAATAACTTTACAATTGCATGTTATAAAAAATATGCTTCTTTCTATTTAATTTTCCACTTTTGAAGAAATTACCACTAGGGGTCTCCCTACCAGTCCTGGCAGCAAGCATTTCAGACTCATGCTGGAGTCCTAAACACTACAAGTTGCCAGTCTGCTTTGTTCACAAAGAACACTCAGAGCTGCCAGCCTGCTTTGTTCACAGCCTGTTTGGCTGTGAACAAAGCAAGCTGGCAGCTCTGAGTGTTTAGGACTCCAGCATGAGTCAGAAATGCTTGCTGACAGGACTGATCAGGAAAAATACAATAGAAAGAAGCATATTTTTCATTAACATGCTATTGGAAAGTTATTCAACATTCATTAATCTAAAATATATCAAGTTTATTTGAGAGGTACCCTTTAAGGACAAGTGTTTTTTGCACATCTGACCACTTCAAGCATTAAACTCTGGGATGCTTTTTTACTTTTCATTCTGATTTTGAGAGGTTTTTCGTGACATATTCTACAGTTAGTGGGAAAATTTTGTCGATACTTGCAAAATTTCTTGGTAAAAAATTACAACATTTTTTGAAAAATTTGAAGACTTTGTTTTTTTTTTTATTTTTTTTTTAACGTTGAAGCTCTTTTTAGAAGGAAAATTGACATCCCAAGATATCTATTGATCCACATACAATATATATACTTTGTTTAAATCATAAAGCTGACACGTTTTTACTTTTGGAAGACATCAGAGGGCTTCAAAGTTCAGCAGCAATTTTTCAAAATAAGAATTTTTCAGGGACCTGTTTTGAAGTGGCTTTGAGGGGCCTTCATATTAGAAATACCCCATAAATGACCTATTGTAAAAACTAGACCCCTCAAAGTAGTCAAAATGACATTCAGAAAGTGTTAACCCTTTAGGTGTTACACAGGAATAGCAGCAAAGGGAAGGAGAAAATTCAAAATATAAAACTTTTTACTCATGTTCTTGTAGACCCAGTTTAATTTTTACAAGGGGTAAAAGGAGAGAGCTCCCTAAAACTTGTAATCAAATTTCTCTAGAGTAAGGAAATATTTCATATGTAGAAGCAAAGTGCTCTGTGGGCGTGATAGAGGGCTCAGAAGGGAAGGAGACGATGGGATTTTGGAGAGTTTTTTTAAAATAGTCTTGGGGGTGGCATGCCGCATTTGAAGCCCCTATGGTGCCAGAACAGCAAAAGACCCACATGGCATACTATTTTGAAAACTACAAGGAAGGTATAGTGATCCTTAACCCCACAGGTGTTTGACTTCAGTCTGTGTAAATGAGATTTTTTCACTAAAATGCTGCCCCCCCAATTAATTTTTTTTTAGAAGAGGCAATAGGAGGAAATGCCCCCCAAATTTGTAACCCAGTGTCTTCTGAGTATGGAAACAACCCATGTGGGGATGCAAAGTGCTCTGCGGGCAAATTGCAATGCTCAGAGGAGCGCCATTGGGCTTTTGGGGTGAGTATTTGGCAGGAATTTGAGTCGGGGGGCCATTTGCATTTACAAAGCCCCCATGGTGCCAGAACAGTGGATCCTACTAATGTTTGACAGACTTTTGGAACAGTGGGCTGTGCAAATGAAAAATTAAACTTCTTTTTCATGTACCATGGTTCCAAAAAATCTAACACCAGTAAATGCTCACTGCACCCCTTATTACATGCCGTGAGGGGTGTAGTTTCCAAAATGGGGTCACATGTGGGGGTCCACTGTTCTGACACCATGGGGGCTTTGTAAACAGAATTCTAGCCAAATTCTCCATAAGCCCAATGGTGCTCTTTTTCTGAGCCCTGTAATGTGCCTGCAGAGCACTTTAGATCCACACATGGGATATTTATATACTAAGAATTGGGGTTACAGATTTTGGGGGTGGGGCTTTTTTCTATTAGCCCAATTTTCTCATTTTCACAAAAGGGTAAAAGCACATCGAACTTTAACCCTTTTAAGGACTCGGCCCATTTGGGCCTTAAGGACTCAGAAGGCAAGGAGGGAAAAAACTAAACGTTAAAATAAAATTGTCATAGTCATAACTCATATTTTCATCCAGACTAGTATGAGGGCTTGATTTTTGTGTGACCAGTTGTCTGCTGGGAGTTGTAGTTTGCAACAGCTGGAGGCACCCTGGTTGCGCAACACTGAATTGGGTAAAAAGCTGTTTCGCACTCGGTGTGCATTCAGCTGTTGCGAAAACTACAACTCTTAGCATGCAGTGACAGCTGAATGGCATTCTGTGACTTGTAGCTATGCAACAGCTGGAGACAAACTACAATTTCCAGCATGCCCTTTGGCGGCCTGTGAATGCTGGGGGTTGTAGTTATGCAACAGCTGGAGGCACACTGGTTGTTAACTCAGTGTTGCACAACCAGTGCCTCCAGCTGTTGAAAAATTAAACCTCCCAGCATGCTGGGAGTTGTTGCTAGGAAACAGCAGGAGGCAAACAGTGCTTACCACCTGCTGTTATATCTTCTCCACCAGGACTTCTGCCACTGGGGACTGCCAACACACCAGACCCCAGGTAAGCCTCCCCACCGTCTATCTGCCACAGCCAATGCCGCCCAGCAGGACAGGTGATTGGTTGGCTGGGCCTGCTGATTAATCATGCCTATTATGAGGTGGCACCTTACTCCAGCTGGTAAAGGGTGATAGATGGCTTTTTGGACATCACCCTCTCTATTAATTTTTTTGCCTTAATGAAAACTTCTGTTCAGTTTCTACAGAAGGAAAAGGACCTCCATTAGAGAGGAAAACTAAGCAATTGTTTGATGCATGTGTCTTTATAGAGGAAGAGGTTGTACGTTTGCTTTCTAAAGTGAAGACAAATAAATCACAGGGGCCTGATGGGATACACCCAAAATTAAGAGTTTAGTGGTGAGCTAGCAAAACTGTTAACAGATTTATTTAACAAATCAATGGTAACAGGAGCCATCCCAGGAGATTGGAAATTAGCAAATGTTGTGCCCATTCACAAGAAAGGTAGTAGGGAGGAATCGAGCAACTATAGGCCAGTAAGTCTGACATTAATAGTGGGGAAATTAATGGAAACCCTACTAAAGGATAGGATTGTGGAACTTCTAAAATCCCATAGATTGCAAGATGAAAAACATGGGTTTACTTCATGTCAAACAAATCTTATTGATTTTTTTTGTATGGGTTACTAAAATAATAGATGGCGGAGGGGCAATAGACATCGCATATCTAGATTTTAGTTAGGCTTTTGACACTGTCCCACATAGAAGACTTAGCAATAAACTACAGTCTTTGAGCTTGGACTCCAATATTGTTGAGTGGATTAGGCAATGGCTGAGTAACAGACAGAGGGTTGTAGTCAATGGAGAATATTCAGAGCAAGGTCTTGTCACCAGTGGGATACCTCAGGGATCTGTACTGGGATCAATATTGTTTAATATCTTCATTAGTGATATTACAGAAGGTCTCGATGGTAAGGTATGTCTTTTTGCTGGTGAAACAAAGATATGTAACAGGGTTGTTGTTCCTGGAGGAATACGCCAAATGGAAAAGGATTTAGGCAAACTAGAAGAATGGTCAGAACTCTGGCAACTGAAATTTAATGTGGATAAGTGCAAGATAATGCACCTGGGGCGTAAAAACCCTCAGGCAGAATATAAATTATTTTACACAGCCCTGACCTTAGTATCTGAGGGAAGGGATTTAGGAGTAATTATTTCAGAAGACTTAAAGGTAGGAAGACAGTGTAATAGAGCAGCAGGAAACGCTAGCAGAATGCTTGGATGTAATAGGGAGAGGTATAAGCAGTAGAAAGAGAAGTGCTGATGCTGCTGTACAGAACACTGTTGAGACATCATTTGGAGTATTGTGCGCAGTACTGGAGGCCGTATCTCCAGAAGGATATAGATACTTTAGAGAGAGTTCAAAGAAGAGCTACTAAACTAGTACATGGATTGCAGGATAAAACTTACCAGGAAAGGTTAAAGGACCTTAACATGTATAGCTTGGAAGAAAGAAGAGACAGAGGGGATATGATAGAGACTTTTAAATACATAAAGGGAATCAACACGGTAAAGGAGGAGAGCATATTTAAAAGAAGAAAAACTACCACAAGAGGACATAGTTTTAAATTAGAGGGGCAAAGGTTTAAAAGTAATATCGGGAAGTATTACTTTACGGAGAGAGTAGTGGATGCATGGAATAGCCTTCCTGCAGAAGTGGTCGCTGCAAATACAGTGAAGAAGTTTAAAGGAGTACTCCGGTGCGCACTTTTTTCCTTTTATCTTCCTGTTAGCCCGGCACGTCACACGGAGCTTCAGCCTATCACCGGCCGAGGCGGGACATCGCTGCGGCCGGTGATAGGCTGAAGCTCCGTGTGACGTGCCGGGCTAACAGGAAGTAAGAAGAACACAGTCCGCGGACCGAACACCTGTACCGGAGCTCCGGGGGCTCGTTAGCAGGAAAGAGAAAGTGTGTTTTCTTTTATTTTGCAGCCCGGACAGGATAAAAGGGAAAAAAGTGTGCGCCGGAGTACTTTAAACATGCATGGGACAAGCATAAGGCTATCCTTCATATAAGATAGGGCCAGAGACTATTGCTAGGATTCAGATTATTGGGCAGACTAGATGGGCCAAATGGTTCTTATCTGCCGACACATTCTAAGGTACTAGAGGCCCTCAATGTGTTTTCCCAAGGTACTCTAATTGTCCCGGGTTTTAGATCGTTAAGGACCCGGGGCGTATCCATACGTCCGTGGGAATTTCGGCGGGGACAGGCCCGGGATGCCTGCTGAAATCATTCAGCAGGCATCCCGTGCAAATGCCCAGGGGGGGTCCTGAGACACACACACACAGCTGCGATACGGGTCACGTGTTACCCGTTGACCCGGAGATACATGGTGATCGAGGGTGTACAATGCACCCCCAATTACCTACTGTTGGCCGGACAATAGCAGCCGGCAGGGGAGGGGTTAACCGCCTCTTCTCGCAACTCTGCCAGCTCACTGAGATCAATCAGCGGGCAGAGCTGCAAGAAGGAGCCAGGGACCCTCCTCTGCGTGATCAGAGCCCCTCAGGGAAGAAGAAGCCACCTTAGAGCAGGGACAGAATACAGAAACGGGAAAGGTAGGAGTCAGAAGTAAAAAAAAAAAAAAATGTATTCCCCCTGACCCCCTAATAGGTGCTCAAGGGTCCACCGCAGTCTATCAGCGTGACCCGGGCCCTATTAGGGGTTCCGGGCTCTGCATTTTGCACCCCCATTTTTTTTCTTTTTGTCCGCATCGCTTTTTTTTCTGTTTCCCATATAACTGTGTGTGATTTCTAGTCACACACCGTTATATAATACAGTCACACCAAGCACACACTACATACTTTGCCGACCGCACCCCCCCCCCCTTCCCGCCACCGTATACGCCTTACTTGCCTCCGACTCCAAATCTGCCAGTAAGGACGAGGAAGATCCTACATTCCTGTGTTCTTCCTTGTCCTTCTCATCATCTAGTACTGATGATGAGCCCCACCAGAAGGCGGCGGATGCGCCACCAGGCGAGGCCACGCACCCCCTGTGAAAGTGACCCAGTGGCCGACGCTAGTACGAGTGGCCATGCCGCTCGTCATAGGAGTCCGACCCCCCCCCCCCCCCCCCAGACAATTTTACCGGAGCCCCCTTCCAGTGAACCTGTCTGGAGACCCCCAGAGGCTTATCGCCCACAGATTCCGGAGTTTGTTGGCGACTCTGGAATCTGGATTGACACGGCCGGGTTCACTGAAATTGAAATTTTCAGTTATTTTTTCAGTGATGGCTTTGTCAATCTAATGGTGGAGCAGACAAATCTGTATGCCCAGCAGTTCATCGCCCACCACCAAGATTCTTTTTTGGCCAGGTCCAATGAATGGTACGCCATTGATGCAGCAGAAATTAGGACATTTTGGGGCCTCGTGCTGCATATGGGCCTGGTCAAAAAGCTAAGTGTCGGGCAGCACTGGAGCGGGGAGATCTTCTACCAGACCCCGCTTTACAGTATGGCCATGACATGGAAGCAGTTTGAGGCCATTTGGAAATGCCTCCATTACTCTGATAATGAGGCATGTCCCGCCCCCCCAAGGTGATCCTGCCTATGACTGGCTTTACAAAGTGAGGCTGGTTATCGATCACTTTGGGGCCAAATTTTTGGAGGCCTACGTACCGCTCAGGGAGCTCTCGGTAGATGAGTCTCTTATCAGTTTTAAGGGGAGACTCGTCTTCTGCCAGTATATTCCCTCGAAGCGGGCGCGGTATGGCGTGAAGCTCTACAAACTTTGTGAGAGTACCTCCGGGTACACTTACAAGTTTAGAGTATATGAGGGACGAGATTCCCGTATTGAACCCCCAGAATGTTTCCCTCTCTGGGTGTTAGCGGGAAGCTCGTTTGGGACCTTGTGCACCCATTGCTGGTTAAGGGTTACCACGTGTACGTGGACAACTGTTCATTTCCCTTGCCGCCAGATCCACGTCCGCTTGTGGGACCGTGCAGAAGAACGAGAGAGGCCTCCCTCTAAATTTTGTCCAGACACCTATGCCCAAGGGTAAGTCTCGTGCCCTTACCCATGAAAACCTGTTGCTGGTCAGGTATAAGGATAAGAGGGATGTCCTTATGCTGACCACAATTCATGGTAACGGCAGCTCACCTGTGCAAGGTACCACAACATCGGTCCTCAAGCCTGATTGTAATCTGGACTACAATCAGTATATGGGGGAGTTGATCTTTCTCATCAAATCCTCAAGCCATATAACGACATGTGGAAAACATGGGCATGGTACAAAAAAGTTGCGGTCTACATGGTACAAGTAACCATGTACAACTCTTTTGTACTGACCCAGTACGCTGGCAACACAGGGACATTCCTCCAGTTCCAAGAAATAGTCCTAAGGGCCCTGATCTTTGGCAACCAGGAAAGAGCAGGCCGGACTTCCCAAGAAACTGAAGTTATAGGTGCCAGGATCGTCCCAGACCGACACTCTCCAGGTGAGGTCCCCTACACTGTAAAGAAGGGACGATCCCAGGAAAAAATGCAGTGTGTGTCACAAGAGGAGGATACGGAAGTACACCACCACTGCTTCAGGGAGTATCACACTTCCATGCGGTACTAAATTTTCCCTCTTCATTTTAAATTTCCATAAATTTACCCCAATGTACCAAGTCCAGAGTACATTCCAAATGTTAACCTTATAAAACCACTAAATTGCCCAAAAAAACTCTTTCATCAAAAAAAAATAAAACCTGATAAGACCTCTGGGGTAGTTTAAAAAAAAAATAAAATGGGTCACTGAGTCACTATCATCGGGGACTTTTTATGTTGCCACAAATGTGCAGCTCTCGCTCCACACACATCACATTCCTAGAATGATTATTTGGGGTGGGCATATTTTTTTGTTTTCGCTATGCTCTGGGTCATCATTCTGGGAACATAACCTGTTTTATAATTTTATGTCCCACTGTACCCCATTTATTTACCCCATTTAACGCTCCTTGAGGGGGGGGGGTACCGCTGTTCTGGCTCTATATACAGCTATGTCGAAGCTTAAGGCCCCTGATTGCCCTCCTGTTCTTCCTTGACCAGTGTGCACCCGCAGAGCTGTTTTACGCCCAGATATGAGGTATGTCCAAATCAAAAAAATTTTTTGCTGTTCTCGCACTAAATGCTACATCCCCCCCCCCCCCATTTCAGCAAAATGTGCAAATGTGACTCCTTCTCTTCTGAGCATTGTAGTGCACCCGCAGTGCACTTGACGTCCACACATAGGGTATTTCCATACTCAGAAGGGTTGGGGTTAAAATTTTTGGGGGGCATTTTCTCCTATTACACTTTGTAAAAATGTAAAATTTGGGGGAAAAACTGCATTTTAGTATAAAAGAAAAATCATTTACACATTCAAATTTTACGAAAAGTCGTCAAACACCTGTGGGGTGTTAACCTCTTCAGGAGGCCAGGCGTATGCACACGCCCTGCATCCCGAGTCCTTAACCCCTTAAGGACTCAGGGTTTTTCCGTTTTTGCATTTTCGTTTTTTCCTCCTTACCTTTTAAAAATCATAACCCTTTCAATTTTCCACCTAAAAATCCATATTATGGCTTATTTTTTGCGTCGCCAATTCTACTTTGCAGTGACATTAGTCATTTTACCCAAAAATTCACAGCGAAACGGAAAAAAAAAATCATCTGGAAAAAATCATAACTACATGCAGGAAAATTTATATGTTTAAAAATGTAATCTTCTGACCCCTATAACTTTTTTATTTTTCCACGTACAGGGCGGTATGAGGACTCATTTTTTTGTGCCGTGATCTGAAGATTTTATTGGTATGATTTTTGTTTTGATCGGACTTTTTGATCACTTTTTATTCATTTTTTTTAATGGTATAAAAAGTGACCAAAAATGCGCTTTTTTTGACTTTGGAATTTTTTTGCGCGTATGCCATTGACCGTACGGTTTAATTAATGATATATTTTTATAGTTCGGACATTTATGCACGCGGCGATACCACATATGTTTATTTTTTTTTACACTGTTTTATTTTTTTATGGGAAAAGGTGGGTGATTCAAACTTTTATTAGGGAAGGGGTTAAATGACCTTTATTAACACTTTTTAAAAAAATTTTTTTGCAGTGTTATAGGTCCCATAGGGACCTATAACACTGCACACACTGATCTTTTACACAGATCACAGGCGTGTATTAACACGCCTGTGATCAGTGTTATTGGTGCTTGACTGCTCCTGCCTGGATCTCAGGACACCGAGGAGGCAGGTAAGGGCCCTCCCGGTGTCCTGTCAGCTGTTCGGGACGCCGCGATTTCACCGCGGCGGTCCCGAACAGCCCGACTGAGCAGTCGGGTCACTTTCACTTTAGAAGCGGCAGTAAGCTTTGACCGCCGCTTCTAAAGGGTTAATACCGCACATCGCCGTGATCGGCGATGTGTGGTATTAGCCGTGGGTCCCCGGCGTTGATGAGCGCCGGGACCGACGCGATATGATGCGGGATCGCGCCGCGATCCCGCATCATATCGCGGGAGCCGGCACAGGATGTAAATATACGTCCTGCGTCGTTAAGGACGTGGCGCGTATGCATACGCCCGTGGGAATTCCGGTCCCCGCCACTAGCTGGTTGGGGACCGGACCGGGATGCCTGCTGGAATCATTCAGCAGGCATCCCGGTACATTGCCGTGGGGGGTTCTGAGACCCCCCCCCCCCAAGTCGGCGATCGCAGAGCATCGCATGTCAATTCAGACATGCGATTTTCTAGTATTCCGGGCTGATCGGGTCTCTGGTGACCCGATCACCTGGAAAATAGGGATGATCGGAGCTGTCAGTGACAGCCCCGATCATCCTGAGGGATAGGAGCGAGGTCACAGTGCTGCGATCTCCTCCTATCCCCTGCCATTGGTCAGAACTGATTATGACCAATGGCAGCACAGGACAGTGGGTTGCCATGGCAACCCCCCGTTCTGCCCACCCCTGGATGTCGGGCAGAACGGGGGGAGAAGATGGCCTGGGGACCGCAGATATTCACTGGAGACAGGCGCAGGTAGGGAAACAACGGTTACATAGTTAGTATGGTTGAAAAAAGACATACGTCCATCAAGTCCAACCAGGGGATTGAAGGGAAGGATGTAAGGGGATAAGGGAAAGGGATGTAGTTTTATAATTCTGCATAAGCTTTAATGTTATTTTGTTCCAGGAATGTATCTAACCCTGTTTTAAAGCTGTTAATTGTTCCTGCTGTGACCAGTTCCTGAGGTAGACCGTTCCATAAATTCACAGTCCTCACGGTAAAGAAGGCGTGCCGCCCCTTTAGACTAAACCTTTTCTTCTCCAGACGGAGGGAGTGCCCCCTCGTCCTTTGGGGGGGTTTAACCTGGAACAGTTTTTCTCCATATTTTTTGTATGGGCCATTAATATACTTATATACGTTTATCATATCCCCCCTTAAACGTCTCTTCTCAAGACTAAACAATTGTAACTCCTTTAATCGCTCCTCATAGCTAAGATGTTCCATGCCCCATATTAGTTTGGTCGCGCGTCTCTGCACCCTTTCCAACTCTGCAGTGTCCCTTTTATGAACAGGCGACCAAAACTGAACAGCATATTCCAGGTGAGGCCGTACCAATGCTTTATAAAGGGGGAGTATTATGTCCCTGTCCCTTGAGTCCATGCCTCTTTTGATACATGACAATATCCTGCTGGCTTTGGAAGCAGCAGCCTGACATTGCATGCTATTCTGTAGTCTGTGATCTACAAGTACACCCAGATCCTTCTCTACCAGTGACTCTGCCAGTTTAATCCCCCCTAAGACATACGACGCATGCAGGTTATTAGTACCCAGATGCATAACTTTACATTTATCCACATTGAACCTCATTTGCCAAGTGGATGCCCAGACACTTAGTCTATCCAAGTCATCTTGTAACCTATACACATCCTCTATAGACTGTACTGTGCTACAAAGCTTGGTGTCATCTGCAAAGATAGAAACAGAGCTGTTAATACCATCCTCTATATCATTGATAAATAAATTAAACAGCAGCGGGCCCAGTACTGAACCTTGGGGTACACCACTAATAACCGGGGACCAATCAGAGTACGAATCATTTACCACCACTCTCTGGGTACGATCCATGAGCCAGTGTTCAATCCAGTTACAAACTAAAGTTTCCAAGCCCAAGGACCTTAACTTACCTGTCAGACGTCTGTGAGGGACAGTATCAAACGCTTTGGCAAAATCCAGAAACACTATATCCACAGCCATTCCTCTGTCAAGGCTTCTACTCACCTCTTCATAAAAGCAAATTAGATTGGTTTGACAACTTCTATCCTTAGTAAACCCATGCTGGCTATCACTTATAATACTATTATCCCCTATGTATTCCTGAATGTAATCCCTTATAAGTCCTTCAAACAATTTACCCACAATGCACGTTAGACTTACCGGTCTATAATTGCCTGGCGAAGACCTAGAGCCCTTCTTGAAGATTGGTACCACATTAGCCTTGCGCCAGTCCCTTGGCACAATACCAGACACCAGAGAATCTCTAAATATCATGAACAAGGGTACAGATATTACTGGACTTACCTCTCTAAGAACTCTTGGGTGTAGTCCATCCGGCCCTGGAGATTTGCTTACATTTACTTTACTTAACTTACCTTGTACCATCTCTACATTAAGCCAGTTCAGTACATTATATGATGTGTTACCAGCACTGACCTGGCCAATGTCAGCTCCTTCTTCCATAGTATATACAGAACTAAAGAACCCATTCAGTAGCTCCGCCTTCTCTTGATCGCCCGTGACAACCTCCCCATTATCATTATTAAGGGGTCCTACATGCTCTGTCCTTGGTTTTTTTGTATTTATATATCTAAAAAAATATTTAGGATTAGTTTTGCTTTCTTCGGCCACCTGTCTCTCATTTTGAATTTTTGCTGTTTTTATTACATTTTTACAGATTTTATTAAGCTCCTTGTACTGTTTAAATGTTATAGCTGACCCATCAGATTTGTATTTTTTGAAGGCTATTTTTTTGTTGTTTATTGCTCTTTTAACATCATGTGTCAGCCATGTAGGATTTAGTTTTAATCGTTTATATTTGTTCCCCTTTGGTATATATTTAGCTGTATAGTTATTTAGAGTTGATTTAAAGATGTCCCATTTACCTTCTGTATCAGCATTTGAGAACACCTCCCCCCAGTCTATGTCCTGTAGTGCAGCCCTCAACCCAGGGAAGTTTGCCTTTTTAAAGTTATATGTTTTTGCTTTCCCCGTCTGTCTTTGTTTTCTACATTTTAAGTCAAAAGTAACTATATTGTGGTCGCTATTACCAAGGTTTTCCCGCACAGTTACATTACCAACCAGCTCTGCGTTGTTGGAAATGATCAGATCCAACAAGGCATCACTTCTTGTTGGGTCCTCCACAAACTGGCCCATAAAATTATCCTGCAATAAATTTAGGAATTTTCTCCCCTTTGTAGTTTTAGCCAACCCCCGGCCCCAATCTATATCTGGATAGTTAAAATCTCCCATTATTACCACTGTACCTGCCCGGGCGGCCCTCACTATTTGTTTATACAGCCGACCTTCTATCTCTTCAGTGATATTAGGGGGTCTGTAGATTACACCAAATATTATTTTTTCAGTATTTCCCTCCTTTTGTAATTCTACCCACAATGATTCCACATCCTCAGAATCATCACACACTATGGCATCGTTCACATTGACTTTCATACCACTTCTTACATACAGACAGACTCCACCACCTTTTCTGTTCATTCTATCCTTGCGAAACAATGTAAACCCCTGCAGATTGACAGCCCAGTCATGCGAGGAGTCCAGCCATGTCTCAGTGACCCCAACTATATCAATATGTTCCTCCAGTATCAAGGCCTCAAGCTCCCCCATTTTATTTGCTAGGCTTCTGGCATTTGTGAACATACACTTTACATTTCCATTAAGTTTTACACATGTAGTCTCACTAATGGGATTTTCAGAGTTATTGGGGTTAATGTCATTTTTTGAGTTATAAGGGAGGAAGGGGGCAGTAAGCAGTATAACGGTGGGGGGGGAGGAAGGGGGCAGTAAGCAATATTTACTGCTGCCCTTCCTAGTGGGTGCCAAACTGCAACTCCCAGCATGCCCAGACAGCCAAAGGACTTCTTCTGTATTATACAATAGCTAAGTACTGGAAGGATTAAGATTTTTAATTAAAAGTGTCAAGGATGGCTCGAGGTGAGGCATTAAAATTTGAGTGACCGCTGCTGCATATTGCTGAGGGTCGGCACAAGGGATTCACACCAGACAGAATGTTGGTATTAAAACTCTTTCCTCAGCAGGAAACTCAGAAATTGTTCACAGAGAGTTCTCAAAGAGTTTCTGTTTAATTACACGGAAGTACATTGTGTTACATCTGACAAAAAGGGAGGTTTAGTTATGATGTTAAAATCATCATGTTACATTGATTGGTTAGTTGAGCTTTATCTCTGTATATATTAGCATATTTAGCATTTCTTTCGTTGCGGCGCGGTGGTGTGGAGGGCGGGGGATTATCGGCAAGGTAATTGCCGATACCGATAACGTCCAAAATCGTGAATATCGGCTGATAATATCGGCCAAACCGATAATCGGTCGATCCCTAAAATTTTTTTTTTTTTTTCCATCGGAGTACCCCTTTCTGGACACCTTTCAATTCCTTTCTGGACACCTCCTCGGGCTCTAGTGCGCTTTCTTAGGCTGCGCTGAATGATATTAAGACGTCACTGCACATGCACCAGTTGAGCGATGCTTGGTGCTTGCTTCATCCTACTGTACGTGACTATACCTTCTTTTCCTTTGCTAAAGGGGTGTACTCAAGACTCGACTGTCTTTGTCGCTCATCATCTTCTCCCCTCTCTCATGACCGCAACCATTGACCCTGTGGTCCATTCCCGATCTCATGTACTTTAAATCTCCCCGCCCTCCCCCAGAGGAAATTCACCTGGCGACTGAATGAGATGCTCCTTATAGACCTCCTCTGTTTGGCAGATCTTTACACCTTAAAGGAGATATGCAGTAAATACAAACTTTTTTCCCCAAACCGGGCTGCAAAAGAAAAAAAATAACTTTAACTCCTTCCTACGTTCCCCCGTTGCAGAAATATCGGGTCATATTTCTCCGGTGCTGCAGGTCTTCTGGTTTCTTTAGGCCCTGAACATCAGCGATGTGAGCGTTTCGCCAGCTGCAGCGATGTAAGGAGCCGGCCAGACCTGATATCTCTGCAACTGGGGAATGTAGGAGGGTGAGTAAAAGTTTTTTGTTTTTTTTTGCATCCCGGGCACAGGGAAAGAAGCTTGTTTTTACTTGTTTTTATCTCCTTTAAGGACTCTTATTATTCCACTTTAACCCCTTAAGGACCAACACTATTTTGACCTTGGACCAGAGCATTTTTTTGCAAATATGACCACTGTCACTTTATGCATTAAAGGGGTTATCCAGGAAAAACCTTTTATATATATATATATCAACTGGCTCCAGAAAGTTAAACAGATTTGTAAATTAAAAAATCTAAATCCTTTCAGTACTTATGAGCTACTGAAGTTTAGTTGTTCTTTTCTAAGTGCTCTCTGATGACACGTGTCTCGGGAACCACCCAGTTTAGAAGCAAATACCCATAGCAAACCTCTTCTACTCTGTGCAGTTCCCGAGACAAGTAGAGATGTCTGCAGAGAGCACTGTTGCAAGACAGAAAACAACAACTCAACTTCAGCAGCTGATAATTATTGAAAGGATTAAGATTTTTTAATAGAAGTCATTTACAAATCTGTTTAACTTTCTGGAGTCAGTTGATATAAAAAAAAAAAAAGTTTTTCCCCGAATACCCCTTTAATAACTCTGGGATGCTTTTTACTTTTCATTCTGATCCAAAATGATTTTTTGGTGACATATTCTACTTTAACATAGTGGTAAATTTTCATTGTTACTTGCATAATTTCTTGGTGAAAAATCCAAAATTTTCATGAAAATTTAGCAATTTTCTAACTTTGAAACGCTCTGCCTGTAAGGAAAATGGACATACCAAATGAATTATATTGATTCACATATACAATATGTCTACTTTATGTTTTTTTTTGGCATGATAAAGTTGACATGTTTTTACTTTTTCGAGACATCAGAGTGCTTCAACGTATGGCAGCAATTTAACAAATTTTCACGAAAAATTCAAAATCAGGGACCAGTTAGGTTTGAAGTGGATTTGAGTTGTCTATCTGTGAGAAATACCCCATAAATGACCCCATTATAGAAACTGCACCTCTAAAAGTATTCAAAATGACATTCAGAAAGTTTGCTAACTCTTTAGGTGTTTCACGGAAATAGCAGCAAAGTGGAGTAAAAAATTCAAAATCTTCACTTTTTTACACCAACATGTTCATGTAGCCCCATTTATTTATTTTTCATTTCTACAAGGGGTAGAAGGAAAAAAAGCCCCCCAAAAATTTGTAACCCAATTTCTCTTGTGTATGGAAATACATCATATTTTGACATAAAGTGCTCTTCGGGCTCGCAACATGGCTCAAGAGCAACTGTGGATTTTGGAGGGGGAATTTTGCTGTCATGGTTATTTAAAATAAAAAATAAAAAAAAACTCCACATGGCACACTATTCGGGAAACTACACCCCTCAAGGAGCTTAACAAGGAGTACAGTGAGCCTAAACACCTCACAGGTGTTTGATGTTTTTTTTGAACAGTGGACCATAAAAATTTAAAATGTTACTTTTAACACTATAATGATGGTGATGTCAGATTTATTGTAGCTCCTAAAAATGAATCATTATGTTTAACCCCTTAAGGACGGCAGGCGGATCCATACGCCCCCGTTTTAAAGTCCTTAAGGAATGAGGGCGTATGGGTACGCCGTGGGAATTCCGGTCCCTGCTGCTAGCCTGTCGGTGACTGGACCAGGATGCCTGCTGAAATCATTCAGCAGGTATCCCAGCACATTGTCGAGGGGGGGTCCTGAGACCCTCACATGTCGGCGATCGCCGGTCAATTCAGACCCGCGATCTTCTGCAATTCCAGTTTCCGCTGCACGCCGGGCGGGGACTGGAGCTGGATGCCTGCTGACATCATTCAGCAGGCATCCTGGCAAAGTGACAAGTGGGATCCTGAGGATTCACCATATTGGCGATCCCCGGTAAATACTAACCGGCGGGCTGCGTCGGTTCCGGGTCATCTGGGTCACGTTGACCCGGATACCCGATGACCTGAATAAGGATGATGATCGGTGGTGTAATATACACCACCAGTCATCATCCATACATTACTGGGGGGGAGACAGTATTGCCACACCCCAGTACAGCAGTATAGGTAGGTGGGTGCAGGAGCACGTTGCTCCATTCTGGCCACCATTTCCTAGAGATCTGGTGTGCAAGACGGAGCTGCCATCTCCCCCTCACACTTAAAAAAGTGCCCACTTTCTGTGGCCCCTTGGCACAGAAAGCAGTCAGGGAAAGCATTAAATTAGGTAGGGACAGTTATATAAAAGGAAAAAAAAAATTTTTTTTAACCCCTACCATCTGTAGGTGTCTGCAGGTCCGCACCTTTAGCTGCGTGATCCTGGCCCTACAGGGTGTGGTATCGTTCCAGTACGTTCCAGTACGTCATGTGTCCTTAACCCCTTAAGGACTCAGGGTTTTTCTGTTTTTGCACTTTCGTTTTTTCCTCCTTACCTTTTAAAAATCATAACCCTTTCAATTTTCCACCTAAAAATCCATATTATGGCTTATTTTTTGCGTCGCCAATTCTACTTTGCAGTGACATTAGTCATTTTACCCAAAAATTCACAGCGAAACGGAAAAAAAAAATCATCTGGAAAAAATCATAACTACATGCAGGAAAATTTATACGTTTAAAAATGTAATCTTCTGACCCCTATAACTTTTTTATTTTTCCACGTACTTATTTTTCCACGTTTCCACGTATTTTTTTGCGCGTACGCCATTGACCGTGCGGTTTAATTAATGATATATTTTTATAGTTCGGACATTTAGGCACGCGGCGATACCACACATGTTTATTTTAATTTTTTTTTTACACTGTTTTATTTTTTTTATGGGAAAAGGGGGGTGATTCAAACTTTTATTATGGAAGGGGTTAAATGACCTTTATTAACACTTTTTTTTAACATTTTTTTTGCAGTGTTATAGGTCCCATAGGGGCACACTGATCTCTCATCCTGATCACAGGCGTGTATTAACACGCCTGTGATCAGTGTTATCGGCGCTTGACTGCTCCTGCCTGGATCTCAGGCACGGAGCAGTCATTCGTCGATCGGACACCGAGGAGGCAGGTAAGGGCCCTCCCGGTGTCCGGTCAGCTGTTCAGGACGCCGCGATTTCACCGCGGCGGTCCCGAACAGCCCGACTGAGCAGCCGGGTCACTTTCACTTTAGAAGCGGCGGTCAGCTTTGACCGCCGCTTCTAAATGGTTAATACCGCACATCGCCGCGATCGGCGATGTGTGGTATTAGCCGCGGGTCTCGGCCGTTGATGAGCGCCGGGACCGACGCGATATGATGCGGGATCGCGGCGCGATCCCGCTTCATATCGCGGGAGCCGGCGCAGGACGTAAATATATGTCCTGCGTCGTTAAGGGGTTAAGGACGCAGGGTTTTTCAGTTTTTGCATTTTCGTTTTTTCCTCCTTACCTTTTAAAAATCATAACCCTTTCAATTTTCCACCTAAAAATCCATATTATGGCTTATTTTTTGCGTCACCAATTCTACTTTGCAGTGACATTAGTCATTTTACCCAAAAATCCACGGCAAAACGGAAAAAAAATTATAATTGTGCGACAAAATCAAAGAAAAAACGCCATTTTGTAACTTTTGGGGGATTCCGTTTCTACGCAGTGCATATTTCGGTAAAAATGACACCTTATCATTATTCTGTAAGTCCATACAGTTAAAATGATACCCTACTTATATAGGTTTGATTTTGTCATACTTCTGGAAAAAATCATAACTACATGCAGGAAAATTTATACGTTTAAAAATGTCCTCTTCTGACCCCTATAACTTTTTTTATTTTTCCACATACAGGGCAGTATGATGGCTCATTTTTTGTACCGTGATCTGAAGTTTTTATCGGTATCATTTTTGTTTTTATCTGACTTTTTGATAACTTTTTATTCATTTTTTATTGGTATAAAAAGTGACCAAAAATAAGCTTTTTTGGACATTGGCATTTTATTACGTGTACGACATTGACCGTGCAGTTTAATTAACAATATATTTTTATAGTTCGGACATTTACGGACGCGGCGATACCACACATGTTTATTTTTATTTACACTGTTTTATTTTTTTTATGGGAAATGGAGGGTGATTCAAACTTTTATTAGGGAAGGGGTTAAATGATCTTTATTAACACTTTTTTTACTTTTTTTTTTGCACTATTATAGCTCCCATAGGGACCTATAACACTGCACACACTAATCCTTCACACAGATTACTGGCGTGTATTAACACGCCTGTGATCAGTGTTATCAACGTTATCGATAGCAGTCATTCGCCGATCGGACACCGAGGAGGCAGGTAAGGTCCCTCCCGGTGCCCTGTAAGCTGTTCGGGATGCCGCGATTTCACCGTGGTGGTCCCGAACAGCCCGACTGAGCAGTCGGGATACTTTCACTTTCGCTTCAGATGCGGCGGTCAGCTTTGATCGCTGCATCTGAAGGGTTAATACAGGGCATTACCGCGATCGGTGATGTCCTGTATTAGCCGCGGGTCCCGGCCGTTGATCGACCCGATATGACGCGGGGTCACCACGTCACTTATCGTGGGAGCCGGCGGAGGACGTATATACGTCCTTCGTCGTTAAAGGGGTACTCCGCCCCTAGACATCTTATCCCCTATCCAAAGGATAGGAGATAAGATGTCAGATCACCGGGGTTCCGCTGCTGGGGACCCCGGGGATTGCTGCTGCAGCACCCCGCTATAATTACTGGGCAGAGCGAGATCGCTCTGCATGTAATGACGGGCAATACAGGGGTTGGAGCCTCGTTACGTCACGGCTCCGCCCCTCGTGATGTCACAGCCCGCCCCCGTCAATACAAGTCTATGGGAAGGGGGCGTGGCGGTCGTCACGCCACCTGCCATAGACTTGCATTAAGGGGAAGGGCCATGATGTCATGAGGGGCGGAGCCATGACGTCACGCTGCTTCGGCCCCTGTATCGCCCGTCATTACGCACAGAGCGAACTCGCTCTGTGTAGTAATGATGGCGGGGTGCCGCAGCGGTGATCCCCGGGGTCCCCAGCAGCGGGACCGCGGCGATCTAACATCTTATCCCCTATCCTTTTGGATAGGGGATAAGATGCCAGGGGCGGAGTACCCCTTCAAGGAGTTAAAAAAATATATAACTTTTTTTTATTTTTCTGTATATAGGGCGGTATGAAAGGCTAATTTTTTACGCTTTCATCTGTACTTTTTATCAATACCACATTTGCTAATATAAAACTTTTATATCATTTTTTATAAAAAAAATTTGACAAAAAATGTGACAAAAAAGCATCATTTTTGGACTTTTTAAAAAATGTTTAGGTTTACGCCGTTCACCGTACGGGATCATTAACATTATATTTTGATAGTTTTCATTCTTATTGGGGGAGGGGATTTTTCACTTTTTTTTTTACTTTTCTTTTTTACATTTTTCAACTTTTTTTTTTTAACGCTTTTTATGTCCCCATAGGGGACTATCTATAGCAATCATTTGATTGCTAATGCTGTTCAGTGCTATGCATAGGACATAGCACTGATCAGTATTATCGGCTATCTTCTGCTCTGGTCTGCTTGATCTCAGACCAGAGCAGGAGATGCCGGGAGATGCACGGAGGCAGGTGAGGGGACCTCCGTCCGCCAATACAGATGATCGGACGGCAGCGCTGCAGGTGATCCGATCATCTATTTTATCATGCGCATTGCTGTAGATGCCGTAATCTGTACAGATCACAGATGTTGGCCATTACCGCGGGTCCCTGCCTGCCGTATATGATGCGAGCACTGCTCCGATGATTGCGCTCATACTCAGGATGTAAATGTACATCCTGGTAAGTACCGAAGTACCGCCAAACCAGGACGTACATTTACGTCCCAAGTCGTTAAGGGGTTAAAGTTTTTTTATTTATTTATTTATTTTTTTGCTTATTTTATATTTTTATATTTGTGTTCTTAGGGTGGGTTTGTTGGTTAGGGTAGGAAGTCTCGCACCACACCACACACAGCACACACACACACACACACCCACACACACCCACACACACCAATAAAGTTTCCCCCCCCCCCCATATATACACTTCACCCCCCATTAGAGTAGGGCAATGGCCTGCAGGGCGTTTTCAACGGAGGAGGCATATGCCTTATTTGCCTCCGACTCTGGAAGCGCCACAGAGGACGAGGAAGATCCCGCCGTCCTTATTTCCTTGTCCTCATCATCTTCTTTACCATGAGGACTGTGAATTTATGGAACGGTCTACCTCAGGAACTGGTCACAGCAGGAACAATTAACAGCTTTAAAACAGGATTAGATACATTCATGGAACAAAATAACATTAATGCTTATGAAGAAATATAAAATCCCATCCCTTCCCCAATATCGCGCACACCTTAATTCCGTGGTTGAACTTGATGGACATATGTCTTTTTTCGACCGTACTAACTATGTAACTATATGAGCCACCAAGGCGGTGGAGATACCGCCATGTGAGGCAACAAACCTCCTCTGCTCCTGACCCTGTGTCCCATGCTATTATGAGTCCCCCTGGCGCTCATACTAGTCAAGCCGCCCAGCCAAGTTTACTGGTGCCCCATACCGGCAAACTTGTCAGGACCACAAGCCTGTGATTCCTGAGTTTGTTGGCAACTCAGGAATCAAGATTGACATCGTCGGGTTCACTGAAATGGACTATTTAAAAAAATAATTCAGTGACGACTTTGTCAATCTGATGGTTGACCAGACGAACCTGTATGCCTAACAGTTCATCGCCTCAAACCCGGGCTAATTTTTAGCTAGACCCAATGAGTGGTGCCCAGTCAATGCATGCAGCTGAAAAGAGGACATTTTGGGGCCTCGTTATGCATATAGGTCTAGTTAAAAAACCCAGTGTTAGGCAATACTGGAGTGGGGATGTCCTCTACCAGACCCCGTTCTACAGTATGGCCATGCACGTTCCCGGTTTGAGACCATTCAGAAATTTTGCATTATGCTGATAATGCGGCATGTCTCCCCTGAGGTGATCCCGTGTATGACCGCCTGTATAAAATCAGGCCAGTCATCAATCACTTCCGGGCCAAATTTTGGGAGGTCGCTATTGATGAGTCTCTCATCAGCTTTAAGTGGAGCCTCAGCTTCCGGCAATACATCCCAACCAAGCGAGCGCGATATGGCGTGAAGATGTATAAACTTTGCAAGAGTACCTCAGGGTACACTTGCAAGTTTATGGTGTATGAGGGACAAGATTCCTGTATTGAACCCCCAGAATGTTCCCCCACTCTGGGTGTTAGCGGGAAAATCGTTTGGACCCATTGCTAGATAAAGGTTACCACCTTTACGTGAATAACTTTTATACTAGTATCCCTCTCTTCACATCCCTTGCCGCCAGATCCACGGTCTCTTGTGGGACAGTCCGGAAGAATCAAAGAGGCCTTCCGCCCCATTCCCTACATGCTCCTATCTGTGGGGTGAGTCCCGTGCCTTTTCCCATGAAAACCTGTTGCTGATCAGGTATAAGGACAAAAGGGATGTCCTCATGCTCACCACAATTCATGGCAATGGCAGCACCCCTGTCCCTGTGCGAGTTACCGCGGGACCGTTCCTCAATCCGATCGTATTCTGGACTACAATCGGTATATGAGGGGAGTTGATCTTTCTGATCAAGTCCTCAAGCCATATGATGCACAAAACACGGACATGGTACAAAAAAATTGCACTCTACATGGTACAGGTTGCCATGTACAACTCTTTTGTACTATCCCAGTATGTTGGCAACACAGAGACATTCCTGCAGTTTCAAGAGGTAGTTCTAAAGGCCCTCATTTTGGTGGCCGCCAAGGAGTGGGTCAGAGCACCTCTGGAACTGTGGGCCCCCCAATCGTCCCCGGCCAACACTTTTCAGGTGAGGTCCCCCACACTGGAAAGAAGGGATGATCCCAGAAAAAAAATGCAGTGTGTGTCACAGGAGGGGGATTCGGAAGGATGCCACCACTCAGTGTGACACTTGCCCCGATCATCTGGGCCTCTGCATTAAAAACTGCTTCAGGGAGTATCACAGTTCCATGGAGCACTCAATTTTTAATCCTTTTCCCTAATTTTAATTCCCCAGAATTATACTCCAATGTACCAGTCCAGAGTACATTGTCTTCCAAATTTTAAGACCAACCCGCCCCCCCCCCCCCCCCCCCAAAAAAAAAAATGGGTCATGGGATACAGAGTCAACAGCATTGGGGGTTTGCAGTTGCCTCAAATGTGCAGCACTCTCTCCCCACCTGAAGGGGGTGTTCATTTGAGGTAACAGGTTAGGGACGGCCACACACATCACATTCCCAGAATGATGATTCAAAGCATAGGGTTTGGGGCGGGCATCATCTTTACTCTCTGCTATACTTTGGGTAATCATTCTGGGAATTGGCATATCAGTATTAAAATTGCAATTTTCATTCCCCCCCCCCCCCCCCATAGTACTCTTCATCCATTCCTGGAAAAAAAAATTAGGGAACACCCGTCTGTTCCAAATCTCCACTTCACCCCTATAAACCTTCCCTAGGGGGTGTACTGTTTGTAATAGGCTCACATGTTTGTAATAGGCTCCCATAGACTTGCATTGAGGTGCTGTGACGTCACGAGGCTCCGGCGCTGCACCCAACGCTCTAAACGAATGCCGGGTGCAGCAGGGAAAATGCGGGGGTCCCCAGCGGCGGGCCCCCTACAATCAAACATCTTATCCCCTATCCTTTGGTACGGAGTACCCCTTTAAGTGGACATCTTGGGTGAGTTCCCACACTTTTTGCATTGAGAGGGCATGGCCATGATGTCACGAGCCTCTGCCCCCCTTCGCCAGTCATTCGGCATGGATCGAAGTTCACTCCATGCACTGGATGTCTGAGGTGCCACAGCTGAGATCGCGGGGGTCCCCAGCGGCGGGACCCCCGCAATTAGACATCTTATCCCCTATCCTTTGGATAGGGGATAAGATGTCTAGGGGTGGAGTACCTCCTTAAGGGCTGCAGGACTCTTGCTAATGGGAACTGCGTTCCTGCTGTGGAAAAAGTGCAGGAACTCAGTTCCCATGAGTTCCTGCAGGACATGGGCCCTGCATGTGGGTTTTCCATTCTTGTATTTTCCTTTGAATGTATGTAACTGTTAGGTCCGTAAGAAACCTCGTACTCAAATGCGAAGAGCTCTTGCTCATGAGTGCTGTCGTATTTCCAGGCGAAAATTCTGTCACATGTTAGTTGTTCCCAGAAAGATGAAGCCGGGTAAAGGTTCCTGGAGGCATCTAGTTTCCAAAATGGTAACATAGTAACATAGTTCATAAGGTTGAAAAAAGACCAGAGTCCATCAAGTTCAACCTATACCCCTAATAAGTCCCTACTGAGTTGAGCTGATCCAGAGGAAGGCAAAAAAAAACTCATACTAGAGGTAAAAATCTTCCCGACTCCAAATATGGCAGTCAGAATAAATCCCTGGATCAACGTTCTGTCCCTATAAATCTAGTATACGTAACCTGCGATTTTATTATTCTCCAAAAAGGGGCTGGATGCATTTTCGAACTCTTTTACAGAGTTTACCATAACCACCTCCTTAGGCAGATAATTCCACAGTCTCACTGCTCTTACAGTAAAGAACCCCCGTCTGTGCTGGTGTAGAAACCTTCTTTCCTCAAGACGTAGAGGATGCCCCCTTGTTATAGATACAGTCCTGGGTATAAATAGATCATGGGAGAGATCTCTATACTGTCCCCTGATATATTTATACATAGTTATTAGGTCTCCCCTAAGCCTTCTTCTTTCTAAACTAAACAACCCTAATTCTGATAATCTTTCTGGGTACTGTAGTCCTCCCATTCCCCATATTACCCTGGTTGCCTGTTTTTGAACCCCCTCCAGTTCCACTATATCTTTCTGGTGCACTGGTGCCCAGTACTGTACACAGTATTCCATGTGTGGTCTGACTAGTGATTTGTGCAGTGGCAGAATTATTTCCTTGTCGTTGGCATCTATGCCCCTAATGATGCACCCCATGATTTTTATTTGCCTTGGCAGCAGCTGCCCGACACTGGTCACTACAGCTAAATTTACTATTAACTAAGGGTCCCAAGTCCTTTTCCATGTCAGTCGTCCCAAGTGTTCTTCCATGTAATACATAATCCCAGCCCGGATTTTTCCTCCCCATGTGCATTACCTTACATTTTTCAGTGTTGAACCTCATCTGCCACTTCCCAGCCCAAGCTTCCAACCTATCCAGATCCATTTGTAACAGTGCACTGTCCTCTATAGTGTTTACCACTTTACAGAGTTTAGTATCATCTGCAAAGATTGCTACTTTACTATTCAACCCCTCTACAAGGTCAATTTTAAATATATTAAATAGAACAGGACTCAAGACTGACCCGTGTGGTACCCCACTAGTAACAGTCACCCAATCAGAATAAGTACCATTAATAACCACCCTCTGTTTCCTATCACTAAGCCAGTTACTTACCAACTTACACACATTCTCCCCCAGCCCCATCCTTCTCATTTTATGCACCAACCTTTTATGTGGAACCGTATCAAATGCTTTGGAAAAATCCAGATATACGACATCCAGCGATTCCCCCTGGTCCAGTCTGGAGCTCACCTCCTCATAAAATCTGATCAGGTTAGTTTGACAGGACCCGATCCCTCATAAAGCCATGCTGATATGGAGTCATACATTTATTTTTATCAAGATATTCCAAAATATCATCTCTTACAAACAATTTACATACAACGGAGGTTAAACTAACTGGTCTATAATTCACAGGGTCACCTTTTGACCCCTTTTTAAATATTGCCACCACATTTGCCATGCGCCAGTCCTGGGGAACAGTCCCTGTCACTATAGAGACCCTGAATATTAAAAATGGTTGTCTGTCTTTTACATTACTTAGTTCCTTTAGAACACGGGGGTTAATTCCATCTGGACCTGGTGATTTGTCTATTTTGATTTTTTTGCAGGCGGCACTGTACTTCTTCCTGGGTTAGACAGGTGACCTGTACTGGGGAGTTTACCTTATCTCGCTGTATTTCACCTGGCATTTCATTTTCCTTGGTGAATACAGTGGAGAAGAATTTGTTTAATATATTAGCTTTTTCCTGATCCCCGTTTATAATTTCTTATAATTTTTTAAAGGTCCAACACTTTCAATTTTGACCTTTTTGCTATAAATATATAGTTAAAGAACATTTTGGGGTTAGTTTTACTTTCTTTGGCAATGAGTCTTTCTGTCTCTATTTTTGCGGCTTTTATCAGGTTTTTTTTTAACATATTTTACATTTTCTCTATAGCTTTTTAATGCTTCTTCACTGCCGTCCTGTTTCAGTAGTTTAACCTCTTAAGGACCCTTGACGTACGCGTACGTCATGACACCCTGGTACTTAAGGACCCATGATGTACGCGTACGTCATGGAGAATTCCGGCCCCCGCCGCGTGCCGGGCGGGGATTGGACCAGGATGCCTGCTGAAATCATTCAGCAGGCATCCCGTGCAAACGCCCAGGGGGGGTCATCAGACTCCCCCATGTCGGCGATTGCGGGAAATCGCAAGTGAATTCACACTTGCGATTTGCGCGATTCTGGGTCTATGGTGACCCGGAATATAAGGGGGATCGCGGTTGTCTAAGACACCTGAAGGGATAGGAGTGAGGTGGTATGGGTGCCACCCCTCTTATCTCTGCTAATGGTCGCCAGAAGAGATGACCAGTAGCAGATCAGGGGGGGGGGGGGGGGGGTGTTTACTTTTGTTTTGTTTACTTTTTGTAGTTTTGAAACAGCTGGAGGTTTGCCCCCCCCCCCCCCCCCCATGTGAATGTGCAGGGTACATTCACACAGGCGGGTTTACGGTAAGTTTCCTGCTTCAAGTTTGGGCTGCGGCAAATTTTTCGCCGCAGCGCAAACTCCTAGCGGGAAACTCACCGTAACCCGCCAATGTACCCTAAAAACACTACACTACACTAACACATAATAAAGGGTAAAACACTACATATACACCCCCTTACACTGCCCCCCCCCCCCCCCCCCAATAAAAATGAAAAATTTATTTTATGGCAGTGTTTCCAAAACCGAGCCTCCAGCTGTTGCAAAACAACAACTCCCAGCATTTCCGGACAGCCACTGACTGTCCAGGCATGCTGGGAATTCAGCAACAGCTGGAGGCACCCTGTTTGGGAATCACTGGCGAAGAATACCCCTATGTCCACCCCTATGCAATCCCTAATTTACTCCTCAAATGCGCATGGAGCGCTCTCACTTCGGAGCCCTGTCGTATTTCAAGGAAACAGTTTAGGGCCACATATGGGGTATTTCCGTACTAGGGAGAAATTGCTCTACAAATTTTGGGGGGCTTTTTCTCCTTTTACCCCTTATGAAAAGGAAAAGTTGGGGGCTACACCAGCTTGTTAGTGTAAAAAAATAAAAATTTTACACTAACCTTTTTAACGCAATTTCTCCTGAGTATGGAAATACCCCATATGTGGGCGTAAAATGCTCTACGGGCGCACAACAAGGCTCAGGAGTGAGAGTGCACTATGTACATTTGATGCCTAAATTGGTGATTTGCACTGGGGTGGCTGATTTTACAGCGGTTCTGACATAAACGCAAAAAAAAGAAATACCCACATGTGACCCCATTTTGGAAACCACACCCCTCACTTAATGTAATAAGGGGTACAGTGAGCATTTACGCCCCACAGGTGTCTGACAGATTTTTGGAACAGTGGTCCGTGAAAATGAAAAATGTAATTTTTCACTGCACCCCTTATTAAATTCTGTGAGGGGTGTAGTTTCCAAAATAGGGTCACATGTGGGGGGGTCCACTGTTCTGGCACCACGGAGGGCTTTGTAAACACACATGACCCCCGACTTCTATTCCAAACGAATTCTGTCTCCAAAAGCTCAATGGCGCTCCTCCTCTTCTGAACATTGTAGTACGCCAGCAGAGCACTTGACGTCCACACATTGGGTATTTCCATTCTCAGAAGAAATGGGGTTACAAATTTTGGGGGTGATTTTCTCTTATTACCCCTTGTAAAAATGTAAAATTTGGGGGAAAACCAGCCTTTTAGTGAAAAAAATATTTTTTTTAATTTACACATCCGACTAGAACAAAAAGTCGTCAAACACCTGTGAGGTGTTAAGGCTCACTGGACCCCTTGTTACGTTCCTTGAGGGGTTTAGTTTCCAAAATAGCATACCATGTGTTTTTTTTTTTTTGCTGTTCTGGCACCATAGGGGCTTCCTAAATGTGACATGGCCCCCAAAAGCCATTTCAGAAAAACTCACTCTCCAAAATCCCACTGTCGCTCCTTCCCTTTTGAGCCCTCTATTGCGCCCGCCGAACACTTGACATACACATATGAGGTATTTCCTTACTAGAGAGAAATTGGGTTACACATTTTAGGAAGATTTCTCTCCTTTTACCCCTTGTAAAAATTCAAAAACTGGGTCTACAAGAACATGCCAGTGTAAAAAATGAAGATTTTGAATTTTCTCCATCAAATTGCTGCTATTCCTGTGAAACACCTAAAGGGTTAACAAACCTTTTGAATGTCATTTTGAATACTTTGAGGGGTGCAGTTTTTATTATGGGATAATTTATGGGGTATGTCTAATAAGAAGGCCCTTCAAATCCACTTCAAAGCTGAACTGGTCCCTGAAAAAATGCGATTTTGAAAATTTTGTGAAAAATTGGAAAATTGCTGCTATACTTTGAAGCCCTCTGATGTCTTCCAAAAGTAAAAATATGTCAACTTTATGATGCAAACAAAAAGTAGATATATTGTATATGTGAATCAAAATATTATTTATTTGGAATGTTCATTTTCCTTATAAGCAGAGAGCTTCAAAGTAAAAAAAAAAAAGCAAAATTTTCAATTTTTTCATCAAATTTGGGAATTTTTCACAAAGGCAAGTATCGACAAAATTTTACCACTAACATAAAGTAGAATATGTCACGAAAAAGCTATCTCGGAATCAGAATGAAAGGTAAAAACATTCCAGAGTTATTAATGCTTAACCCCTTCCCGCTATTGGACGTATGCATACGTCCAGGCGAATTACACGTTCGCGCAAATGGACGTATGCATACGTCCAAGCGATCTCCTGCTCTGCCGCGGGCAGCGCAGGAGATCGCGGGTGGGACTTAGCTGTCAATCACAGCCGGAGTCCCACCGCAGCTGCCGGGGCCGCGATCGCGCCGGTCCCGGCAGCATTAACCCCATAGATGCCGTGATCAGTCTGATCACGGCATCTATAGTGTTTGCAGGGGGAGCGCTCTCCCCCTGCCCATCAATCGCGTCGCCGCGATAAAATAAGGGGGATCGGGGGTGTCCAAGACACCCTCGATCCCCCTTGAAGAGATAGGAGTGAGGTGGCAGGGTTGCCACCCCTCCTATCCCTGCTATTGATCGGCGGAGCGGCCGACCAATAGAAGACTGGGGGCGGGGGGGTTAAAGTTCGGTTCCCCGCGCTATGCCCGCCCATCGGTGTCCGGGCACAGCGGGGGGAACCGTGCAGTAGCGGCGGCGGCGGCGATCACTTACCCGGCGGCGGCTGTGATCACGGCGGCGGTGGAGGTAAGTATGACGCCGCGTGTGCAGAGTCTGTTGCCTAGCAACATCTGCAGGGCGACAGTTTAGAGAGTGGTCTCTAAACTGTCGCCCTCCAGATGTTGCAAAACTACAACTCCCACCATGCCTTGACAGCTGTTTGCTGTGTTGGCATGCTGGGAGTTGTAGTTTTGCAAGATTTAGAGGGGTTCAGGCTAGAGATCACTGACAGTGGTCTCTAAACTGTAGCCCTCCAGATATTACAAAACTACAACTCCCAGCATGCTCAGACAGCAGTTTGCTGTCTTAGCATGCTGAGATTTGTAGTTTTGCAACATCTGGAGGGCCACAGTTTAGAGACCACTGTCAGTGATCTCCAGCCTGAACCCCTCTAAATCTTGCAAAACTACAACTCCCAGCATTCAGGAACAGCAAATGGCTGTCTCGGCATGCTGGGAGTTGTACTTGCGTGCATCCAGCTGTTGCATAACTACATCTCCCAGCATTCTCTTTGGCAATCAGTACATGCTGAGAGTTGTAGTTCTGCAACAGCTGGAGGCACACTGGTTGGGAAATACCGAGTTAGGTAATAGGTTCTATTACCCAACTCAGTATTTTCCAGTGTGCCTCCAGCTGTTGCAAAACTACAACTCCCAGCATGCACGTTCTGTCAGTGCATGCTGGGAGTTGTAGTTTTGCCCCCCCCCCCTCCCATGTGAATGTACAGGTTACATTCACACTGGCGGCGGATTACAGTGAATTCCCTGCTTCAGGTTTGAGCTGCAGCAGCCGCAGCTCAAACTCCTAGCGGGAGACTCAGTGTAATCCGCCGTCAGTGTGAATGTAACCTAAAAACACTACACTACACTAACATAAAATAAAGAGTAAAACACTACATATACACACGTACACTGCCCCCCCCCCCACCACCACCCCTTCCCCCCCAATAAAAATGAAAAACGTATCCTACTGCAGTGTTTCCAAAACGGAACCTCCAGCTGTTGCAAAACAAAAACTCCCAGCATTTCCGGACAGCCATTGACTGTCCAAGCATGCTGGGAGTTTAGCAACAGCTGGAGGCACCCTGTTTGGGAATCACTGGCTTAGAATACCCCTATGTCCACCCCTATGCAAATCCCTAATTTGGGCCTCAAATGCACATGGCGCTCTCACTTTGGAGCCCTGGCGTATTTCAAGGCAACAGTTTAGGGCCACATATGGGGTATCGCCGTACTCGGGAGAAATTGCCTAACAAATTTTGGGGGGCTTTTTCTCCTTTTACCCCTTATGAAAAGGTAAAGTTGGGGTCTACACCAGCATGTTAGTGTAAAAAAAAAAACATTTTTGTACACTAACATACTGGTGTTGCCCCATACTTTAAAATTTCACAAGCGGTAAAAGAAAAAAAGCCTCCAAAGTTTGTAACGCATTTTCTCCTGAGTATGGAGATACCCCATATGTGGGCGCAAAGTGTTCTGGGGACGCACAACAAGGCTCAGAAGGGAGAGTGCACCATGTAAATTTGAGGTCTAAATTGGTGATTTGCACAGGGGTGGCTGATTTTACAGTGGTTCTGACATAAGTGCAAAACAATAAATACCCACATGTGACCCCATTTTGGAAACTACACCCCTCACGGAATGTAACAAGGGGTATAGTGAGCATTTACACCCCACAGGTGTCTGACAGATCTTTGAAACAGGGGTCTGTGAAAATGAAAAATAAAATTTTTAATTTACACAGCCCACTGTTCCAAAGATACGTCAAATGCCAGTGGGGTGTAAATTCTCCCTGCACCCCTTATTACCTTCCGTGAGGGGTGTAGTTTTAAAAATGGGGTCACATGTGGGGGGTCCACTGTTCTGGCACCACGGGGGGCTTTGGAAATGCACATGGCCAAATTCTCTCTCCAAAAGCTCAATGATGCTCCTTCTCTTCTGAGCATTGTAGTTCGCCCCCAGTGCACTTCACGTCCACTTATTGGGTATTTCCATACTCAGAAGAGATGGGGTTACAAATTTTGGGGGGTATTTTCTGCTATTATCCCTTGTAAAAATGTAAAATTTGGGGGAAAACAAGCATTTTAGTGTAAAAAAAATATTTTTTTTTTACATATGCAAAAGTCGTGAAACACCTGTGGGGTATTAAGGTTCACTTTACCCCTTGTTACGTTCCCCAAGGGGTCTAGTTTCCAAAATGGTATGCCATGTGTTTTTTTTTTTCTGTCCTGGCACCATAGGGGCTTCCTAAATGCGGCATGCCCCCAGAGCAAAATTTGCTTCCAAAAAGCCAAATGAGACTCCTTCTCTTCTGAGACCTGTAGTGCGCCAGAAGAGCACTTTTCATCCCCATATTGGGTGTCTTCTGAATCGGGAGAAATTGGGCTTCAAATGTTGGGGGGTATTTTCTGCTATTACCTTTTTTAAAAATGTTAAATTTTTGCTAAACCAAGCATTTTTGGTAAAAAAAAAATTATTTTTTTTACATATGCAAAAGTCGTGAAACACCTGTGGGGTATTAAGGTTCACTTTATCCCTTGTTACGTTCCTCAAGGAGTCTAGTTTCCAAAATGGTATGCCATGTCGTTTTTTTTTTGCTGTCCTGGCACCATAGGGGCTTCCTAAATGCGACATGCCCCCCGAGCAAAATTTGCTCTCAAAAAGCCAAATATGACTCCTTCTCTTCTGAGCATTGTAGTTCGCCCGTAATGCACTTCAGGTCAACTTATGGGGTACCTCCATACTCAGAAGAGATGGGGTTACAAATTTTGGGGGGTATTTTCTGCTATTAACCCTTGCAAAAATGTGAAATTTGGGGGGAAACACACATTTTAGTGAAATTTTTTTTTTTTTTTTTACATATGCAAAAGTCATGAAACACCTGTGGGGTATTAAGGCTCACTTAATTCCTTTTTACGTTCCTCAAGGGGTCTAGTTTCCAAAATGGTATGCCATGTTTTTTTTATTTGCTGTTTTGGCACCATAGGGGCTTCCTAAATGCAACATGCCCCCAAAAAACCATTTCAGAAAAACGTACTCTCCAAAATCCCCTTGTCGCTCCTTCGCTTCTGAGCCCTCTACTGCGCCCGCCGAACAATTTACATAGACATATGAGGTATGTGCTTACTCGAGAGAAATTGGGCTACAAATTCAAGTATAAATTTTATCCTTTTACCCCTTGTAAAAATTCAAAAATTGGGTCTACAAGAACATGCAAGTGTAAAAAATGAAGATTTTGAATTTTCTCCTTCACTTTGCTGCTTTTACCGTGAAACACCTAAAGGGTTAAAACACTTACTGAATGTCATTTTGAATACTTTGGGGGGTGCAGTTTTTGTAATGGGGTCATTTATGGGGTATTTCTAATATGAAGACCCTTCAAATCCACTTCAAACCTGAACTGGTCCATGAAAAATAGCGAGTTTGAAAATTTTGTGAAAAATTGTAAAATTGCTGCTGAACTTTGAAGCCCTCTGGTGTCTTCCAAAAGTAAAAACATGTCAATTTTATGATTAAAATATAAAGTAGACATATTGTATATGTGAATCCAAAAAAAATAATATTTGGAATATCAATTTTCCTTACAAACAGAGAGCTTCAAAGTTAGAAAAATGCAAAATTTTCAATTTTTTCATCAAATTTTGGGATTTTTCACCAAGAAAGGATGCAAGTTACCACAAAAATTTACCACTATGTTAAAGTAGAATATGTCACGAAAAAACAATCTCGGAATCAGATTGATAAGTAAAAGCATTCCAGAGTTATTAATGTTTAAAGTGACAGTGGTCAGATGTGCAAAAAAGGGCTGCGTCCTAGAGGTGAAAATGGGCTGTGTCCTTAAGGGGTTAAAGTGACAGTGGTCAGATGTTCAAAAAATGGCCGGGTCCTACAGTGAAAATTGGCTGGGTCCTTAAGGGGTTAACGAACTAAACAGTGGCAAGTCCAGGTCACAACTGCATACAATAGCAGCAGCAGCTCCCTTATGTAATCATTTTATTACGGTACATGGTTGCACACTGTAACAAACCCCCTTCTTATGTAATCATCTTACTACTGGGGTGACACACTAAGCCAGTGTTTCCATACCAGGGTGCCTCCAGATGTTGCAAAACTACAACTCCCAGCATGCCTGGACAGGCTTCGGCTGTCGAGGCATGCTGGGAGTTGTAGTTTTGCAACACCTGGAGGCACCCTGCTTGGCAAACACTGCACTAAGCAGTAGAGATCACAACACAAAGAACAACAAGGATCTGCTCTGTGTATTCTAGATAATGTACTAAGATGTAGGGCTAGGACCTGTGAGGATGTCACAATAATGTGACCCATGTGGATGTCACGTGGGGGCCTAGATCAGCAGTACAGCTAGAGGAGAATATGGCGGAAGGATTTGGGATGATGTTGTGAAGTGGGTGGGGCTCCGCTCTGCATATATAGACCTCATTTACCTCCGTTGTAGGACTAGGCTCCTCCCCTTCTCAAGTCACCTGACTGCTAGTCTACTACACCCAGTGTGACGTTCTACCATGTTTAAGTCCCCACGTCACTAAGCACAGGGAGCCTATTAGCCGGGGAGGAAGATGGCGGCCGCTGTGCTTTTGAGCGTTGCTCTCTTGCTTTGCCTTAGTAGTCATACCAAGGCTGAACCGACAGGGAACACGGAGGAGTTTGACGTGAAGCCCGGAGGCTTAGACTACACGTATACAAGGAAACTGGTCAGACATGTGTATACTTTACTATAGGAATTTGTTTTATTGCTTCTCCTGAGTTTGTCTATGAGTAGAATGAGACCTATCTAGTCGGTAGTGCACCTTTTTATCTTGGATCTCTTCTTATTACTCTACTATCCCTCAGCAGCCCCTGTCATGTCTCACATACCACCTATATGTAGGGCTGTGGTTCCAGCTGGTGCTGCTCTAGGCGTTCTGACAGCACATATGGCAGTGTTTGTTGAAGGGTATTTCCTTATGTATACACGTCCAATAAATACCTCTGAAAGCTGTCTTTATCCATAGAGTATAATGTACAGGATCTGCTGCATATTTTGTGCAGCTGATTCTGCTACACATAAACTTTAATGGGTGGCAAAATCAGCTCCACAAAATATGGAGAAAAAAATATATGCAGCAGATCCTGTAGTGTGAATGTACCCTTACAAACGAAATAGCTTTTAGCTTCCATCAAGTTATAGGGGTCAATCTGTTTGATGTCTACACCGGAAGCTTTTATTGTGTGTATTGGAAATGGACAGTACTTACACTGAAATAGTCTGGGTAGAAAAATGTCTGGAAAAACCCTCATAAATAGTACCTGCTTGGTGGAACTCTGAAGCCCCAGGTGTGTGTGTGTGTGTGTGTGTGTGTGTGTGTGTATGTATGTATATATATATATATATATATATATATATATATATATATATATATATATATATATATATTTCTCTCAATACACACATACAGGGGGGACACATCAATCAGCCTGGAAGCCCAATTGTCTGTTTTTTTTTTTTTTCCCCCACAGCAACCAATCACAGCTCAACTTTCATATCTTAACCCCTTAAGGACCAAGGACGTACCGGTACGTCCTTGGTCCTGCTCTTCTGATATAACGCGGGGTTACACAGTAACCCCGCGTCATATCATGGCGGGCCCGGCGTCATAGTGAAGCCGGGACCCGCCTCTAATAGCGCGCAGCGCCGATCGCGGCGCCGCGCGCTATTAACCCTTTAGCCGCGCGCTCAAAGCTGAGCCGCGCGGCTAAAAGTGAAAGTGAAAGTTCCCGGCTAGCTCAGTCGGGCTGTTCGGGATAGCCGCGGCTAATCGCGGCATCCCGAACAGCTGACAGGACAGCGGGAGGGCCCCTTCCTGCCTCCTCGCTGTCCGATCGCCGAATGACTGCTGAGATCCAGGCATGAACAGTCATCCGGCAGAATCGTTGATCACTGGTTTCTTATGAGAAACCAGTGATCAACATAGAAGATCAGTGTGTGCAGTGTTATAGGTCCCTATGGGACCTATAACACTGCAAAAAAAAAGTGGAAAAAAAAAAGTGAATAAAGGTCATTTAACTCCTCCCCTATTAAAAGTTTGAATCACCCCCCTTTTCCAATAAAAAAAAAAACACAGTGTAAATAAAAATAAAAATAAACATATGTGGTATCAGCGCGTGCGGAAATGTCCGAATTATAAAAATATATCATTAATTAAACCGCTCGGTCAATGGCGTGCGCGCAAAAAAATTCCAAAGTCCAAAATAGTGCATTTTTGGTCACTTTTTATATCATTTAAAAATGAATAAAAAGTGATCAATAAGTCCTATCAATGCAAAAATGGTACCGTTAAAAACTTCAGATCACGGCGCAAAAAATGAGCCCTCATACCACCCCATACACGGAAAAATAAAAAAGTTATAGGGGTCAGAAGATGACAATTTTAAACGTATTAATTTTCCTGCATGTAGTTGTGATTTTTTCCAGAAGTCCGACAAAATCAAACCTATATAAGTAGGGTATCATTTTAATCGTATGGACCTACAGAATACATATCAGGTGTCATTTTTACCGAAAAATGTACTACGTAGAAACGGAAGCCCCCAAAAGTTACAAAACAGCGTTTTTTTTTCAATTTTGTCGCACAATGATTTTTTTTCCCGCTTCACCATAGATTTTTGGGCAAAATGACTGACGTCATTACAAAGTAGAATTGGTGTCGCAAAAAATAAGCCATCATATGGATTTTTAGGTGTAAATTTGAAAGAGTTATGATTTTTTAAAGGCAAGGAGCAAAAAACGAAAATGCAAAAACGGAAAAACCTCCGGTCCTTAAGGGGTTAATGAGCTCTGGTAAAGTGAAAGTTGAGCTGTGATTGGTTGCTATGGGGAAAAAACAAACAGACAATTAGGACAGTGCCTCCAGCTGTGGCAAAACTACAACTCCCAGCATGCCCAGAAAGCCAATGGCTGTCTGGGCATGCTGGGAGTTGTAGTTTTGCAACAGCAGGAGGCACCCTGGTTGGAAAGCTCTGAATTAGGGTTTCAGGCTGATTGATGAATATGGGCCACAGTATATGTAGATACTATGCACACACATACAGTATATGTTAGGGCAGGGCGGTGTGGCCAAATATGTGTATCGCGGTATTTTTGTAACTTATGGCGGTTCCATGGTATAGAACGGTATTCCCCCCCCCCCCCCCCACACACACACACAAAATGATCAGCCCTGCGCTGTCCCCATCGGGGTAAATACATGTCACCCGCAAGCGCTGCCCTCCTCGTCCTCCTGTTGTTGCGGCCGCTGGTGCTGACATTCTATACTGTACGCTGTGTATCTCTATGCCCGGGCTTCAAAAGGTAAACAAAATAAACTTTAACACACCTACGTTGGCCTTACGCTCTTCCAGGGGACGGGAACGTCGGACAGCCGTCAGCCTATCACCGGCCGCAGTGATGTTCCGCCTCGGCCGGTGATAGGCTGAGCCCACTGTCATGTAAGAGACCGGCTTCTTACATGACAGTGGGCTCAACCTATCACCAGCTGGGGCAGAACATGGCTTTGGCCAGTGATAGGCTGACGGCTCTCCAACGTTCCTGGTCCGGACCGACGGGGAAGGTGAGTTGAAGTTTATTTTGTTTACATTTTGCAGCCCGGACATAGGGATACACAGCGTACAGTATAGAGTGTCAGCGCCAGCGGCCGCAACAAACAGGAGGACGAGGAGGGCAGCGCCTGCGGGTGACATGTGAGTGTTTACCCCGATTGGGACAGTGCAGCACTGATAATTAATTGGGGGGCAGAACAGTGCTCGCGGGTCATATGATTAGTTCCCTAATGTGGGGACAGCGCAGCGCTGGGTTGATAATTAATTCATTCCCGAGGGGGAGGGGCCAAACTAGTATTGCTGTATGGGAAAAAATTCATATCGTGCAGGACAAAAAGTTTGGTAGTATATGTAGATACTTATACAGAGTAGATGCACACTGGGGGAGATTTATCAAAACCTGTCCAGAGGAAAAGTTGCTGAATTGCCCATAGCAACCAATCAGATAATTTCTTTCACTTTTTACAGGCCTTCAAAAAGGAAAGAAGTGATCTGATTGGTTGCTATGGGCAACTCAACAACCTTTTCCACTGGACAGGTTTTGATAAATCTCCCCCACTGCCCCTATCCATTCATACACATCACCTTACAACCCCCTCTCCCCCTTGCCTGGTTCTGCAGGTTAGCTTGTCTCTTACTATTGGAGAGTAGGGGAGGAGGCCAGTATAGGACGCAGCAGAGAAGTTGGGCTTTACTGGTCATTGACAGTACTGGTCACATACATTACAGGTTACATACAGTACAAGTTTCATCAGCCGTTTTGAGTTTATACTAGAACATGCATGCATACTTCTGTTGAATTGTAGATTTATAGATATGGCTCTGTCTACATGTTGTAGTTTTACAACCACTGGGAAGAAAAACTGATCCAACCATAACAAAGATCATTACTTGTACTGAGCTTACTGGATAAAGTCTTATTTAGTTGTTAGGCAGTGTCATTGGTTTGTATTATCAGATTATTGATCCAACACCAGTGCTGTATTGGCCAATCCTCTGTGCATCCATGGACACGTGTAATCACATAGAAAAACCCAGCAACTCCATCCCCTTATCAAATATAGAAACCTATATGCTGTATTCAGCTATTGAACACATTGCTGACATCTTTTTCTTTTGCAGGAATTACAAGGTTGTAATACAGTGCTTTCGTCTTATAAATTTATAGTATATGATCTGCAACCCTAAACCCTTGGGGGTATGTTCACATGTACTATATATGCTGCTGACTTTCTGCTGCAAATTTGATGATTCACATACCAGCAGAAAACCCACTGTAGAAAATCTGCAGCATATGTATTGTGTGAACGTACCCATAAAGGGGTACCTTGGTGGAAAACAATACTTCTCCAATTTGTAAATTACTTCTATTAAAAATCTTAATTCTTCCAGTACTTATTAGCTGCTGTATGCTGTAGAGGAAATTTTTTATTTTTTTTTAATTTTTTTTTTAACAGTCTGACAACAGTGCTCTTTGCTGCCACCTCTGTCCATATCAGGAATTGTCCGGGCAGGAGAGGTTTGCTTCTACTCTGGACAGTTCCTGATATGGGCAGAGGTGTCAGCAGAGAACACCGTGGTCAGACAGAAAAGAACAACTCAACTTCCTATCTAGTATACAGTAGCTGATAGGAACTGGAAAAATTAAGTTTTTTTTTTAATAGAAGTAATTTATAAATCTGTTTTAGCTTTCTGGAGCCAGTTGATATGGAAAAAATTTTTTCCACTGGAGTGACCCTTTTTAAAGAGCTTTCTCTGAGACTCTTTTTTCCTAAGTTCCGGCAACTTCTGAGCCCGACACTATCACGATCTTGAGACAAATTTGTTGGAAGTTCCATATAAGTCAAACTCGGTCAGGCTGGGAATTTTATATATATATTTTTCCTTCTAGTGACTACTTTGTCAATTTAATGGTTGACCAGACAAACCTGTACACTAAACAGTTCGTTGCCGCAAGCCCGGGCTCCTTTTTTAGCTAGGCCCAATGGCTGGTTCCCAGTAGATGCAGCCGAAATGAGGATCTTTTGGGGCCTTGTGCTGCATATGGGCCTAGTTAAAAAAACAAACAAAGGTAAGACAGTACTGGAGTGGGGACATCCTCTACGAGACCCCTCTACAGTATGACCATGACCTGTCCCCGGTTTCCCTGAAGTGATCCCGCGTATGACAGCCTGTATAAAATCTTCTGGACCAAAGTTTTGGAGGCCTATGTCCTGTGAAGATGTAAAAACTTTGCGGGAGTACCTCAGGGTATACTTGCAAGTTTAGAGTGTACGAGCGACGGGATTCCCGTGCTGAACCCCCAGAATGCCCTCCCCACCCTTCTCTGGGTTTTAGCAGGAAAATCATTTGGGACCTTCAGAACGCTTGGAGTCGGAGGCCGTGATCGTGATGTCATGGTCAGATGAGTGCCAGATGACACGTCCTCTCCCATTGACATGCATGGAGGGGGCGTGGTGTTAAGGCACCAATGGCATGATGCCTTGAGTCAGGACCACTGTCGCAGGAACCCGGTGTTTTGTTTAGTATGCATGGTTCTGCGGGATATCGTGGGGGGCCCCCTGCTATCAGACATCTTAGGAAGTATCACACTACCATGGAGTAGGGATCGACCGATATCGTTTTTTTAGGGCCGATACCGATAATCAGTGGAGGTTAGGGCCGATAGCCGATAACTTATACCGGAATATCGGTATAAGTTATCGGCTATTTATCCCCCCGCGACACCGCTGCAGATCATTGATTTAAAGCGGGCTCTTTAAATCAATGAACTGCAGTGGCTTTTGCGGTGCCATAGACCGCCGCCGCCACCCGCTTCTCTCCCCCTGCCTGTCCGGGGGTCCTGAGTCCTATCACCGCCCCGGCCCCATTGCCACCCCCATCCCCAGTTTTATAATTACCTGTTCCCGTGGTCCACTCTTCAACTGGCTCCGGTGGCGTCCTCCTGAGCTGTCACTGTGCGCACTGACGGTGACGTCACGTCACTCGTCATTGCGCACAGCGTAACGCAGGACTCCGCAGGAGCCAGAAATAGCGTGGACCTCGGGCCCGAGGAACAGGTAATTATAAAACCGGGGATGGGGGAGGCAATGGGGCCGGGGAGGTGCGGCGGGTCGGGTCGGGGGGTGGGGGACCGGGGTGCGGTCGCGGTGGGTGCGGGGCATTATCTGCTTATCGGCATGGTAATTGCCGATACCAATAATGCCCAAAATCATGATTATCGGCCAAACCGATCGGTTTGATCCCTACCATGGAGTACTACATTTTTATCCTCTTCCCTCATTTTAATTTCCCAGAATTCTGCTCCTATGTACCAGTCCCATAGCACATTGTCTTCAAAATTTTAACCCCCCCCCACCACCAAAAAAAAGCTGAATAAAAAAAAAAAAAAAAAAATTATAATAATTCTTTCATAATACCCCTGATAATGTTTCTTATTTTGTTCCCAAAAAGGGGTCACAGAGTCAATAGCATTGGGGGTTTGCATGTTGCCTCAAATGTGCAGCACTCTCTCTCCACCTGAGCGGGGTGCGCATTTGAGATAAGTTTAGGGATGGCCACACACATCACAATCCCAGAATGATGATTCAAAGCATAGGGTTTGGGGTGGGCATATTTCTAATTTTGGCTATGCTCTGGTTCATCATTCTGGGAACATAATTGGCACTTACACTTCATCCATTCCTGGAAAATTAAATTTAGGGAACGCGTCCCTTCCAAATGTACACTTACCGTTCCCCCCCCCCCCCCCCCCTTTATATACATTCCCCTGGTGGGGTACTGTCTGTAATAGGCTCACATGTATGTGTTCCTTTCTTTAACCTGTTCAGGACCCAAGACGTATGCATACGTCTTGGGTACCTGGTACTTAAGGACCCAGGAGGTATGCATACGTCCTGAGTCATTCCGGTCTCCGCCGCTCGCCGGGCGGAGATCGAAACTGCATGCCTGCTGAAATCGTTCAGCAGGCATGCCATGCAAATGCCGAGGGGGGGGTCCCGGGACCCCCACATGTCGACGATTGGCGCAGATCGCAAGCGAATTCACGCCAGCGAACTGCGCCGATTCCGGTCATTCGGGTCAATTGTGACCCGATGACCCGGTAATAAATGGTGATCGGAGGTGTACGATACACCGCCAATCACCTGCCGTTGCTGTCACCTCCCCAGCAACGCTGCTCTTGGCTGGCGATCGTCCAGCCAATAGCAGTGCGGCAGAGGAGGGGTTAACAGCTCCTTCTCCTCGCTCTGCGCGCTTACTGAGTTCAGTCAGCGGGCAGTGCGGGAAGATAAGGACCGGGAACCCCCCTCAGAGCATCGGAGACCCCCAGGAAGAAGAGGACCCCATTAGATCAGGGTGAGCTTTTTTCCAGGGACAGGTAGGCAATCAAAAGAAAGTGAAAAAACAGAAAAGAAAAAAAAGTAACCCCCTCCGACCCCCTAATAGGTCCCCAAGGGTCCGCTGTCACCTGATCCGTGTGACCCCCGGGCCCTATTAGGGGGGTTCAGGGTGCTGCGAGTGCCACTTATTTATTTATTTTTTTTGTCCGCAGCTTTTTTTTTTTTTTCCTGTAAGTTTACACCAAGCACCACACACTTCCCTGCCCCCCCCACCCTCCCCACCACCCCGCCACCGTAGAAAAAAGGCGATGGCCCGCCGGGCATTTTCGGCAGCGGAGGCTTACGCTTTTTTAGCCTCCGACTCCGAATCTGCCAGTGAGGACGAAGAAGATCCTACTTTTTTGTGTTCTTCCTCGTCCTCCTCATCTAGCAGTGATGAGTCCCCTGTACGGCGGCGGAGACACCGCCAGGCGAGGCCACGCACCCCCCATGAGAGTGACGCAGTGGCTGACACTGGTACAAGTGGCAATGCCGCTCGTAATAGGAGTCCGGCCCCCCAGACAAGTGCACCGGAGCCCCCTTCCGATGACCCTGTCTGGAGCCCCCCAGAGGGTTATCAGCCACGGGTTCCGCAGTTTGTTGGCGACTCTGGAATCCGGATTGACCATGCTGGCTTCACTGATCTGGACTTTTAAAAAAAAAAAAATTTCTGTGACAGCCTGGTCAATCACATGGTGGAGCAAACGAACTTGTATGCCCAGCAGTTCATTGCCCACCACCCCGATTAGTTTTTGGCCAGGTCCAATGAATGACGCGCCATTGATGCAGCGGAAATGAGGACATTTTGGGGCCTCACGCTGCATATGGGCCTGGTCAAAAAAGTGCTCATCAGTACTGGAGCGGGGGACGTCCTCTATCAGACCCCGCTTTACAGTATGGCGATGACACGGAAGCGGTTCGAGGCGATTCGGAAATGCCTGGATTATGCAGATAATGTGGCATGTCCGTCCCGAGGTGATGCCGCCCATGACCGGCTTTACAAAGTGAGGCCAGTCATCGATCACTTTGGGTCCAAATTTTTGGAGGCCTACGTACCGCTCAGGGACCTCTCGGTAGATGAGTCTCTCATCAGTTTTAAGGGGAGACTCATCTTCCGCCAGTATATTCCCTCGAAGCGGGCGTGGTATGGCGTGAAGCTCTATAAACTTTGTGAGAGTACCTCCTGGTGCACTCTCAAGTTTAGATTGTATGAGGGACGAGATTCCCGTATTGAACCCCCAGATTGTTCCCCCACTCTGGGTGTTAGCGGGAAAATCGTTTGGGACCTTTTGCACCCATTGCTGGATAAGGGTTACCACGTGTACGTGGACAACTTTTATACCAGCATCCCTCTCTTCACATCCCTTGCCGCCAGATCCACGTCCGCTTGTGGGACCGTGCGGAGGAACCAGAGAGGCCTCCCTCTAAATTTGGTCCAGACGCCTATCCCCAAGGGTGAGTCCCGTGCCCTGACCCATGATAACCTGTTGTTGGTGAAGTATTAGGATAAGAGGGATGTCCTTATGCTGACCACTATTCATGGGAACGGCAGCACCCCTGTCCCTGTGCGAGGTACCGTGGGACCGGTCCTCAAGCCCGATTGTATTCTGGACTATAATCGGTATATGGGGGGAGTTGATCTCTCAGATCAAGTCCTCAAGCCATATAACACCATGCGGAAAACACGGGCATGGTGCAAAAAAGTTGCGGTCTACATGGTACAGGTACAACGCTTTTGTACTATCCCAGTACGCTGGCAACACAGGGACATTCCTCCAGTACCAAGAAGAAGTCCTAAGTTTCCTGATCTTTGCTGACCGGGAAAGATCAGGCCGGACTTCCCAAGGGTCTGGAGTTATAGGCGCCAGGATCGTCCCAGGCCAACACTTTCCAGGTGTGATTTCTTCCCCCCCCCCCCCCCCACTGGAAAGAAGGGACGAACCCAGAAAAAATGCAGAGTGTGTTTCAGGAGGGGGATTCGAAAGGACACCACATATCAATGTGACACTTGCCCAGATAATCCGGGCCTCTGCATAGGCTGCTTCAGGGAGTATCACACTTCCATGGAGCCCTAAATTTACCCTTTTTATGTAAATTTTCCATAATTTGACCAATGTACCAAGTCCAGAGTACATTCCAAATTTTTAACCCCATAAATCTCTAAATTGCCCCAAAAACCTTAAAAAAAAAAAAAACCTGATAAAACCTCTGGGGGTGTTTTTTTTTTTCAAAAATGGGTCATATGTCACTGAGTCACTATCATCGGGGACTTTATGTTGCCTCAAATGCGCAGCGCTCTCTCTCTCTCTCCACCTGAGCGTGTGCGCATTTGAGGCAACAGGTTAGGGACGGCCACACACATCACATTCCCAGAATGAGGATTCAGAGCATAGGGTTTGGGGCGGGCATATTTTTATTTTTATTTTTTTTGGGCTATGCTCTGGGTCATCATTCTGGGAATATATCCTTTTTTATTATAAATTTTCTGGCCCACTGTACCCCATATTACGGGCCTGTATACCCCAGTTACGGCCCGTTGTCCCCCATAGTGTTACCCTATTTTAGGGCTCAGTGCTCCCCCATTAACGCTCCTTGAGGGGGGGGGGGGGGACCCACATCCTGGCTCCATATGAATCTCAAGGCCCCTGACTGCCCTCCCACTCCAGCAAGACCTGCTGTGCCCCCGCCAAGCCTAAATCATCAAAAATAAGGTATGTCCTTACTCCAAAGAAATGTATTTACAAATTGTCGGGGGTCTTTTCTGCTATTAACCCTTGTAAAAATGTAAAATTTTGGGGAAAACTCACATTTTAGTGAAAATTTTTTTTTTTTTTTTTTTTTACATATGCAAAAGTCGTGAAACCCCTGTGGGGTATTAAGGCTTACTTCCCCCTTGTTACGTTCCTCAAGGGGTCTAGTTTCCAAAATAGTATGCCATGTGTTTTTTTATTTATTTATTTTATTTTTTTGCTGTTCTGGCACCATAGGGGCTTCCTAAATGCGACATGTCTCCCCCCCCCCCCCCCTCATTTCATCAAAGTTTGCAAATGTGACTCCTTCTCTTCTGAGCATTGTACACCCCAGCAGTACACTTCAGGTCCACTTATGGGGTACTTCCATACTCAGAAGAGATGGGGTTACAAATTTTGGGGAGTATTTTTTGCTATTAACCCTTGCAAAAGTGTGAAATTTGGGGGGAAACACACATTTTAGTGAATTTTTTATTGTTTTTTTACATATGCAAAAGTCGTGGGGTGGGGTATTAAGGCTCACTTAATTCCTTGTTACGTTCCCCAAGGGGTCTAGTTTCCATAATGGTATGTCATGTGTTATGTGCTATTCCTGTGAAACACCTAAAGGGTTAAAATGCTGACTGAATGTCATTCTGAGTACTTTGAGGGGTGCAGTTTTTATAATGGGGTCATTTGTGGGGTATTTCTAATATGAAGACCCTTCAAATCCACTTCAAACCTGAACTGGTCCCTGAAAAATAGTGTTTGAAAATTTTGTGAAAAATTGGAAAATTGCTGCTGAACTTTGAAGCCCTCTGGTGTCTTCCAAAAGTAAAAACACGTCAATTTTATGATGCAAACATAAAGTAGACATATAGGAAATGTGAATTAAATTTTTTTTTTGTTGGAATATCCATTTTCCTTACAAGCAGAGAGCTTCAAAGTTAGAAAAATGCTAAATTTTAAAATTTTTCATCAAATTTTGGGATTTTTCACCAAGAAAGGATGCAAGTTACCATAAAATTTTACCACTATGTTAAAGTAGAATATGCCACGAAAAAACAATCTCGTAATCAGAATAACTAAAAGCATCCCAGAGTTATTAATGTTTGAAGCGACAGTGGTCAGATGTTCAAAAAATGGCCAGGTCCTTAAGGGGTTAAAGGGGTACTCCGGTGGAAACTTTTTTTTTTTTTAAATGAACTGGTGCCAGAAAGTTAAACTGATTTGTAAATTACTTCTATAAAAAAAATCTTAATCCTTTCAGTAGTTTTTATCAGCTGTTTGCTACAGAGCAAAATCTTAATTTTTAAATTTTTTTTTTTTGTGTTGTCCACAGTGCTCTCTGCTGACACCTGGCGCCCCTCTCAGGAACTGTCCAGAGCAGGATAAATATCCCCCTAGCAAACATGCTTCTCTGGACAGTTCCTGACACAGAGGTGTCGGCAGAGAGCACTGTGGACAAGACAAAAAAAATCCAAAAAGTTAAAGAATTTTCAGCTGCTAAAAAGTACTAAAAGGATTAAGATTTTTTAATGGAAGTAATTTAAAAATCAGTTTAACTTTCTGGCACCAGTTCATTTAAAAAAAAAAATAATAAAGTTTCCACCACAGTACCCCTTTAACCCCTTAAGGACTGAGCCCTTTTTTGCAATTCTGACCACTGTCACTTTAAGCATTAATAACTCTGGAATGCTTTTACCAATTTTGTTTTGATTCCGAGATTGTTTTTTCGTGACATATTCTACTTTAACACAGTGGTAAATTTTCGTTGCTACTTGCATCCTTTCTTGGTGAAAAATCCCCATATTTCATGAAAATTTAGCATTTTTCGAAATTTGAAACTCTCTGCTTGTAAAGAAAATGAATATTCCAAATAAATTATATATTGATTCACAAATACAATATGTCTACTTTATGTTGGCATCATAAAGTTGACATGTTTTTACTTTTGGAAGACATCAGAGGGCTTCAAAGTTCAGCAGAAATTTTCCAATTTTTCACAAAATTTTCAAAATCTGAATTTTTCAGGGACCAGTTCAGTTTCGAAGTGGATATGAGGGGTCTTCATATTAGAAATACCCCACAAATGACCCATTATAAAAACTGCACCCCTCCAAATATTCAAATTGACATTCAGAAAGTGTGTTAACCCTTTAGGTGTTTCACAGGAATAGCAGCAAGGTAAAGGAGAAAATTCAAAATCTTAATTTTTTTTACACTCTCATGTTCTTGTAGACCCAGTTTTTCAAATTTTACAAGGGGTAATAGGAGAAAAAGCCCCCCAAAATTTGTAACCCAATTTCTCTCGAGTAAAGAAATATCTCATGTGTATGTCAAGTGTTCGGCGGGCGCAGTAGAGGGCTTAGAAGGGAAGGAGCAACAATGGGATTTTGGAGAGTGAATTTTGCTGAAATGTTTATTTTTTTTTTTTTTTGGGGGGGGGGAAAGTCACATTTAGGAAGCCCCTATGGTGCCAGAGCAGCAGAAAACCCCACATGGCATACCATTTTGGAAACACCCCTCAAGGCACGTATCAAGGGGTCCAGTGAGCCGCCTTACCCCACAGGTGTTTGATGACTTTTCGTTAAAGTTGGATGTGTAAATGAATTTTTTTTTTCACTAAAATGCTGGTTTTCCCCCAACTTTTACATTTTTACAAGGGGTTATAGGAGAAAATGCCCCCCAAAATTTGTAACCCCATTTCTTCTGAATATGGAAATACCCCATGTGTTGACATCAAGTGCTCTGCTGGCGAACTACAATGCTCAGAAGAGAAGGAGCGCCATTGAGCTTATGGCAAGATAATTTGTTTGGAATGGAAGTCAGGGGCGTCACTGCGCAGCGTTTACAAAGCCCCTCGTGGTGTCAGAGCAGTGGACCCCCCCCCACACATGTGACCCTATTTTGGAAACTACACCCCTCACAGAATTTAATAAGGGGTGCAGTGAACATTTACACTCCACTAACGTTTGACAGATCTTTGGAACAGTGGGCTGTGCAAATGAAAAATTAAATCTTTCATTTTCACGGACCACTGTTCCAAAAATCTGTCAGACACCTGTTGGACGTAAATGCTCACTGTACCCCTTATTACATTACGTGAGGGGTGTAGTTTCCAAAATGGGGTCACATGTGGGGGAGGGGGTCTCAACTGTTCTGGCACTATGGGGCTTTGTAAACACACATGGCCTTCAATTTCGGACACATTCTCTCTCCAGAAGCCCAATGGCGCTCCTTCTCTTCTGATCATTGTAGTTTGACCGCGGAGAACTTTACATCCACACATGGGGTATGTTCTTACTCAGAAGAAATGGGGCTACACATTTTGGGGGGCTTTTTTTTCCTATTCTCCCTTGTGATAATGAAAAATGTAGGGTAACGCCAGCATTTTAGTGAAAAAATTATTTTGTTTTCATTTTCACATCCAACTTTAACAGAAATTTGTGAAACACCTGTGGGGTGTAAGGGCTCACTATACCCCTTGTTACAATCCGTGAGGGGTGTAGTTTCCAAAATGGGGTCACATCTGGGTATTTATTATTTTGCGTTTGTGTCAGAACCACTGTAAAATCAGCCACCCCTGTGCAAATCACCAATTTAGACCTCAAATGTACATAGTGCGCTCTCACTCCTGAGCCTTGTTGTGCGCTCGCAGAGCACTTAACGCCCACAAATGGGGTATTTCCGTTAGGGATCGACCGATATCGTTTTTTTTTAGGGCCGATATCGATAATCGGTGGAGGTTAGGGCCGATAACTTATACCGATATTCCGGTATAAGTTATCGGCTATTTATCCCCCCGCGACACCGCTGCAGATCATTGATTTAAAGCGGGCGCTTTAAATCAATGCACTGCAGTGGCTTTTGCGGTGCCATAGGCCGCCGCCGCCACCACCCGCTTCTCTCCCCCTACCTGTCAGGGTGGTCCGGGCCATCCTTCCTTCCTGTAGTGTCCGGCGGCTTACCGGGTGGAGGGAGAACCGGTCCGGGCTGTCCTTCTTCTCCGGGGGTCATCTTCTCCACTCTGGGCAGGCTCCGGCCTAATAACACAGCATAGACGCCGCTGCGCAGTGACGCCCGTGCGCAGCGACGCACCTGACGTCACGGCGTAGCGGCGTCTATGCAGCGTACTAGGCCGGAGCCTCCCCGGAGTGGAGAAGATGACTCCCGGAGAAGGACAGCCCTGACCGGTTCACCCTCCACTCGGAATGCCGCCGGACACTACAGGAAGGATGGATGGCCCGGACCACCCCCATTACGGGTAAGTAAATATATATATTTTTTTTTTTATTGACTCGGCGGGTGGGGGAGGGGCCTGACCGGTATAGCGGTATGGGCAAAAATCCATACTGGTATACCGCCCAGCATTACGGTGGGGGGTGCGGTGGGTCGGGGGGGGGGGGGCGGCAGGGGCGGTCGCGGTGTGGTGGGGGCGGTGCGGGGCATTATCGGCAAGGTAATTACCGATAATGCCCAAAATCGTGATTATCGGTCATACTTGTGAAAATTAAAAGTATGGGGCAACACCAGCATGTTAGTGTAAAAAAAAAAAAAAAAAAAATTTTTTTTTTTTTTTTTTTACACTAACATGCTGGTGTAGACCCCAACTTTTCCTTTTCATAAGAGGTAGAAGGAGAAAAAGCCCCCCCCTTCCCCCACATGTGACCTCATTTTGAAAACTACATCCCTTTACAGAATTTAATAAGGGGTGCAGTGAGCATTTACACCCCACTGGCGTTTGACAGATCTTTGGAACAGTTGGGTTTGCAAATGAAAAATTACATTTTTCATTTGCACAGCCCACTGTTCCATGGGGTCACATGGGGGCAGGAGGGGGGTCTATTGTTCTGGCACAATGGGGTGGCTTTGTAAACACGTGGCTTTTAATTCCGGACAACTTTTCTCTTCAAATTCCCATTGGCGCTCCTTCTCTTCTGAACATTGTAGTGTACCTGCAGAGCACATTACATCCACATTTTGGGGGGCTTTTTTTTCCTATTTTTCCCTTGTGAAAATGAAAAATGTAAGGTAACACCAGCATTTTTTATTTTATTTTATTTTTTCATTTTCCCATCCAACTTTAACAAAAATTCGTCAAACACCTGTGGGGTGTTAAAGCGCACTATACCCCTTGTTACGTTTCGTGAGGGGTGTAGTTTCCACACGTGTGTGTTTATTTTTTTGCATTTGTCAGAACCGCTGTAAAATCAGCCACCTCTGTGCAAATCACCAATTTAGGCCTCAAATGTACATAGTGCGCTCTCACTCCAGAGCCCTGTTGTGCGCCTGCAGAGCATTTTACGCCGACATATGGGGTATTTCCGTACTCAGGAGAAATTGCGTTACAAACTTTGGGGGTCTTTTCTTACTTTTTATTTTCACAAGAGGTAAAAAAAAAAATGGGGCAACACCAGCATGTTAGTGTAAATTTTTTTTTTTTTTACACTAACAGGCTGGCGTAGACCCCAACTTTTCCTTTTCATAAGGGGTAAATGGAGAAAAAGCCCCCCCCAAAATGTGTAGTGCAATTGCTCCAGAGTATGAAAATACCCCATATGTGGCCCTAAACTGTTTCCTTGAAATACGACAGGGCTCCTAAGTGAGAGAGCACCATGCATATTTGAGGACTAAATTAGGGATTACATAGGGGTATTCTACACCAGTGATTCCCAAACAGGGTGCCTCCAGCTGTTGCCAAAATCTCAGCATGCCTGGACAGTCAGTGGCTGTCCAGAAATGCTGGGTGTTGTTGTTTTGCAACAGCTGGAGGTTCCGTTTTGGAAACACTGCCGTACTATATGTTTTATTTTTATTTTTTTTTGCCGGGGGGGGGGGAAGACAGTGTTAGGGGGTGTATATGTAGTGTTTTACCCTTTATTTTGTGGTCGTCTAGTGTTCTTAGGTTACATTCACACAAGCAGGGGTTTACGGTGAGTTTCCCGCTAGGAGTTTGCGCTGCAGTGGAAAATTTGACGCAGCTCATACTTAAAGCAGGAAACTTACTGTAAACCTGCCCGTGTGAATGTACCCTGTACATTCACATAGGGGGGCAAACCTCCAGCTGTTTCAAAACTACAACTTCCAGCATGTACTGACACTCCGTGCATGCTGGGAGTTGTACTTAGGCAACAGCTGGAGACACACTGGCTGGAAAACCTTCAATTAGGTTCTGTTACCTTACTCAGTATTTTCCAACCATTGTGCCTCCAGCTGTTGCAAAACTGTAGTTATGCATCAGCTGGAGGAACGCAACAATAACTCCCAGCATGCCGAGACAGCTGTTTGCTGTCTGGGCATTCTGGGAGTTGTAGTTTTGCAACATCTGTAGGGCTACAGTTTAGAGACCACTGTACAGTGGTCTCTAAACTGTAGCCCTCCAGATGTTGCTAGTCAACTACTCAATGGCATCCGTAGGATTGGCGCACGTCATCGCCGGATCGCTGTCCTCTGCTGCCCGCCGCTGGTAAGTGGACCTCCAGCGCCGGTCACAGTTGGTTCCCCCGTTCTGCCCAGACTACTGTGGGTGGGCAGAACGGGGGAACCAAACTTTAAACCCCCCCCCCCCCCTTCTGACCGATGGATAGGAGGGGTGGCACCCCTGCCACCTCACTCCTATCCCTTCAGGGGGATCGTGGGTGTCTTGGACCGGAGATCTGTATGACTCGGAATTGCCGCACTAAATTCACTGGCGATCTGCGGCGATCGCCGAAATGGGGGGGGGGGGTCTAAGGACCCCTGGGCCTTGGCAGGGGATGCCTGCTGATAGATATCAGCAGCCATCCTGGTCGCGCATAGACCAAAATTCCCACAGGGGTAAAGGTACGCCCTTAGTCCTTAAGTACCAGGCGTACCTGTACACCGGTTGTCCTGAAGTGGTTAATTTCCCTCAGAATCTATGTAACTGTCAGTTAAGTCTGTAAGAAACATCGGCCTCAAATGCGACAAGTTCTTACATGAGCCTCGTCGTATTTCCAGGCGACCATTCGGAGTCACATGTTAGTTGTTCCCAGACAGATGAAGCAGAGCATAGGTTGAAAATTGCAATTTTCCCAAACTACCCTTCATCCATTCCTGGAAAATAAATTAAGGAAACACCTGTGCGTTCAAAATGTCCTCTATACCCCTATACCCATTCCTCGGATGGTGTACTTTCTGTAATAGTGTCACTTGTGGGTGTTTCATTTTTGTATTTTCCTCGAAATGTATGTAACCGTCAGCTACTGATATGCCATAGGCCACAAATGCAAACAGACCTCTATGAATTCTGAGCCTTGTTGTGCGCCCGCCCAGCATGTTACCCCATTTGTGGATGTATTTCCATACTCTGGAGAAATTGGGTTGCAAATTTTGTAGGGCTTTTTCTCCCATTACCCCTTGTGAAAATGATAAAATTGAGTAACAGCATTTTAGTGAAAAAAAATCCTATTTTTCGTTTTTATGACCAACTGTTCAAACAACCTGTGAGGTATAAATATTCACTACCCATTGTTATGTTCCTTGAGGGGCATAGTTTCAAAATTGTGGTCACTTGACAGGTTTTTCTTTATTTAAATTTTATGCCAGAACCTCTGCCATTGCAGTGCAAATCACCACTTTAGGCCTCAAGTCTCATCGGTACTGTCTCACTCCTAAGCCCTGTTTTGCACCTCCAGGGTGCTTAATGTCCACTTGTGGGGTATTTCCTTAGGCTAAGTCTCTACTTGTTTTTTTGTGCTGCGTTTTTTGGGATAAAAAAAAAAAAGCCTGAACGCCAGTGCAATGTCCTGCGTTTTTTTTTCTTGCTTTTTTTTTCACTTGTGTGGAAATTGCACCTTGGAATTATTATTTTTTTTTATTTTTTTGGTACCCCACAAAAAAAAAAAAGATTCAGCAATGATGGAAAAATTTTTATGAAATGCATATATTTTATAACCACATTTTTATTATTTTTTGATGGTGTGTGTGTGTGTGTTTCACTTTTTTTCTCTATTTTTAATTTTTTTTTTTTTTTAGGTAGTACCACTACTCCCAGCATGAAACACACTGTTCCATGATGGTCGTGGTAGTAGTAGTACCTGTACTATAGACATATCGCTCAGGGTGTCAGTCCTGATACCCGATGCGATCGTCCATAATATAGCAGAGATGCTCTATACAGCGCTCACATCTCTGCACTATACTCCAGCCAGTGATGTGAATAGAACATCTTTCATATTTTCCGCCCAGAGCTGTGATTGGCCGGATGGTTGCAGCCAATCACAGCTCTGAGGGAAGTATGAATGAGTGAGTGGCCGAGTATAGTGCAGAGATGCGAGCGCTGTATACAGCCGCTCCATCTCTGCTATAGACAGGACGATTGCAGCAGATGTCAGTAGTGATATCCTCTGTGATCTTTCCTTAACTGCAGGTACTACTACTCCCAACATGGAGTACACTGCTCCATTCATATGGCACATCAAACTTATTGGGAATTTCACAAGAAAAACAATGATGTGCTTGGTTTTAACGTAACTTTATTCTTTCATGAGTTATTTACAACTTATAAAATGTGTTCAATGTGCTGCCCATTGTGTTTGATTGTCAATACAACTCTCTTCTCCCACTCTTCACACACTGATAGCAACACCGCAGGAGAAATGCTAGCACAGGCTTCCAGTATCCGTAGTTTCAGGTGCTGCACATCTCGTATCTTCGAAGCATAGACAATTGCCTTCAGATGACCCCAAAGATAAAAGTCTAAGGGGGTCAGATCGGGAGACCTTAGGGGCCATTCAACTGGCCCACGACGACCAATCCACTTTCCAGGAAGCTGTTCATCTAGGAATGCTCGGACCCGACAACCATAATGTGGTGGTGCACCATCTTGCTGGAAAAACTCAGGGAACATGCCAGCTTCAGTGCATAAAGAGGGAAATGCATCGTCATGTAGCAATTTCGCATATCCAGTGACCTTGAGGTTTCCATTGATGAAGAATGGCCCCACTATCTTTGTACCCCATATACCACACCATACCATCAATTTTTGTGTTCCAACAGTTTTGGAGGGATCTATCCAATATGGATTAGTGTCAGACCAATAGCGGTGGTTTTGTTTGTTAATTTCACCATTCACATAAAAGTTTGCCTCATCACTGAACAATATCTTCTGTGTAAACTGAGGGTCTTGTTCCAATTTTTGTTTTGCCCATTCTGCAGCACCTGAAACTACGTATACTGGAAGCCTGTGCTTGCATTTCTCCTGCGGTGTTGCTATCAGTGTGTGAAGAGTGGGAGAAGAGGGTTGCATTGACAATCCAACACAATGGGCAGTACATTGAACACATTTTATAAGTGGTCAAAAACTTGTAAATAACTCATGAAAGAATACAGTTACGTTAAAACCAAGCACATCATTGTTTTTCTTGTGAAATTCCCACTAAGTTTGACGTGTCACATGACCCTCATCCTATTGAAAACAAAAGTTGGATTCAAAATGGCTGACTTCAAAATGGCCGTCATGGTCACCACCCATGTTGAAGTTTCCCCCCCCCCCTCACATATACTAATGTGCCACAAACAGGAAGTTAATATCACCAACCATTGCCATTTTATTAAGGTGTATCCATAAAAATGGCCCACCCTGTATAATGTATTTGACATGTCAATTTTCCTTTTAAGTAGAGAGTTTCAAAGTTAGAAAAATGCAATATTTTCATGAAATTTTGAAATTTTTCACCAAGAAATGATGATGGAAGGTATCAACGAAAATTTACCACGATCTTAAAATAGAATATTCAGATATGAAAAAAAGGGGAAAGAGACAGAGCGCATATCTGTGCCGTTAATCCTTTACTTAAGTATAAAAAGTCAGAGGTAATGGTACGCTCACCTTCCGGTGTTATGCTAAGAGCACAACACCTGTGATCGCCTTGGGACTCAACAGCATGAAGTCTGAGGTAAAGGTGCAGCCCGTCTTGGAGATCCCGTAGACGGTCTTCATGTAAGAGTTATTGAATGCTTGGAGCAAAATGATCCTTCGCGGTGCTCCTTTGTTGAAAATGGTCATAAACCGATGCGGACAAAGGTTAAAATAAAAATGAAGGACTTTATTCTTAATAGCGCTACGGACTACGTGTTTCTGGGGGCTTGCTCCCCCCTTCCTCAGGTCCGAAAGGGGGGGGGGGGAGCAAGCCCCCAGAAACACGTAGTCCGTAGCGCTATTAAGAATAAAGTCCTTCATTTTTATTTTAACCTTTGTCCGCATCGGTTTATGACCATTTTCAACAAAGGAGCACCGCAAAGGATCATTTTCCTCCAAGCATTCAATAACTCTTAAAGTAGAAAATGTCACGAAAAAACAATCTCAGAATTGGAATGAAAAGTAAAAGCATCCCAGAGTGATTAATGCATAGTGACTTGGTCACTTTAGGGCTGAGTCCTGAAGGTGTTAACAGAACTTAGTATCCTCTTCAGAGATTGATACTTTACTATACAAAACCTCTACAAGGTCATTAATAAATATATTAAATAGAATAGGACCCAAAACTGACTCTTTTGCTGATGCTGAGCAGTAGATATATCTACTGAACAGCATGAATTTACTGTAACTCTGCTGTGTGTATACATTGCTGGTTCACTTAACCCCTTGTTGGGCTGTGACCAGCAAGCAACAAGTTAACTCTCAATGCTGAACAGTGTTGGTTAACCCTTTGTGTGGTTTCCAGTATATACAGCTGGCTACAGATGGCTTTATATACTGTATTCAGAAGCCGTCCACTTACCTCACTTTGCTGCTTCGGTTGGGTCCATGTAGCACTGCCCCTAGTGATGACATCATTGGGGTGGAGCTACAGCCAAAAGCCAGGGGTGGTAAGTGTAAGGCTCTGTTCACATTGCACATTTTGTAAAACGTGAACAGACCCTTCTGGCAGTGTCTTCCCAGACAAGTAGACTGGAGTAGACTGCAAATCTACAACAGGCATGCTGGGAGTTGTAGATTTGCAACAATTGGAGGCTCACTGTTTTGGAAGAAACTGCATTATGCCAAAAATGTACTAACCTTTTTTTTTGTTATAATTGAAAATAAGGAAAACCCTATGCAGGTTTTTTAATTTATTAAAATCAACAAAAAGTTCCCCCCTATTTTCATTCTTGGCCAGATACACACCAAGCAGCAACAGTCTTACATTACCAGGGTGGGCTAGGACCTTAGTTATTGGCCCTCCCCAGCCTAAATAACACCAGCCTGTTACCGCTTAGGCCCAGGAGAGCCATTTTTTGACACTCTGGGCCTGTTGGTAATGACTCTTCCCTGTACCTCTCTGGCGGTGGGTACCAGGGTAGTAATTGGGGATTAGAGCTGCGGCTTAGTAATGGATTCTGTATATAAGATGGCTTCCACTACTAAGCCCCAAAAAATAAAATAAATAAAAAAAATTCCAGTATGTCTTATTTTTTTTCTTTAAACCCCCCCCCCCACAATCCCTTGTTAGCCATTTTATTGAAAGGAATAAAAACACTAGTCATCGATGTAGTCCACAGGATATATGCATCTGAATCGAGAAGAAGAGAAAAACACCAAAAATTGGGTAGGACATTTTTGGCATAATGCAGTTTCTTCCCAAACAGGGATCCTCCAATTGTTGCAAAACTACAACTCCCAGCAGCTGGAAATTGTAGTCTTGCAACGGCTGGAGTCTCCCTGTCTGAGACGACACTGCCAAGAAGGGTCGGTTCACGTTGTACGTTTTGTATAATGTGAACAGAGCCATAAACTTAGCACCCTCCCTTCAAGGCTGTAGCTCCGCCTCTTGTCATAACTTGGGGCAGAGCTACACAGACCTGGCCGGAGCAGCAGGATGAGGTAAGTGGGAATCTGCTTTTGTATACAGTATATACAGCTATAGATAGCTGGATATATTATATAGCCCCCAAAGGGGCTATAGGAGCAGGGAGTCCCATCTTTATAGTGACAGGATTTCTGGCTCCTGTATAGTATACATATGTGCACTATGCACCCCTGTATACTAAATAGTTGGCGGAGGTGAGTAGTGATGCTATACATCACTCCTTACCTCCTTATAGTCCGTGGGCCAGGCGCTCTACATCCGAACTGCCAAAGGGTACAAAATTGCCTGTTTCATTCCACCAGAAAAAGCACCTGCAAAACTGCCAAAATGCAGGAAAATGCTGTGGTAGTGTTTTTTTTATTTTTTTATTTTTTTGCTGGTGGGAAAAAAAGTGAAAACTTAGCCTAACTTCATCTCAGGAATGGCTTCATGCATTTGGAAAAGGCACACAATGTTTTAAGCGGGATAACCCGCACATTACACCTGTATATACTCTCCAGCATAAACATTAAATGAAGGGGGGGCTGGTCTGAACCCAGCCTTATACATCATATGTAAGGGTGCATTCATACCACGTTTTTGCAATACAGTTCCCGTCTCAGGTTTTTGATGAAAAAAGGATTCCTCAAAACCTGACTAAACTGGATCAAAACGTGTATACAAATTTTAACCCATATACAGTTTAAAACCGTATACGGTTTGAAAAATTGATGTCCGGTTGCATCCGTTTAAGAAAAAAAGTGTACGTTTTTAACTTTTCACCCCATTTTGAATAAAGTTTCACTTGTTTGATTGAAATTCCAAGAAATAAGTGTGTGCAAAGTCAAAAACCGGATGGAACCGTATGCCCTGCCAAGGACACTGCCAAGAAGAACTGTACGGTTCCCATTTACTCCCATGTTAAAAAAAATAAAAACCCATATATGGTGTAATAGTTTTTTTTCACCCGGACCAAAAACGTGGTAGACTCCAGTTTTGGGTACGGACAAAACCGTATAAGACTCAAAACGGACTAAACCGGATCATGTGTTTGACATACGGTTTACAATGTTAAGTCAATGCTTACAGTTTTCTATACAGTTCCATAAGTTTTTAACTTGGAACTGTATATAGCAAAAACGTGGTGAGCATGCACCCTTACAGGTCATGCACATATTCTCTGGGCACATGCTGCATATCCATATACTGCGGAGCAGATTCTCCTTGTGAGCCTCTGGTTCCTTCGCTGTAGCGGTTTTTCATTGACAATAGGGCTTTGTACTCTTAGTGACCACTGAAAGATGGAGCTCAGGAAGTTCTTCTAGCAAATTTCCTGGAATAGAGGAACACTGCAGACCTAAATGCTTGCTCTCCTTAATAACCTAGCAACCAATAAATACATTGGGCTTCGCTGAGATTATCCTGAAGGTCCATGTATTTCTAGAAAGTTTTTTTTTTTTTACTTTTTAACCAGTAGTATGTTTAGAAAATGGCTTTTGTTTAATAGTTTTAAATTTCTGTTTTCTGCAGCTCTTGGCCACAAATACAGCTGACACATAATGTTTTTGCTGTTCTAGCATAACAATGTTGGTCCAGTGGCCGGATAACTTGTTAAATCTCAAGGCAACTTCCTAGTCAAAAACAAAACTGAACCGGATACGGAGTTGCTAGAAGTCCATAAACTTGCGTGGAACTTCTGGCTAATGCTTATCCTGTCATTCACAATGTCCATGAACTATAGTACTTGCAAGTATTGGCACTTCAGAAAATAATAAATGCAAAAGCACTCACGGTTAAACGTTCACATTTATTTGTTCATTCTCTAGTTGTCTCCACCACAGCACCCTGAGATTGCCTCCGCCTGATTGGACAGGAAAAACTCTGAGGTTAAAAGACCCTTCCCTTCCTCTCTCCTCCAGTGTTTTTTTTCCTATCCTTATCTGGGCAGGTAACCTGAGAGGTGCGGGAGTTCCTGTGCATGACAAATTTTGTTTTATTTTTTATGTTTAACCTCCTCTTGCAGCGTCCAGACGAGCTAATGCAGCCCCTCAAACAGAAATTCATGCCACCAGACCCCTCAGCCTATTGCATCGAAGTCTACGGCTCCAGCAATAGGGAGCAGATCGGGGCAGGCACTTCTTCTGCTCCTGTGCTGTTGCAGTGTTGCAAGCAGGCCTCCATGAAGTTCCATAGTTGCCTTGAAGCAGTAGGGGGCCGTCCAACGTCTGACCTAATTTCCGGTGACACGGGTGTTCCTTCCAGGACAGAAGCTGGCCGGAGTTTGACGTCTGACATCACTTCCAGCGGGGCGTGATCACGTGCTGCGGCCTACTCTGTGATAGGGGCGGGCAATTTAAATGTGGTATATTCCAGAACGCTTAGAGGACTTACTATAAAAGGATCCTCTAGTATAGCATTCATTGCTTCATTCAGCTTGCTGTAAGGAGCTTCTACAGTCCAGGATGTCTACTCCAGCGAAAGGCCCTGAGGGTGAGATGCTGCAGAATCCAGGATCCGTGAGTACTGAGGGCTATGTGTTTCTACCAGGATTTTCTTCAGATTTATTTATTTTTTTTCCTTATCCTTTCCTTCCTTTTTGTATTTTCAGGGAGAAAAGGATGTTCCTGTTAAACCTAAACTTTCTAAGAACAGATGTTTGATGTGTAATAAGGATTGGGCTTTTTCCTCTAAAAATGCATTGCATATTTAGTTAAAGGAAACCCCTGACCTTATGAAAGGGATAAAAAAAAATCTTATTCAAACAGAAATCCATGCCACCAGACCCCTCAGTCTATTGCATCTACCCCTACGGCTCCAGCAAAGGCTACTAAAAAATCTTTTGGTAATCTTTTCTGACTCTGAAGAAAGTGTCACTCCCCAGGATTTTGAGGAGGGTGAATTGAGTGCCCTGAGGAAGAAGAGGATCCGGGTTTTAGGAAGTTTAGGAATTGCCTAATTAAAGCCATTAGATCCACCCTGGGTATGGAGGAGGTTCAGGAGTCAGAACTATTCAAGAGGAGTTATTTGGAGGATTTAAAGAAAGAAAAATGTCTTTTCCGGTTCATGACAATATTGATTAAATAATTAAGGACGAGTGGGCCAAGTCTGACAAGGGGACTTTTATTCCTAAAGGTTAAAGAGGGGTTTCCCTTTTAGTGATCAGATTTCCTCAAATTGGGAATACCATTCATGAAGTGGATGTTCCTATAGCTAAGGTAGCAAAATGTACTTAACTTTTGAGGACACCACCCAGTTAAAAGAACCCATGGACAGCAAGGCGGAAAGCCTTATTAAAAAAAAATTGGGACGCTGCTTCTACCTTGCTCCGTCCTAGTGTCGCTTCCACATACGTAGCTAGAACCTTTAGTGTCTGGCTTTGTCAGCTGCATTTACATCTTCAAGCTGATACTCCCTGTAAACAGATCTTAGAATCTCTCCTTCTCACGATGGCCCCTGATTTTCTGTCAGATGCTTCGGCTGAAACCGTTTAATTATCTGTACGTACTGCAGTATTATCTAATACTTCCAGATATGTTTTGTGGTTAAAATCTTTGTCTGGAGATTTAGCCAAAAAAAAAAGGAAAAAAAAGTGTTATGCTCCCTACCTTTTCATGGTCGGTTTGTCTTTGGGCCTGACTTAGACACCATCCTTGCCAAAGCAGCTGATTAATGTTTTCCTAGGGAGAAGGTGGAAGCTAAGACTCCTTTTTGTCTTTTCTGTCAGACTACAGAGGAGGAAGAGGTAAATCGGGATGCTGGTACTATAATATAGGGGCGGAGGTAGAGGGTACATGCTTAAAGGGGTTTCCAGTGGAAAACACTTTTTTTTTTAAATCTTTTTTTTATTTTAAATGAACTGGTGACACAAAGTTAAACATATTTTTAAATTACTGTACTTCTATTAAATAATCTTAATCCTTTTAGCACTTTTTAGAAGCTGTATGCTACAGAGGAAATTCTTTTACTTCTTGAATTTCTTTTTTGTCTTGTCCACAGTGCTCTCTGACACCTTTGTCCGTGTCTGGAACTGTCCAGAGTAGCATAGGTTTGCTATGGGGATTTTCTCCTGCTCTGGACAGTTCCTGATATGGGCATCAGGTGTCAGCGGAGAGCACTGTGGACAATACAAAAAAGAAATTGAAAAAATAAACCTTTTCCTCTGTAGCAAACAGCTGCTAAAAAGTGCTGAAAGGATTTAAGTTTTTTTTTATAGAAGTAATTTACAAATCTGTTTTAACTTTCTGGCTCCAGTTCATTTAAAAAAAAAAAAGTTTCCCACTGGAGTACCCCTTTAATATTTGGTTGCACACTCTTAGGCAGAATTGTTATTTTTTTCAAAGGGTGTGCAACCAAATATTAAGGGTGGCAATAATTTTGTCCAGCCCATTTTTGAAGTTTGGTTTGACATTATGTCTAATTTGCTTTTTTTCCTCCCTTTTTGGGGTTTAGTTCCAATACAAAAAAAGGGAATAAACATGTGTATAGCTAAACACGTGATACTTCAATCCTTTTCTGTGAGAAATACTTCATTTTCTTGAAAAATGTCAGGGGTGCCAACATTTACGGCCATGACTGTGTACATAGTTTGTAAACTGTGATAGGGGAGAAGCCAGCTTATTTTGAACAGTATCATAATTAATAAAACTAATACTAAAAACCAAACATAAATATTCATTATTACCTTGAGATGTTCTGACTCCACAAATACCATGGAAGACCAGGATCTAGTATGCATGAGTAAGGGGGCATACCCCAAAATGACACATCAGACCCTGATGGATTCCTAGTAGGATGTAAGACCTCTGATAACGTGATGTGTATTGACACTACATCACATATAACATCTATGTAATTTGAAAACTACAGAACAAGAACGAACAAATAAGGACGCAGAATGTGAACATCTAACCGTGAGTGCTTTTGCATTTGTTTTCTGAAGTGCCAATACTTGCAAGTACTGTAGCCCATGGACCTTGAGAATGAGTTACTATAGGAGTACGTGACACTCCCAACCAGGGCTGGATATTTATTGCACACGCATATTGCTGTGAAAGGAGTCTAATCCTTATCCTGATCACTTTAACAGTGGGCAAGTCTCTGACTATAGAGTAACCAGGGGATTTAAACAGGTATCCTGCAAGACCAACCTCTGAGTTAGCATTAAACTCTCCAAATATTTCCTTCATTTATATTGTGTGTACTTGTGTTCATCCTAGGGCGGTTTCTCCTGCAGTTTCTCTTATGCGGCTCAGGGAGGTACAAATGAGGTAAGATGATAGAATAAACCTTTCTTTATTTACTTGAAAAATCCTGAAAAGATGTAGATGAAGGAATACCGTAGTGAGCTTAGAAATTGAAACACAGGCAGCACTTGTTCCATGACATTGTTGTAACTACTTTTCTGTTTAGAAGCTCTTTATCTCATCAGTATGACAGAATCTGCATGCCTTTAAACATAGCCTCCAATAAAGGTGTGATCACAGCCTTACTGACCTAAATGACAGTTCTATATATTCCAATTGTGCCATAAAAATCTGTACTTAAAGGAAAAGTATCATGGAAACAACATATCCCCCCCTATCCAAAGGATAGGGGACAAGTTTTAGATCGCCAGGCCCCATCCATATAACTCTATGGGGGAGCCATTCTGCGATCTAAAACCTATCCCCTTATCCTTTGGATAGGGGATAATTTTTTTTTTCATTGATATTTGTCCTTTAACCTAAAAAATCTCCTATGAGAAACAGCTCGTACATTAAGCGCTACTCAATGCTTGTACATCTAGCAGTAGTGTGGTCTCCTGCCATAGTGCATAGCGCATTGCTATGCTTCTGTTCTTTTTGTTAATGCGACACTCTAGGTATATGAGCACCCTGAGACCTTGTAACACCTTGAGTCACATGACACTTAGGGGTGTACTCACTTTTTTGCCAAGGTGTGTTGAGTTATTTTGAGGGGACAACAACACTGTTAGTCTGTGCACTAACTACTACATTGTGAGTTACGTTTTAGTACATTTAAAAATGTCCTCTTCTGGCCCCCTTAACTTCTATTTTTCCGCATACAGGGCAGTATGTTGCCCATGACTTTTTGATCGCTTTTTATGCATTTTTTATTGTATAATAAGTGACCAGAAATAAGCCATTGGCCGTGTGGTTTAACCCCTTAAGGACCGGGGGTTTTTCCGTTTTTGCATTTTCCTTTTTTTGCTCCTTGCCTTAAAAAAATCATAACTCTTTCAAATTTGCACCTAAAAATCCATATGATGGCTTATTTTTTGCGCCACCAATTCTACTTTGTAATGACATCAGTCATTTTGCCCAAAAATCTACGGTGAAGCGGGAAAAAAAATCATTGTGCGACAAAATTGAAGAAAAACGCTGTTTTGTAACTTTTGGGGGCTTCCGTTTCTACGTAGTACATTTTTCGGTAAAAATGACACCTGATATTTATTCTGTAGGTCCATACGATTAAAATGATACCCTACTTATATAGGTTTGATTTTGTCTGACTTCTGGAAAAAATCATAACTATATGCAGGAAAATTAATACGTTTAAAATTGTCATCTTCTGACCCCTATAACTTTTTTATTTTTCCGTGTATGGGGCGGTATGAGGGCTCATTTTTTGCGCCGTGATCTGAAGTTTTTAACGGTACCATTTTTGCATTGATATGACTTATTGATCGCTTTTTATTCATTTTGAAATGATATAAAAAGTGACCAAAAATGCACTATTTTGGACTTTGGAATTTTTTTGCGCGCACGCCATTGACCGAGCGGTTTAATTAATGATATATTTTTATAATTCGGACATTTCCGCACGCGGTGATACCATATATGTTTGTTTTTATTTACACTGTGTTTTTTTTATTATTGGAAAAGGGGGGTGATTCAAACTTTTAATAGGGGAGGAGTTAAATGATCTTTATTCACTTTTTTTTTTTTCACTTTTTTTTTTTGCAGTGTTATAGGTCCCATAGGGACCTATAACACTGCACACACTGATCTTCTATGTTGATCACTGGTTTCTCATAAGAAACCAGTGATCAACGATTCTGCCGCATGACTGCTCATGCCTGGATCTCAGGCACTGAGCAGTCATTCGGCGATCGGACAGCGAGGAGGCAGGTAGGGGCCCTCCCGCTGTCCTGTCAGCTGTTCGGGATGCCGTGATTAGCCGCGGCTATCCCGAACAGCCCGACTAAGCTAGCCGGGAACTTTCACTTTTAGCCGCGCGGCTCAGCTCTGAGCGCGCGGCTAAAGGGTTAATAGCGTGCGGCGCCGCGATCGACGCTGCGCGCTATTAGAGGCGGGTCCCGGCTTCACTATGACGCCGGGCCCGCCGTGATATGACGCGGGGTTACTGTGTAACCCCGCGTTATATCAGAAGAGCAGGACCAAGGACGTACCGGTACGTCCTTGGTCTTTAAGGGGTTAATAAACATTATATTTTTATAGTTTGGACATTTATGCACGCGGCGATACCACATGTGTGTTTATTTTTGCCTACATTTTTTTTACATTTTTTTATTTAACCCCTTAAGGACTCAGCCCATTTGGACCTTAAGGACTCAGACAATTTTATTTTTACGTTTTCGTTTTTTCCTCCTCCCCTTCAAAAAATCATAACTCTTTAATATTTTCATCCACAGACTAGTATGAGGGCTTGTTTTTTGCGCGACCAGTTGTCCTTTGTAATGCCATCACTCACTTTATCATAAAATGTATGGTGCAACCCAAAAACTATTTGTGTGGGGAAATTAAAAAGAAAACCGCAGTTTTGCAAATTTTGGAAGGTTTTGTTTTCACACCGTACAATTTATGGTAAAAATGACGTGTTTTTTATTCTCTGGGTCAATATGATTAAAATGATACCCATGATAATGTACTTTTCTATTACTGTTGCGCTTAAAAAAAATAGCTATCTTTTTAACCAAATTAGTACGTTTAAAATCCCCGTTTTGAAGACCTATAACTTTAAAATTTTTCCATATAAGCGGTGGTATGAGGGCTAATTTTTTGCGCCGTGATCTGTACTTTTTATTAATACCATATTTGCTTATACAAAACTTTTATTACATTTTTTTTATTTTATTTTTGTTTGTTTTTTTTTGGAATAAAATGTTATAAAAAAAAAAGCAGCTATTTTGGACTTTAAAAAAAATTTTTTTTTCTTTTTTTTTACGTTCACCGTATGGGATCATTTACATTTTATTTTAATAGTTCGGATATTTACGCACGCGGCGATACCAAATATGTATATAAAATTTGTTTACACTTTTTGGGGGTAAAATAGGGAAAATGGGACAATGTACGTTTTTATTGGGGGAGGGGGTTTTTCACATTTATTTTTTAAACTTTTTTTTACACTTTAATAGTCCCCATAGGGGACTATTTAAAGCAATCACTCGATTGCTAATCCTGTTCAGTGCTATCGGTCATCTTATGCTCTGGTCTGCGGGAAGGCAGATCAGAGCAGAAGACTCCCGGAAGGCAGTGGAGCCAGGTGAGGGGACCTCCGTCTGCCGTGCAGGATGATCGGATCGCCGCGACAGCGCTGCGGGCGATCCGATCATCCTGTTAAGTGACCGCGATGCTGCATATGCAGTGATCGGTATTGATCACGGCATCTGAGGGGTTAATGGCAGACATCCGCGGGATCGCGGGTATCCGCCAATACCGGTGGGTCCCTGGCTGCGATGCACAGCCGGGACCTGCCGCGCATGATGCCGGCATCGCTCCGATGCCCGTGGTTATGCTCAGGACGTAAATGTATGTCCTGGTGCATTAAGTACCACGTCACCAGGACGTACATTTACGTCCTGCGTCGTTAAGGGGTTAAACTGATATATATATTTTTTTTTTGCTATGATGCAGGGTCAACAGGTGACCCCGTGTTGTAGTGCAGGGCGTACAGGTACACCCTGTGTCCTTAAAGAGTACCTGTCATCACAAAAACTTTTTATATGTTGTTAATGTATTCTAAACAACTTTCTAATACCATGTCATTAAAAAAAAATTTTTTTATATTTTATTGACTTCTTTTGTTCTAGCCACAAGTTTCTCATAGAGTTCACACTCGTGCATGAGCCCTAACTCTCATAGTGCAGCCTGGGCACTGACCAGCACGGCGCAGCTCCCTGCCTTTCAATCAGACAAGAGGATAAAAGGCTTCAGAAGGTACCCGGTTCCACGGCGCTGAATGACCACAGCAGGTCCTTCACCTCCTGTGGTTGCTCAGTGCCGTGGAACCTGGTTCCTTCTGAAGCCTTTTATCCTCTTGCCTTATATTTACCGGAGGGCAGCAGACGACCTAACATCTTCCTACGCCTACATCATTGTTGTGTATGAAGTTGCACAACCACCCAGGGTGAGCAATTTATTTATATAATTACCTCACCATTGGATCCTAAACGTTACTACTCTATGGAGCGCCTGTTTTCCTTATTTTCAATCAGACAGACGGGAGAGAGTGCTGTGCACACTGCATGGCGCACCTCAGATACATTGAACACTGCCTGCAGTGAGCAATCTTTGAAAGAGGATTATGAAGGAAATACTGGGCAAAAATTAAAAACTGTGGGGGCAGGTAATGAAAGGGAACATACCAGCAGCATAATATAAAGCAATGGAGATGATGGCAGGTACTCTTCAAGAGTTTAAGGACACTGCATATATTTACCTCCCATTCTACGATGCGCACATCATAGCGGGCGAAGCCAGACATCATCGTTCTGGGTGATGTCCGGCAATCTAGGTTTATTGGAGCATCTGACATTTAATTGTTAATTTTATGTATGTTAATTAAGCCGCATGGTCAATGCCGTATACATAAAAAATAAATAAAAATAAATTTAAAAAAATACCAAAGTCCAGAATTGTGTATTTTTGTCACTTCAACTACCATAACATTTTTTTTTTTTATAAAAAGTGATCAAATAGTCCAATCAAAACAAAAATGGTACTGATAAAAACTACAGATCACAGTGCATAGAAACGGATGTTAAGAAATGTATTTTTTTTTTCTTTCAATTTCGCCACACAAATATTTTTTTAGTTTTTTTTGTTTCCCACATAGATTTTGTGGTAAAATGAGTGATGTCTTTACAAAGTACACAATGCTACTTTGTTTAACATTGATGAGAAAAGTGGTGTGAATAACCTTTTTTATGATGTAATATACAGGGTTATCACATACTAAGAGTGCTTATTACCATGTACTTTGTTTACTTATTCCCTATAGAAGTGGCTTATGAGTATTGGAGTGGATGAAGAAAGCAGATATTTCTCTTGCTCAATATGGCGGTAAAGTATTGCAGCCTTCACCTTTCATTCCAACTTTTAACTTTTATAACATTTAATAAATTTTTTCTGCCACACTTTTATTTTGTTAGGCCACTGGGAACATCCTATTTATTTTTTACAAAGTTTAAAGCTGAAGTCTCTGGAGGAAAAATAGAATTCTGCGAAGCATATGTAAGTTAAGAATTTATTATTATTATTATTATTATGTTTTAATGTGTTCAATTGTGTATTAACCCCTTCCCGCCTCTGGCTACGGAAGCCGATCAGGCTCTGCCCGAGGCAGAGTCACATCTGCTATGCGTGTCAGTGAAACACTGAAAGCTGTCAGTGTTACACTGATATACAGATCTGTACTGCAATGTATTATGCCTGTCTTATAATGCCCCTTTCACACTAGAACGTTGTTCCGTTTAAAAGATCAGTTATAAATGTCTCTTAGAAAAGCCATGTTAAATGGCTGTTACAAAATCCCATTCAAATCTATGGGATTTTTTGATTATCCGCTATGACCCGTTATAGCCTGTCATGAATAACGGACGTTATTTGTGACTGAATAAAAACTGCACATGCACTAATTTTTCTTCAATCACAAGAAACTGGTAAATTAATGGCCTTTAGCTTTAACATTAAAGTCTAAGGCAAACGGATGAGCCTTTGTCATCCGTTTGCACCTGGTTTATAATGTCACTTCTTCTGAGCATGCTCAGAAGTAATAACTGACATCAGAAGACTCCTGCAGTGCTGAGGGACTACTACTACTCCCATCATGGAACAGACTTGTTTCCATGATGGGAGTAGTAATTCCCTGGCTGCGGGAGTCTGCCGGTTGCTGGGGAGACTACAATAGTGTTTGTACTACAATCCCCATCATGGAACATGATGGGGGTTTGTAGTACAGGGGCTGAGGGCTTGGCCCCACTTCTGAGACCCAATGCAATTAGAAGTTATTAAACAGGGAAGCGGACGGCATGCTCCACTCCCCTGCGATGTACGATGTATTTTACTTTCATTTTTAAATTTCCCGCCGGGAGCCCTGAATGGTCGGTGCTTAGGAGACATTCAGAGGGCTCCCGGCATGGTTTTCAATTAGAAGTGCTGCTGTGGGGAAAGATATATAGAATCGCTGGGGGGGGTGTTATGTCTGGCTACCACAGCGCTTCTATATATCTTGCCCCCTGCTGTGCTATATTATATATATTGCCCCCGCCACGCATATAGATATTGTCCCCCGCGGCGCTATCATAAACCCCCGGCAGTGCTATGAATGAAAAGTATTCCTTTGGCAACGCAGCTGATGGAATACTTGTTATTCATAGCGCGGCGGCATATGATTATAGAGGCTCTGTGGGGGTCAGACACATAGCATTATCTGGCCCCTTCAGAGTTTCTATGTACATATGCTGCTGCAGCGCTATGAAAGACAAGTTTTCTTTCAGCAGCGCCTTGGGCTGGCCAGATGCGCTGCTAATAGAATACATTTTCATTCATAGCGCTGCTGGGGGTTTATGATAGGGCTGCGGGGGACAATATCTATAAGCGCTGCGGGGGCAATAGAATTCTATATATCTTTCCCCACCACAGCGCTTCTATTTGAAAACTCCGCCAGGAGTTGAGTCTAAGAATCACTTTGATAATTTAACGTGCCCCGAAGTTATTACAACATAGTGGGAAAGGTCAAATTTAAAAAATTTGCCTTGGTCTCTTAGGCCAATATTGTCCTGGTCCTGAAGGGGTTAAGGCTCTGTTTACATTTTGAGGCATTAGCTTTGTGACCCTTTCACTTTATACCTTTGATGGAGGTAACTGCATATATTGAGCCGTATGCATTTGCTGCAGTGCCTACCTGCATAGGAAAGCATGTCTCTCCCTCTCTCTCTGTCTCTCCCTCTCTCTCTGTCTCTCCCTCTCTCTCTGTCTCTCCCTCTCTCTCTG